>NW_026647127.1:317705-635410 GCF_950295315.1 Erinaceus europaeus | reverse complement strand
TAGGACTCCACGACAGCTGTGGACACCCAGGGAGATGGGTAGATGGAAAACTGGAGCTTGGACTTCTTGCCATAGTCGACAGAGAGACGCTCCATCAGGAGAGAGGTGAACCCAGAACCAGTTCCCCCACCAAAGCTGTGGAAAACCAGGAATCCCTGAAGACCTTCGCACTTGTCAGCCTGCAAAATAAATTAAGTCTTGAAGGTATCTACAGTGACTTTTCTGAATCTCTGATTACAGTGGCCAAGCTTATAAAATAAATATGAATAATGCTTGTAAAACAGTCAGGACTTTGAGGAATTTAAGTATTCAGAGAAACTTCACAATCAATTACTTGTTGGGGAAAATTCCACTAAAATGGCTATTTTATTTTTTATTAGTGATTTAATATTGATTTACAAAGTTATAGATAATGGGGTATAATTTCACACTGTTACCACCACCAGAGTTCCACACTCTCATTCCTTCCCCTGGAAACTGTATTAGTAATCCCAAGGTCACAGATATGGATTGGCCAATTTCCTTTTTTTTTTTTTTTGCCTCCAGGATTATCTCTGGGGCTTGGTTCTTTCTCTATGAATCCACAGTTTCTATGTTTTCTGGCTTTTTAAAAAATATTTTGATATGAGAGAAGTTGAGAGGGGAAGGGAAGACAGAGGGGAATAAAGATAGATACCTGCCACCTAACTAACCATTTATGAAGTGACCTCGCTGCATGTGAGGAGCTAAAGGCTTAAACCAGGATCTTTCAGTGGGTGCTTGTGCTTTGCAATATGTGCACTTAAACTGGCACACCACTGCCAGGCCCCCAATTGACTTAATTCTATAACTAGCTGTACTTACACATATTTGCCCATTTTACTGTAGTCTTAACTTTTCTTTCTACATATATTACTATGTCCAAATGCCTTTCTTTTTTCCTCTTCTCTCTCTGGGTCCTGATGGAATTGGAGTTCTGAGCCCTCTGGTCATCTTCCCCTAATATTTCTCCCCCTCTGGGATTATACACCAATGTTCTTTATGGGGTATGGAAGGTGAATGTTCTGGCTTCTGTAATTGCTTCTCTGCTGGACATGGATGATGGCAGGTCAATCCATACCCCCAGTGAAAAAGGCTGTTTAAAAAGTAAACTACCTTCATTTCTGAAATTAAAGGAATCACAAGATCTGTAATGACTGTATAGTTTATTTTTGAAACAGAATGTAATCTTTGTTGCCCTTGGTGTGACCACAGAGCAAGGGAAACTTATCAGTTGGAGTGTGACCAAGATAGCCTGTAACCACTGCCTCTGTGTAATGGATACTTCAGAAAGATTTATCAAACAGAAGGGAAAACACAAAGCAGAATTAGGTGTAATGCACCAAAGTAAAAGACTCAGGTTGGGGGGGCGAGTGTTTAGGTCCTGGAATGTGATAGTAGAGAAGGGTGGGGGTGGAGGGGGGTGTTAGATTATTATGTGGAAAACAGAAATGTTACCCATGTACAAACTACTATAGTTTACTGTCAACTGCAAACTATTAATCCCTCAATAAAGAAAAAAGATTTGGTAACAAGTTTCTGAGCAGGAATATATCAGAACCATCAAGTTCCAATGGAATCAGGTACTGGAGTCAGGTCAGGTCTAGGTCTGGCTCCAGCAGGTTCCTTTCTGTGTGGTTTTAACAAAGTTAATTATTCAGTTTTATATATTTCACTAAATACTAACTTGAAACAGTGATCAGCACAGTAAGGAGTAGTTACCAGAAAGAAAGTTGATAAAAGTGATTATTACAATTCAAGACCCCCCCCCCCCAACACACACACACACACCTCACTGGGGTTTCCTACTTATATGGGAAGTGTTGGCTGACAAACTAGTATTCTATGAAAGGTTGCTAAAAAATGGTATCTAACACTCACCTATCAAAAGGTGTTCAGATTTGTGGACATTCTCCACTGACCTCTGTGAGACCCATTTATAAACCATGATGGTTATTGTTCTTAAATGTCATCAAAATAAAACAGAAAAGAGAAGCTGGTCTTGCTGCAAATAGTTGTGCCATAGCCCAAGAGTGTCTCGGCTGAGAGTCTAGATGTTCAGTGAGGGCCATCAGTGTGCGAAGAGTTCTTGTAGTTAGTCCCACGCCACATTGAGCAAGTGATGTTATCTTATCAGTTTCCAAATCTGATCGGAGACAGGGTCTATAACCTCCCTGCCCAAGCTGTAATGTCCACGAGCATAGTTATTAGCAGCGTCCTCCTTGCCCGTGATGAGCTGATCAGGGTGGAATAGCTGGCAGTAGGGGCCACTGCGAATTTCATCTGCAAAGGGAAATCATAGAAGCCTCTCACCACTAGCCCTGTGTAAGAAGACCCAGCCTTAAGGTGTCTGTGGAGTCCCAGGACACACCCCTGGGATCTCACCCAGGTTACAGGCCAACTCACCAATGACTGTGGGTTCCAGGTCTACAAACACTGCCCTTGGTACACGATTGCCAGTGCTAGTTTCACTAAAAAAGGTGCTGAAGGATTCATTTCCATCCCCAGTGGACCTGTCACTGGGCATCTGGCCATCAGGCTGGATGCCGTGTTCCAGGCAGTAGAGCTCCCAGCAGGCATTACCGATCTGGACACCAGCCTGGCCAATGTGGATAGAGATGCACTGACGCTGTGGGAGGAAGATGCCCATATATAGTATATATATTTATTTATCTGATTGTTTTTTTAACCAAAGCACTGCTCAGTTCTGGTTTGTGGTGGTAGGGAGGGGAGAAATTGATTCTGGAACATTGGAGCCTCAGGCATGAGAGTCCCTGCATAACCATTGTGCTATTTACCCCCTCTGCAGGTGAACTATTTATGAATGATTCACTCTCAGGGTTCTGGTTGGTGTACCTGGTTGTGTGCAAAAATTAATGTGCAAAGAAACTGGCTCTAGGGAAACATCACAAGTGGTAAAGCAAAGCTGTGTCTCTCTTTCCCTTTCGACCCATCCCATCCTTCTCAATTTCTGTCTATCCTATCAAACAGAAGGGAAAAAAATGGTCACCAGCAGGAAAAGTGGATTCATGTAGGTAAGGAGATCAGCAATAACCCTGGTAGGGAAAAAAAAAGACTTCCAGGGTGGAGCTATGGTGGCCTATTCACAGAAAGTTGTCCCTTCACCAGAAAACAAATGTTGATATTATAACAAAATAACTAAACAAATTTCATCAGAGAACATCTGGGTTTTTTGGTAAAGAAAGGATCATTAATATTTGAAAGTCATTGATTGTGTGGACTCCAGGAGCCGGGGGAAGGGAGAAAAGGACATTAACAGAAACGCAGCATTGAGAGTGGGGATATATAGCATACTGGATATGCAAAGAAACGTGGCTGAGGCTCTGAAGTCCCAGGTTTAATACCCTGTACCACTATAAACCAGTGATGAGCAGTGCTCTGGTATAAATAAATAAATAAATAAATAAATAAGTAAACGCAGCATTGCTTAGACATCAGCTACCATATTTGCATTTGCTTTAGATCCACCTGGTGGATATTAAAGGGCCTCCTGGAAACCATTCAGGAACCTAGTGGTTTAAGAGAGTTTAAGTTACTGTTTAGGGATATAGAAGCCACAATCTATTGTGTGAACCCCAGAGGGTCCATCCAGGAGCACTAGGGAAATGATTTTTCTTCCTTCATGGCAGCCAAGAAGCTTACCAAAGTCTAAGTTGTCCCAAATGGCATAGAAACCCTGGTGAATGGGATCAGACCACCCTGCAAGGAGGAAAGTGACTTTTACTTTAAAGCAGAGTTCCCACTTTTAGGAATCAATCTGGAAATAGTAGGAGGTCTGGAATCCCCCTACCCCTCCCCTGCCCCTGACAGACTGTTTAAGGGACATCAGGTGTCATAATACTGCAGTACTATTTCATCCCCATTGCAACTCAAATATAAGGCAGAACCCAGCACCATTTGCTGGCCAACAACAGAAACCAAACAGATGTGTAAAACTAGGAAAATGCGGGTGCTGCATAACCAAGAAATTCAATGATACAGTTACAGAAGAGCTATCAGCAGAGGAAGAATTTAGCAACTGCATTGTCAGGAAATTTGAAGAAACAGATTAAGAAGGAAGGGACTTTAAAGTGTCCCTTGATAGTAAAATGGAAAACTTGAAAACAGTTATAGGGGATGAAGGACACTTTGTATACATTCCACTCTCAAGTAACAAGTAAAGGAATTAGACTTACCCATATAGAACAGACAATATCAGAAATAGAAGACAGGGAGTCGGGCGGTAGCACAGCGGGTTAAGCGCAGGTGGTGCAAAGCGCAAGGATGGGCATAAGGATGCGGGTTCGAGCCCCCGCTCCCCACCTGCAGGGGAGTCGCATTATAGGCGGTGAAACAGGTCTTCAGGTGTCTTTCTCTCCCCGTCTTCCCCTCCTCTCTCCATTTCTCTCTGTCCTATCCAACACCAACAACAACAATAAAAAAAAAACAAGGAAAACAGAAGGGAATAGATAAATAGTAAAAAAAAAGAAAGAAAAAGAAAAAAAAGAAAAAAGAAAAGAAAAGAAATAGACAAACTAGCTATACTCTTTGAATTCAAAGTAGGAGGAGAAAAATAACCTTTAGGAAAAATGAAGCAACTCTTAATTTTTTTTACATTTATTATCTATTCCCTTTTTTGTCCTTGTTTTACTGTTATAGTTATTATTGGTGCCATCATTGTTGGATAGGACAGAGAGAAATGGAGAGAGGAGGGAAAGACAGAGAGGGGGAGAGAAAGATAGACACCTGCAGACCTGCTTCACCACCAGTGAAGTGACTCGTCTGCAGGAGGGGAGCTGGGGGCTTGAACCGGGATCCTTACACCAGTCCTTGTCCTTTGTGCCACATGTGTTTAACATGCTGTGCTACTGCCCGACTCCCATGAAGCAACTCTTCAAGAGGATTAAAGACTATTATGAAAGTAATATCAGGATTATGAGTGTCTCAGAAGGAAAGGATAAAAAGGAAGGGAGCAAAGACTACATTCAAGGAAAAGATAACAGAACATTTCCAAATGTGTGATTTGGTCAGAAGGCAGATGTTCAGGAAGGAGACAGAACTCTCAAATTTCTAAACCCAAATAGGATTACATTAAGAAACATCACTGTGAAATTATATAAAGTAAAAGAATAAAGTGATTCACACACACACACACACACACACACACACACACACACACACACACACACACACACACAGTATAGTCAGATTCACAGAAGATTTTCCTGCAGGAACCATGGAGGCCAGGAGAGAGAAGTGGTATATTCAAGGTTTTAAAACAATAGGGTATGAAGAACACTTTGAATTCCTTCCAGTATCAAATAGCAAGTAAAATAAGTAGACTCAGCCATGTATAAGAGAACATCAGAAACAGAAGACAAACTGGCTACACTCTCTAAAAATGTGCCAGTCTCACACATTTTATGCTAGAAGACTATCATTCAAATATGCAAGAGCAATCAAAACAGTGCCAGACATACAAAAACAAAGGAGTTTGCCATCGCCAGACTTGCTTTGCAAGAGTTACTGAAAGGAATGTCACAGAGAAATAAAAAAGGAACATTGAACACTCAACAAAGTGATACATAGTAAAACAGATCATAGAGCACAGCCATAAAAATATGAGACATCAAGGACTGGGGTGGTGGTGCACTTGGTTGAGTGCACATGTAAAATGGGCAAGGACCCAAGTTTTAGACACTGGTCCCCACCTTCAAGGGGAAAGCTTTGCAAGTGGTGAATCAGCATTACAGGTGTCTCTCCATCTCTCTCCCTATCTCCCCATTCCTCTCAATTTCTGGCTATCTCTATCCAATAAGTAAATAAAAGTAATTAAAAATTAAAATATAACCATTTACAAAAGATATGAAACAACTTTAAAATATGAAAGAAGTGGTAATGGATAAATCTTGCTAGTGAAAAGAACAATGAGAAAAGAACATTTTTTCAAAAGATTCTTTTAGGCTGAGAAGACAGCATAATGGTTATGCAAGAAACTTTCATGCTTTTTTAAAGTTTTTTTAAATGTATTTTTAATATTTATTTTTATTTATTTATTCCCTTTTGTTGCCCTTGTTTTATTGTTGTAGTTATTATTGTTGTCATTGTTGTTGGATAGGAAAGAGAGAAATGGAGAGGGGAGGGGGAAGACAGAGAGAGGGAGAGAAAGACACCTGCAGACCTGTTTCACCACTTGTGAAGCAACACCCCTGCAGGTGGGGAGCCAGGGCTTGAACCGGGATCCTTATGCGGGTCCTTGTGCTTAGCGCCACCTGCACTTAACCCACTGCGCTACAGCCCGACTCCCTCATGCTTTTTTTAAAGAAAGGTTTAATTAACAAAAAAGAAAAAAAAAAGAACATTAGTGGAAAACTAGTGAAATCCATAAAAAGCTTGGAGATTAGTTCATAGTTATGTATCATTGTCAATATTCCAATTTTGACAAATGTACCTGGCTAAGTCATATGTTAACACTTGGGGACACTGCATGAAGGATAGTAGTGGTTCTTTTGCAGCTTTTCTGTAATTCTTAAATCACTTCCAAATAAAATGTTTATTAAAAATAAAACCTCAAAAAAAAGAAACTTTCATGCCTGTAACTCTAATGTCCCAAATACAATTTCCAGCATTACTATAAGCTAGAGTTGAGCAGGACTCTGGTCTCTACTGTCTCTTTATATATTTCTCTCATAATAATTTTGTTTATTTTTTGAAGACTGTTAGGATTTCAGGTCCTGGTGCAAGATGGTGAAGGTGCACCTAGGTGTGGGGGGGGGAGGTTAGAGTGTTTTGCAGAGAACTGAGAAATTTTACACATGTACCAAAAACTGTATTTACTGTTCATGAGTTAGGTGGTAGAACAACAGGTTTAGGGCACATGGCACAAAGCATAAGGACTGGCCTAAGTATTCCAGTTCGAGCCCCCAGATCCCCACCTGCAGGGGAGTTGCTTCATAGGCAGTGAAGCAGGTCTGCAGGTGTCTATCTTTCTCTCCCTGTCTTCCCTTCCTTTCTCCATTTCTCTCTGTTCTATCTAACAATGATGACATCAATAACAATCATAACCATAACAATAAAAATCAAGGGCAACAGAAGGGAAAATAAATAAATGAAAACCTCTTAGATGTATTTACATTAAACCTATGTAATACTTTCATGTATAATGCATTCACACACATAGAGTTCTCTATGTATTTTTAAATGAAGTAATTATCTCTAGTATGTTTGAGTCTCTCCTACAACTCTGTTTTGTTTTTTAATCCCTTCTATATGTAATACTTTGAGGTTATTTAATTTGATGTATGTGTTCAAGGATTCTTATTACTGTTTACATCTATAGCCAAATTACCTACATTTCTAAACCAGATGGCTTAGCTTATATGTTCAATATAAAGAACTGAAATACATGAACTTGTATAGGTTTAAAAAGTCAGATTTTGGCAAAATTATAGTGGTTATCTTTGAAGGGAGGTGGAGAGTGGTGAGAGTACTGAATGTGGTGGTTGGTGTGGTATGGAACTACACGCTTTTGTAATCTTATGATATTTTAAACCATTTAATGACTTATAAAAATTAAAAAAAACAAATTAACCAAAAAGAAAAGAAATGACTCATACCTGACTAAGTAACCAGCTTTTTGTATAATTATCTTTCTGGAAGCCTCTCCTGCTCAAGGACTATTTCCCAAACATGTTTTGTGAAAGACAGTTCAGAGACATGCTTTGGGAATCCAGAGATATTAATGAACTGCTAGGTTAAGACTAGAGACCGCACCCTAGTTTTGTAGCTGCAATTGATATTCAGAGTAAGGACTATACCATTTTACAAGGACAGAGTAGTAGCTCTTGCACCATTTCCCTCAGCATCTGGGAAAAAGCCTGGTGAGAACGCCAATGCATGCAAAATTCCTCCTTCCAGCTCTCATTCATTCTGATAATTTTGTACCTTTTGAGTTCACCTGGTCTTTCTTTAGTCCTATTCTTGTAGAAGAACTTTTCTTTCTCTGTTTAAAACTAGCTTGAATCAGCAAACTACAGTCAAATGATTCATTTAGAAAATGCCAGATAAGCAGAAGTTAGGTACATTCTAAATATTGGAAGCATATAACCTTGTGGAACACATCTTTTTAAACAGCATTTTCCTTTTACTACCAACACTCCTGAGGGAAGAGGAGTGTGTCACAAAGACTTTGCTGTTTCCTAGTAAAATACATATTTATCAGAGTGAAGAAATTGTACAGTTTTTTAGAGTTTAATAATACCAGGAAACTGCTTTTCTTTTCTTGCTAAGCAAAGCCACCCATTAGTTACCAAAATCACTCCCAGTTAACAAAGAGAATGAACAGAAAACTTATATGTAAACACATGAAAAAAGGGGGAAAAGGGTGCCAATTATAATTCATTATAAGCCATAAAAGATAATTTTAGACATCCAAATTATCACCAGCAAATATCCCATTGCATTTCTCCTTGAGCCAGAGGATTTCAAGCTTTCAAAAGTTGTGAAAAGGAAAGTAAAGAACTTTCCACACTAGCTAAGCTTTCTTTTCTTTTTTAAAAATATTTATCCCCTTTTGTTGCCCTTGTTTTATTGTTGTAGTTATTATTGTCGTTCTTGATGTAATTGTTGTTGGACAGGACAGAGAAATGGAGATAGGAGTGGAAGACAGAGAGGAAGAGCGAAAGATAGACACCTGCAGACCTGCTTTACCTCTTTTTTATTTATTTATTTATTTATATTTTTTATATTTATTTTATTTATTTATTCCCTTTTGTTGCCCTTGTTGTTTTATTGTTGTAGTTATTATTGTTGTTGTCATTGTTGGATAGGACAGAGAGAAATGGAGAGAGGAGGGGAAGACAGAGAGGAGGAGAGAAAGATAAACACCTGCAGACCTGCTTGACTGCCTGTGAAGTGACTCCCCTGCAGGTGGGGAGCTGGGGTTCAGGATCCTTATGCCGGTCCTTGTGCTTTGTGCCACCTGCGCTTAACCCGCTTCTCTACAGCCCGACTCCCCTGCTTTACCTCTTGTGAAGCAACTCCCCTGCAGGTGGGGGGGCAGAAGAGTCAAACCAGGATCCTTATGCCGGTCCTTGTGTTTTGTAGCCACTTGCCCTTAACCCTCAGCACTACCTCCCAACTCCCTCTAGCTAAGCTTTCTAAGGGGCCATTACCATAACCTGAGGTAATGTCTTCAGTTATCACCACCTTTGAGTTTTGATCCTTCTTTCCACATCCACTTCCATAAAACAGACATGGTACTCTAACCAAGTCGGCAAACTCATTGTCACTGGTGTGCTCTTCCTTTCTCATTCAGACTGTATGTGTGTGTGTGTGTGTGTGTGTGTGTGTGTGTGTGTGTGTGTGTGTGTGTGTGTGTGTGTAGTGGGGGGTTATTCTAGTGAACCCATGCATAGCAATAGCCCACTACTATATCATGCTCAATTTTAACTAGACTATTTCACAGCTCCAGAAAACTGGAGACAATTGGATATCTGTTTATGGCTGTCCCCAAGGCCAGGGTTATAAAATACCTGAAAGGGGTAGTCAGGCGATAATGCAGTGGGTTAAATGCATGTGGCACAAAGTGCAAAGACCAGTGTTAAGGATCCCCACCTGAAGGGGAGTCACTTCACAAGAGCTGAAGCAGGTCTGCAGGTGTCTGTCTTTCCCCCTCTCAGTCTTTCCCTCCTTTCTCCATTTCTCTGTCTTATCCATCAATAGCAACCACAATAAAACAGGTGCAACAAAAGGAAATAAATAAATACTAAAAACAAACAAACAAACAAAAAACACCTGAATAGATCCTGTAATAGAGACTAAGGGCTTCTTTGACTGAAGAAGAGCTTTCTGTGGTTCCCAACTTTCTTTTATCCTGCTGCAGTATAATCTGCATCTTACAAAGCCATGTGGCTACAGCTCTGCTCTCCTGTGCTCACCCCCCCTGGAATTTAGGCAGGTAAGTGGCACAAGGTGGAATCAGTATAGATCTAATTTAAAACCAGCAGTTGTCTCATCAAAAACAAATGAAGGGGGTCGGGAAGTAGCACACGTGTCACACAGCATGAGGGCCGGCATAAGGATCCTGGTTCAAGGCCCAGGCTCCCCACCTGTAGGGGAGTCCCTTCACAGGAGTGAAGCAGGTCCGCAGGTGTCTTTCTCTACCCTTCTGTCTTCCCATCAAATACCCTTTTTTCTCTGTCCTATCCAATAACAAACAGGATTAACAATTAACAATAATAACCACAATGAGGCTACAACAACAAAGACAACAGAAAGGGGGGAAAATGGCCTCTAGGAGCAGTGGATTCATGGTACAGGTATTGAGTGATCCCCAGCAATAAGCCTGGAGGCAAAAAACAATTAAATTAAAAAAAGAAACAGTTTTAATTTAACCAGGAGGCCTCATTAGGTCTGTTGTTTTTGCTCTCCTGCCCTTTTAAAGGTCTCAGTACTCCCTAACTTGCTCCATCTAGTATCTTTTGGTGAAAAGCACTCAAGTACTTTATTACAGTCAGAAATATTTTTGTAACTGTGTGCTAGTCTCTGAAGGAGCAACAGATCAACTAATCACTGTTAATTGTTCTTCACTAGATATTTGTAAGCCCACTATTAAATCACCCATTAAAAAAGAATAGATACTGTTGTAATATTTGACACACAATTGTTTTAAAACATGGCTTATTTTTGGATACAAACTCAAAGACAGTTGTTTCCAATACCTATGGGAAGCATACTCAAGTTGTATATAATTTCATGCTTTTTTAAAACCCAAGAGGTTGTCAGTCCTGGTCTACTCTGGTTTTATAGGAAACCATCTTTTTTTTTTAATTCTTACACATTTTATTGTGTCTAGTGATGTTAGAAAAATGCTTAGAATGACACAATAGGAAGCTGACTATATTCTTTCATGCATCATAATGTCTCCTGAAGGATCTCACTAGACCAGAGATACTCAACCCTTAGCTTGCATTAGAACCACCCAGAACATTCTTAAAAACAGACTGCTGACAGAGAGCGGAACTTTTGCTTGTCTGATATCTTCAGAGTTGGTGAGGATTCTTCCCATCTTAGAAACATCTTCCAATTTCACCCAGATATAATATTCTAAGAGTAGAACAACACCTTCTTTTTGGATTCATTAAATCACACTATTTCTCACATACAGGAGATAGTTAATAAATAATTATTTTAAAAATTCTGGGATTAGCAGAGTCGCATATTTGGCTAATAGGGCTCTAGGGGGCCTCAGTTAACAGTAAAGTCAGCTACCAAAGAGAAGAGCCTAATTCCATCTGTTAGCTTTGTCGTTTTCTTTTTCTTTTTTTAATTTATTTTTTATTTAAGAAAGGATAAATTAACAAAACCACAGCTTTGCTATTTTTATGCAGTTGGGAGATTCTACTTTTGAATTTGAAAATAAACATTTTTCTTCAACAAAATGTTATTCAGGTGTATGTATGCATCGAATCCTAATTCCTTTCCTTTATGTGCAAGTAGCCAAAATAGGATAATATCTAACAAATTGTTAAATCTAGGAGAAATTATATATTGAACTTTCCTTTAAATTCAATTAACTTGTATTTACATTGACTTTAATGCCTGTGAATATATGTGACTGGGAAGTTGTTCAGTGGTAAAGCTCATCCCTTACAAATGTGGCAGGTCTAAGTTTCTATCCCTGAAGAACATAAAAAAGAAAACCAGATCATAAATGAATGCTACTATGGTCTCTCTCATAGAAATGTACAAAGACATCCCAACTTCAACAAGGCAGCTAAAACTAGACAAAAGTTGTTCCTTATAATGGAGGTGTCTTTTTTTTTTCTTTTTAATTTCCCTAGCAGCTAAGGCAAAACTGGCTCATGTCTACCAAAACTGCTTCTTTCTTTCTGACACCCAACAGATTTACACTTCCTTCCCTTCCTTGTAGGTGTGGCTGTGTTCATAAAATTCTTGCCAAGAAATGTGGCTATGAAGGGTGTAAACTACAGCCACCTGGAGTGAGCCACACACACACACACACAAAAAATTCTCACAGCATTCCTTGCTCAGAGCAGGACAGACAAGAAGATAGAAGGAACCTGTTCTTTGAATGACCCTATGGAACAGAATAATCCACACCCTCCACTATCTTTACTTCGGCAAGAAATAGACCTCTATTGAACTAACCTATTAAGATGGAGAGATTTTTTTTTTCTGTTGGAATTGCTTTTAGCTCTCCAACCAACATCCTAAATTAGTATTCTGTAGCTGATTCCTGTCATCATATCATTAAGGAGCACATTTTGATAAAAGTATCACCTGCAACAATTTAGAAGTCAAACAACATAGGAATTCGTTTGCTAAAGTTATCCCTTATAAAGAGGAATTGGATTGTGATAGTTAATGACTGCCTTCGCACAAGGATAATGAGAATGCAACTAGTATTGAGTAATTCTATTTTTCTTTTCCTTTATGATTTATTTATTGGTCAGAGAAAGAGAAGATCAGAGCTTCACTACAGCAAATTTAGTGCTAAGGATTGAAGTCAGTAACTCCTGCTTCAGGTTCCAAGATCTATTTTTGTACCTCCTTCTTGGGAATGAGAATTTCTAAGTAGAGACAAAAGGAAAATAAATAAAGGGATTTTGCAATTTGTAAAAACTGATAGCCATCTGAACTTAGCAATAGAAAGACAGCTGGTTTAGAAAAGTCAATTAAACAAAATGACTTGGGTTCACATGGTAGAAAGACTGGTAAAGCATACAAGTTACTAGGTTCAAGGACCCTCCTTCAACTTCCAAATCTCCATCTGCATGTAGGAATTTTCAGTGGGATAGGTTGCAAGACTCTCTCTCTCCTTATTTATCTTTGTCACTATTATAATTAAAAATAAAGTAAAATAAAATAAAATAAAATACCATGCAGTGGCTCAGTCAGTAAAGTGCACGTGTTACATAGTTCAAGGACCAGGGTCCCTGCCTTCAACGGGAAAGCTTTAGAAGCAGTCCTATAAGTGACTCTCTATCTCTCTCTATCTTCCTATTTCACATCCTGTTTCTCTGTCTCTAATATATATATATTTAAATAATCTTGATATATAAGGTTTTTTTAATGACTAATGAAAATTATGACTTTCTCATATAGACATCTAGCCCAAGCAATAATTCTGGTAGTAAAAATGACAAAAACAATATTTTTTGTAGTTACTGTTGTTATTGATGTCATTGTTGTTGGATAGGACAGAGAGAAATGGAGAGAGAAGGGGAAGACAGAGAGGGAAAGAAAGACAGGCACCTGCAGACCTGCTTCACTGCCTGTGAAGCGACTCCCCCACAGGTGGGGAGCTGGACCAGGATTCATCCTTTCATGCACTTGTCTTTTTTAAAACCTGGCTTAAATAGAAGGCTTCAGACCCAGACAAGTCACTGAAAGTTTAAATGAAGATTAGACAAGGCAACAGTTAATACCCTTCATAGGAGGAGTCCACTTGATGCAACTGAAGTTCTCCCCAAGCTCTAGATACAGGTGACTCAGCAGAGAGAGCCACCACCACCCCCTGCCACAGAACTCACAGGGATGCTGGCTAGAGCATGCCAGAAGTATTAGCATCTCCTGTGGAAGCATAGGAGGTGTTCCAAGAGTCCCTCAGGACAGTGGGAAAGTAAGTCACTATGGCAGGAGGGGGAGGATCCTTAGTTTCTGTAAGTAAGTCCTTAGTGGCAGTAAGCCATGGGAGGGGTCCTTCTTGCTGGGATCTCCTGAGGCCCAGGAGGAGACACTCAGGTGAACTTGTCTTGCCAGACCAGATAAGATGACAGCCTTGATGCAGCTCAAAGTGCAGCTGAAGTCCTGCCACCCCAGGGGCCCTGGAGCCAACCCCTGCCCCAGCCCCTTCATATTTACCATGACTAGGACTTTATAGGTCTCAGTAGCTCTGGAGAAGGCAGGTGATGTTCTCCCACAGACAAGCTGCACGGAATCTAGGAATAGATGCAACAGAGTAGCCCTGCCCCTCACTGGCCTTATATAGTCTTCCTCATCTACCATAAGTGCAGAGAGCTGGAGCCAAACTCTTTAAAGGGGCCAGGAGAACTAGGAAGAGGAGACACGTGGGCCTGAGGATGGGCAGGATGAAAGAGAAGAGCCTAGAGGAGCATCTTCACTGACTTCAGTGAGTGGGGGCTGCGGTGGCAGGTAGGCAAAGTCTAGGGAGCTCAGGTGCCAGGTAAGGGCAGCTGCAACCACAGTCATCTCCCCTGCTGCTCCCCTCAAGGCTACTCCTGTCATGGTGACTGGGACCTGTGTGGCTGCTAGCCACCCCTGCCACAGAACTTCCTAGAAGGCGCGGCCTAGAGTTCCTGCCCAGCACTTTTGGCCTTCACAGCCTACCTGCTGGGCCACAGGTGACTTCTCACCTCAAGGCTCTTAAATACCATCATATGGCCCTAAGAACATTCATCTGTTTGATTGGTTTTCTCCTTTTTTTTCTCCCTTCTTTTTTCTCCTCTCCCCTTCTCTCCCTTGTACACCCCTCCCCTCCTCTCCTGTCCTATCCTCTCTTTTATTTTTCTCTAAGGTTATCACTGGGACTCTGTGCTTGCACTATGATCCACTGCTCCTGCTGTGGCCATTTTTTCATTTTTTTATATAACAGAGATAAATTAGAAGGGAGAGGAATATAGAGGGGGAGATGAAAAGACACCTGCAGACCTGCTTCACTGCTTGTGAAGCAAGCCCCCCACACAGGAGGGGAGATGGGGGCTCCAACCAGGATGCTTGTGTGAATCCTTGCACTTAGTACTGTATGAGCTTAACATGGTATGCCACCACCCTGCCCCCTTGATTGTTTTTCTTTATTCACTTTCATACGTTTATCTTTATCTTATTATATATAATTAATTTTTAAAATATTTATTTTCCTTTTTGTTGCCCTTGTTTTTATTGTTGCAGTTATTGTTGTTCTTGATGTCATTGTTGGATAGGACAGAGAAATGGAGAGAGGAGGGGAAGACTTAGAGGGGGAGAGTAAGACAGACACCTGCAGACCTGCTTCACCTCTTGTGAAGCAATTCCCCTGCAGGTGGGGGGCCAGTAGGCTCAAACCAGGATCTTGATGTCAGTTCTTGCATCCACTTGTGCTTAACCTGCAGCACTACCTCCCAACTCCCTCTAGCTAAGCTTTCTAAGGGCCTGTTTC
The DNA here is from genome assembly GCF_950295315.1 of Erinaceus europaeus. Classification (NCBI taxonomy): domain Eukaryota; kingdom Metazoa; phylum Chordata; class Mammalia; order Eulipotyphla; family Erinaceidae; genus Erinaceus; species Erinaceus europaeus. Next base: position 620,211 of record NW_026647127.1, on the reverse strand, counting down.
CATAACCTGAGACAAGTCTCTAGTTATCACAGCCTTTGACTTTTGATCCTTCTTTCCACATCCACTCCCATAAAACAGTCATGTTACTCTGACCAAGTCGGCAAACTCACTGTCACTGGTGTGCTCTTCCTTTCCCATTCAGACTGTATTTGTGTGTGTGTGTGTGTGTGTGTGTGTGTGTGTGTGTGTGTGTGTGGTAGTGGGGCTGTTCTAGTGAACCCATGAGTAGGAATATCCCACTACTATATCATGCTCAATTTTAACTAGACTAACTATTTCACAGCTCCAGGAAACTGGAGACAATTGGAGATCTGTTTATGGCTGTCCCCAACCAAGGCCAGGGTTATAAAATACCTGAAAAGGGTAGTCAAAGGTGATAGTGCAATGGGTTAAATGCACATGGCACGAAGTGCAAGGACCAGTGTAAGGTTGGAGCTGCTGGCTCCCCACCTGCAGGGGAGTCACTTCACAAGAGCTGAAGCAGGTCTGCAGGTGTCTGTCTTTCTCTCCCCCTCAGTCTCCGCCTGCTTTCCTTGTTTCTCTCTGTCTTATCCATCAATAGCAACCACAATAAAACAAGTGCAACAAAAGGAAATAAATAAATATTAAAAAAAAAAAAACACCTGAATATATCCTGTCATTGCGACTAAGGGCTTCTTTGATTGAAGAAGAGCTTTCTGTGGTTCCCAACTTTCTTTTATCTGCTGCAGTCTAAACTGCCTCCTGCAAAGCCATGTGACTACAGCTCTGCTCTCCTGTGCCCCCCCTCCAGACTTTAGGCAGGTAAGTGTCATAAGGTAGAGTCAGTATAGATCTGATTTAAAAGCAGCAGCTTTCTCATCAAAAGCAAATGAAGGGGGTCAGACGGTAGCACAGTGGTTAAGTGCATGTGGCGCACAGCATAAGGGCCAGCATAAGGATCTGGTTCAAGCCCCAGGCACCCCACATGTAGGAAAGTTGCTTCACAGGCAGAGAAGCAAGTCTGCAGGTATCTATCTTTTTCTCCCCTTCTGTCTTCCCCTCCTCTCCCCATTTTTCTCTGTCCTATCCAATAACTAATTGCATCAACAATAACAATAACCACAATGAGGCTACAACAAGGGCAACAACAAGGGAAAAAATGGCCTCCAGGAGTGGTGGATTCATGGTACAGGCACTGAGTGAGCCCCAGAAATATCCCTGGAGAAAAAAAATAATTAAAAAAAGAAAGTTTTAATTTAACCGGTAGGCCTCATTAGGTCTGCTGTTTCTGCTCTTCTGCCCTTTTAAAGGTTTCAGTACTCCCTAACTTGCTCCATCTAGTATCTTTTGGTGAAAAGCACTCAAGTACGTTATTACAGTGAGAAATATTTTTGTAACTGTGTGCTCGTCTCTGAAGGAGCAACAGATCAGCTAATCACTGTTAATTGTTCTTCACTAGATATTTGTAAGCCCACTATTAAATCACCCATTAAAAATAATAATAGATACTGTTGTAATATTTGACAAACAATTGTTTTAAAGCATGGCTTATTTAAGGAGACAAACTCAAAGATAGTTGTTTCCAATACCTCTGGTAAGTTATATCAAAAATACTCAAGTTGTATATAATTTCATGCTTCTTTAAAACCCAAGAGGTTGTCAGTCCTGGTCTACTCTGCGGTTTTATAGGAATCCACCCTTTCACGCAATTGTCTTTTTAAAACCTGGCGTAAATAGAATGCTTCATATACAGACAAGTCACAGAAAGTTGAAATGAAGACTAGACAAGGCAACAGTTAATACCCTTCATAGGAGGAGTCCACTTGATGCAAACGAAGTTGTCCCCAAGCTCTAGATACAAGTGACTCAGTGGAGAGAGCCACCACCACCCCCTGCCACAGAACTCACAGGGGTGCTGGCTAGAGCATGCCAGAAGTATTAGCATCTCCTGTGGAAGCATAGGAGGTGTTCCAAGAGTCCCTCAGGACAGTGGGAAAGTAAGTCACTATGGCAGAAGGGAGGGGGAGGATCTTTAGTTTCTGTAAGTAAGTCGTTAGTGGCAGTAAGCCATGGGAGGGGTCCTTCTTGCTGGGATCTCCTAAGGCCCAGGAGGAGGCACCCAGGTGAACTTGTCTTGCCAGACCAGACAAGGTGACAGTCTTGATGCAGCTCAAAGTGCAGCTGAAGTCCTGCCACCCCAGGGGCCCTGGAGCCACCCCATCCCCAAGCCCCTTCATATTTACCATGACTAGGACTTTATAGGTCTCAGTAGCTCTGGAGAAGGCAGGTGATGTTCTCCCACAGACAAGCTGCCACGGAATCTGGGAATAGATGCAACAGAGTAGCCCTGCCCTTCACTGGTCTTATATAGTCTTCCTCATCTGACCATAAGTGCAGAGAGCTGGAGCTTTGGCTGATCCCTGCTAAACTATTCAAAGGGTCCAGGAGAACTAGGAAGAGGAGACACGTGGGCCTGAGGATACACAGGATGAAAGGAAAGAGATTAGAGGGCATCTGCACTGACCTCAATGAGTGGGACCTGTGTGGCTGCTAGCCACCCCTGACACAGTACCCCCTAGAAGGTCCGGACTAGAGTTCCTGCCCAGAACTACTGGCCTTTACAGCCTAACTGCTGGGCCACAGGTGTCTGCTCACCTCAAAGCTCTTAAATACCATCATATGGCCCTAAGCACAACTCTTATGTTTGATTGCTTTTCTCCTTTTTCCCTTCTTTTTTCTCCTCTCCTTTTCTCTCCCCTCCCTCCCCTCCTTTCCTTTCCCCTCCCTCCCTTCCTTTGCCATCCTCTCCCCTCCTAATCCCTTTCCTCTCCTCCCCTTCACTCCCCTCCTTCCCTTTCTGCTCCCCTCTCATCCCCTCCCCTTACCTCCTCTCCCATCTTCTCTTCTCCCTTTCCCCTCCTCCCCCCTTCCCTCTTCTCTTCACAACCTCCTCTCCTCTCCTCTTTTCTTTTCCTCCATGGTTATTACTGGGACTTGGTGCTTGCAGTGTGATACACTGCTCCTGCTGTGACCATTTTATTTTTATTTTTGATAGGACAGAGAGAAATTAGAATGGAGAGGAATATAGAGGAGGAGAGAGAAAGACACCTGCAGACCTGCTTCACCACTTGGGAAGCAACCCCCTACTCTGCAGGTGGGGTGATCAGGGCTTCAACTGGGATCCTCGTGCGAATCCTTGTGCTTAGTACTAAGTGAGCTTAACAGGGTATGCCACCGCCCTGCCCCCTTGATTGTTTTTATTTATTCACTTTACTATATTTCTCTCTATCTTATTATTATAAATAATTAATTTTAAATATTTACTTTCCTTTTTGTTGTCCTTGCTGCTTTTATTGTTGTTGCTTTTATTGTCATTGTTACTGATTCCATTGTTGTTGGACAGGACAGAGAGAAATGGCAAAAAGAGGGGAAGACAGAGAGGAGAAGTAAACAATAAACACCTGCAGACCTGCTTCACCACCGTGAAGCAGCTCCCCTGCAGGTGGGGAGCTGGGGGCTCAAACTGGGATCCTTACTCTGGTCCTTGCTCTTTTTGCCACATGCACATAACCCACATAATTATTTTTTTATAAAGACAAAAATTGGGAGGAAAGGGGAAGATAGGGAGAGAGATAAGTGAGAGAAACATCTGCAGTACACCATTACTGCTGGTAAAGCTTCTCCCTGCTTCCCCACCACTGGGGGCCTGGGGATTGAACCCATGTCCTTGCATGCTGTAATGTGTATATTCTCTCTGGCTACCTCTTGTGCCACCACCTGGCTCATTTCCTTTCATTTTTAAATAATGTTTTTGTTCCTAACAATCTTTTAAATTTGTTTGGGGGGGGGCTTAGATACAAAGACAATGAAAACACCCACACCAAAGCTTCATTGTGGTGGGGGCTGGGCTTGAACTTGGGGTTGTGCACAGAAAAGCAGCAGACTATCCAAGTGAGCTGTTTCCCCAGCACAATGGTTTCTTTCCTGTTGAGGCCAAAGCAGATTCTTCCAGTTTGTCATGGTAGCTTCTTTTTATTGATTGATTTTGTAATTGCCACAAAGTTTATTACTGGGGCTTAGCAACCATTTTCCTCCATTCTTCATTCCTTTCTGTTTTATTAGATAAGACAGAGAGAAATTGAGATGGAAGAAGGAAACAGGGAGAGCGAAGGATAGACACCGACAGACTTGCTTCATTGATCATGAAGCAGATGTGGAGCAGGAGCTTGAGCCCAGATTCTTGCACATCAGCTACCATTTCTGGTTACTCACTAAGCAGAAGAGTTGGCTTTATACACTATAGAAATAACACTTTCCCCATAAGACAAGCCTCGTTTGTTATCTCCACTTTACAGAAGGGGAAACCAGGACTCAGAGAAATTAAGCTAAAACTGAAGACCACACAGTGGGGATGGTGGTGCTGCCCTTTCTTGAGGCGTTCAAGATGCTCACTGATGCTATTCAGACCTTCCCCAAAAGTTTCTTCAGAAGCAGGCTTTCTTTTAGTTATTTTACATTCTCTGCATCTTCATGCTAACATAGTAATATATATATACTTTTATATTTGATTGAATTTTTAAAATAAATTTTATTTACTTATGAGAAAGATAGGAAGAGAGAAAGAACTAGACATCACTCTGGTACATGTGCTGCTGGAGATTGAACTTGGGACCTCATGCTTGAGAGTCCAGTGCTTTATCCACCGTGCCACTTTTATTAACTTTATTTTTACTGCTCAGCTCTGGCATATGTTGGTGCTGAAGATTGAACATGGGACCTTGGAGCCTCAGACATGAAAGCCTTTATGCTGTCCGTTATGCTCTCTCCCCAGCACTTATTTTAGTTCAATTCTTGGCACTACTATAAGACAGAGACAGGTGGTGCTCTGGTGCACCTCTCAAAAATAATTTTTTAAACTTTACAACCTGTTTTTTAATGCCCCTCCACCTCCAAAGGAGATGGGAGCCTCACCCATGCACTATATGAGTAGGGGGAGGGTAGCCTGGCTAGGTCCAATTTTTATTTTCATTCGAGCAAATTTGAAACCATGCTTCAGTCAGACAAAGCTTCCAAAGAATCAGTGATACATTTGGTAAATAAAACAATACTTGGACCTTTTATTGCAATTAACAATGCTTTAGGGAAAGAGTGTTATGCATCTACTTATGTCCAGGGAGCTTTGGGCTTGAAATTGCTGTCAGGACATTAGTAAATAGAAAATAATTCAGATAAAACTGGACATTATGCATCTTTTTTTTTCTTCTTTTTTTCAGACACACAGATTCTGAAAGAGACCACACTCAGCACAAGCTTCCTTCATTGTGGTAGACATTGGGCTCAAACCTGGGTTGCAAACATGGCAAAGCCACAATCTATCCAAGTGAGTTATTTCACTGACCCTAATTTCTATTTTTTAAGTTAGGATGCCAGTGACTTTGAAGAATTCATTTGTGTCCAGTTGAAAATTGCATGTTACAAACAATAGCAGTATAAGCATATTTTGTGCTTTTATAACAACATAAAAACAGAATTATCTACTCCAGTAGTGCTTTGGAGATATTTTTCAAAATTTAATTTTAAGAAAGATGTTTATTATGCAAGTATGTGAAATAAGATCCTGAGATTTGAAGTAATTTTCTTTAAACTACAAAAAAGAAGAGTAAATGCCTAAAGTTCCACTTTTACTTGAGTCCTGTGTTAGCTTATTACTCGCCTTACATCATAGGAAGTGATAATCTAGCAAAACAACTTATTGAATTTATTGTCTTAAGGCAAGGCTACTACTAATAATAAAAGGAAAAGGAGAATTTGTCCTACTTTCAAGACCTCAGAAGAACAGCTATATCTGTCTCCTTAAGGTTAAGTTCAACCACCTGCTTGATGATAAACTTTGGGAAAAATCTGTGTTTTGCTTTAAATGTCTTTCCCTCTTTTTATTCCTTATACACACAAAATAATAGGATACTGTCCTCTAGTTGATGTGTTATTTTCTTTTGTGAGAAAACAGTCCTTAATAACTCTATCAATATTGGCTGCCCAGATTATCATGTAGATATTGGCAGCATTTAATTCCTTTTTTGCATTTTATTGTTATTAATTTATTTATAAAATACAAAATATCAACAAGGCCACAGGATATGATGGGGTATAACTCAACACAATTCTCACCACCAGCTCTCCATATCCCATCCCCTCTCCTGAGAGCTTTCCTATTCTTTATCCCTCAGGAAGTGTGGACCCAAGGCCATTGTGGGATGCAGAAGGTGGAAGGTCTGGCTTCTATAATTGCTTCCCCTCTGAACATGGGTGTTGACTTCAATCCTTAGAGGAAATCTCCTCAGTGACAGCAAAATGACTTCACTGAGGTGGAGAGCCTCACTGCTTCTTCTTCCTTGGAATGTCTGGGAATATGGGATATTCTTTCATACATAACTCTATTCACCTCTTGCAGTGTGATAAAATTAGTTAATCTCCAATTGTAATTTAGGCAGAGTCCCCTGAACCTAACAGAATTGTGAAATCTCAGGGAAAACTAGGCAATATTTAAAAAATTCTAGCATGGTGACCCAGAAGGTGGCACAATGGCTGAAGCACTGTAGTGGGGGCTGGGCTCAAACCTGGGTTCCAGATGTGGCACAGCAGTCTACTGTCCAAGTGAGCTGTTTCACTGGCCCTGCTAAAATCTTCCACATTGGTTGATTAGTTAACAAGGGAGAGTCCCTCTTGGTCATACAGAACACCCAGGGTAGAGTCCCCAGTACAGGACCTGAATATGCCACCAGGGAAAACTTGAGAGCTGTGATGTCTCTCTCTCTCCATTTTAGAAAGCTGGCCTGGGAAGTGAAAGCTTCTGTAATGACAAAATAAACAAAATAAATATCCTTTATACCATAAAAGGCTGAGAATCATATTATTCTTTTATTTATATTTTTATTTATAAAAAGGAAACATTGACAAAACCATAGGATATGAGGGGTACAACTCCACACAATTCCCACCTCAAGACCTCCGTATTCCATCCCCTCCTTTGATAGCTTTCCTATTCTTTTTTAATATTTATTTATTTATTTCCTTTTCTTGCCCTTGCTATTTTATTGCTGTAGTGATTGTTGCTGTTGTTATTGTTATCATTGTTGTTGGATAGGACAGAGAGAAATGGAGAGAGGAGAGGAAGACAGAGGGGGAGAAAGATATACACCTGCAGACCTGCTTCACCGCTTGTGAAGCGACTCCCCTGCAGGTGGGGAGCCGGGGGCTTAACTGGGAACCTTATGTGGGTCCTTGGCTTTGCACACCATGTGTGCTTAATCTACTGCACTGCCTCTGGACTCCCAGCTTTCCTATTCTTAAACCTCTGGGAGTATTGACCCAAGGTCATTGTGGAATGCAGAAGGTGGGAGGCTTGGCTTCTGTAATTGCTTCCTCACTGAACATTAGCTTTGACTGTTTGATCCATACTCCCAGCCTGCCTCTCTCTTTCCCTAGTAGCATGGGGCTCTGGGGAAGCAGAGCTCCAGGACACATTGGTGGGGTCATCTCTCCAGGGAAGTCTAGTTGGCATCATGCTATCATCTGCAACCTGGTGGCTGAAAAGAGAGCTAGTATACAAAGCCAAACAAAATTTTGAACAATCATGGACCTAAAGGCTGCAATTGTGTAGACGAAGAGTGGGGGGGTCCTCCATTTTGTAGATAGCTAGTAGGCATATTTTAGTTATATTCCAAAGGGCCTGTGGCTATACTAGTTTTCCTTTTTTTCCCTTAGCCTGAAATCTGCAGGTGGATCCAAGTTATTGTCTGGGGAGATGATGTCATGGCTGGAAAAGGAACAAAAATCTGGATCAGGGAAGAGAGTACCTCCCTAAATTGGGAAAGGTGTATAAATATTGTTGACTGTGAACCTCATTGATTTGGTCTGGGGTCCGTATTCAGCTTAGGTGCCAATGGGACCTCTGCATCCCTGTAAATCTGAGCTCACATTATGTTGTCATGAGTAGGAACATTCCATGCTGCCCCAGTACTGACCAATCTTCCTCAGGTGTAGCATAGAGTATGTTGCCCATCCTCCGTTCTGAGGATGGAGCTTTCTGTATCATTGTTGATCCAAGTTGAGGGCAAGGTCCTATGGGGGCACAAAAGGGGGTATATTTTGTTTTTCCTGATAGAAATGACTGGTATCAATGGAGAGAGGGATTTATTCAAGTTCTAGGCCCATCAGGTCTGTTTGGGAATCTCAGGATTCCCCGATTAGGGTCCCAGCTGGTGAAATGGCCTAATAGTGACTTTAAGAGTCATTGTTAGAGTATTCCAGTCTCTTGCCCTTATTCAGATTTTGCAGTCCTTACTTTGCTAAGGTTAACTTTGGAGTGAGTGAGATAATTGTAATAGGAAGTAAGTGAGGAGGTTATCTATGTCCAGGTGGATGCTATTTCATTATGAACTTGATACTGACTCACTACAGACTATTGTGTATTGCTGCTTTCAGATATATATTTTGCCCTAATTTATGGATACATGTGAACATATGATCTATGTTAAGGGACCTGGCCTATATCTAGGTTTTGGGACTTTGTCAGGAAGTGAACTTCTACTAATTTTTGCCTGAGCCTGATAGCTAACATGCAGGTGAACCAAAGGTATTATCTGGAACGATGGTGTCAGAGTCAGAAATAGGACTAGAAAGCTGGAACTGGGCAGAGAGTAACTCCCAAATATGGGGAAAGTATATAAGTATCATTTTACAGTGTCTTTTTCTTTAGGTCTTTTTATTTCCTTGCTGTTTTAGGTCATTGCATACTATTGTGCCCTTTTGCTTTAATGTGTATATTTCCCTTAATTTATGGGTACATGTGCACATGTGTTCTGTGTGACTTTGTTAGGAGGTGCACCACTTGCACTCATATATGTGTGGATTCACCACCCATTTTTTTGGGGGGGCTACTTTTTCAGATAGATAGGCAGCCAGAAAAAGGGACTTAGACTTGGAGCTTTCTCTGATACCATGGAACATTCCATGTGGTACAGAGACTCAAACCTGGGTCACATGATTGGCAAGGCACATGTCCCACCCAGTGATCTTTCTCCAGCCAATCTTACAACATTTTTCATAGTTCTCTTATTGTATTTAAAGAAGGGTTCAGTATCACTTCCCTTTTCATAGGGCTTTCCATTCTGGGAGATCAAAAGAGAAGATTGGCTTTCACTTCTGAAGTTTCCTATTTTATTTTCACTGAAATATCATTTGGCCTGTTATGATTTGTTTTATATATCCAGAAGATATGCTTTGGGACTGTTTCCATACAGTGGCTATTTGAAACAGCTGAGTAGGTTCTATTTCCTCTGCATTTCTACTACATATACTAGAGCCGTGTCATCTCACACCAAGCATTTACTCATCCTTCCTATGATTAGTAACCATTCCCTTGGTGGCCTCCTCCTACCACTTTAGGATAGAAATAGAATTAATACATTTTACAACTATGTATTTCATTTTCTAGAAGGTAGATTCTGTCACCAAGTTGAAATCTCCATTTATAGCAATGTGTGTTTAATAATTCTATTTACCTATAAGGCACCTAGACAACCCAATAAGTAGACCCCTGAGGGTTTTCTTCCTATGAATACAACTTTTTAAAAATTTGTTATTAATAGTATGTTACAAGATTTTATAATTACAGTGTGTAGTTCTTCACCATGCCTACCACCAAAGTTCTATACGCCTACCCTCTCACCTCCCAAAGAGATCCACCACAGTTTTCACAAATCTTAGAAATGGTTTCCTTGATTCTTCTTCTCCTTCTTCTTCACCTTCTCCCCCTTCTCCGTCTTCTTTTCCAAGTTCATGTGCATCCAACCTCTAAATCCCACATCAGTGAAACCATCAGTAATTGTCTTTTGTCTTTTACTTATTTTGCTATGTGTAGTTAATCATCTCCAGTTCCATTCATTTTGTCTCAAAGGACACAATATTATATTTTTGATTGTAGAGTAGTAATGAATACAACTTCTTGTCTGAAGCCCAGTCAGGAGGAGATATGCTGAGGGGCTGTGCATCTCAGGGTAACCTTTCACATTTTACTATGCTGAGTATCTCTCTACCTACCCTCTTTCACTGGGACACACAATCACATATTTTGTTCCCTTTTTTAAAAAAATACTGTATTTCATCTATTACACATAAGAGAGGAGGAGAAAGATATTATCACAGGAGACAAAGGGAGAGACCAGTGAAAACACCAGTTCAGTTCAGGTGGCATCAGGGATTAAACTTGCAACTTGTTTATGCAAGCCAAAAATGCTACCAGCTGAGTTTTCTTCTTGGCCCAGGCATTTTATTTTCATTCTCTTACTCCTTTTTTCTGTATTTATTTATTGGATACACACAGAAACTGAGAGGGTATAAGGGAGCTAGAGAGAAAGAGAGACACCTGCAGCCCTACTTCAATACTCATGAAGCTTTCCCCCTAAAGGTGGGGACTGGGTATTGCAAGAACACATGGAGCCATTTAAGTTTAAACCAATAAGGGATGTATTTAGAAAGTCACAATAATCATGAAGAAGTGGTTCTAGTTAAAAGAACAGGCAAAGTCTAAATTCTGCAATCAAACCACCCAAGATCACCATGTGTGAGGACTAATCTGAAATCCAAACCAACAGAAACATGCTGTGGTGAATGTGACCCAGCCAAGGGAGTGTGCTGCTCTGAACCCCTCCTTTTATGCATTCCCCTCTATGTATCCTCCTCAGGCTGATGTCATCACTTGTATGATAATAGTCCCAAACTCCTGTTGGGGTCACAACAATTCCCCACTTCTGATGATAGACATAGACAAGATGTACAGTGTGTATGAGCATATGAGAAATAAGCAAATCTTCAGTGACTCTAGAGTTACCACTGAAAGCTCTGCCTTCACCCCACAGAGTGTGGACACAATAACTGGGTGTCAGATAAGGCCCTCTTAGCCTGAAGACCTGTGTTCTAATATCTCTTTAAGTCCAACACTCAAGGAAGCTCAGAACATAGACTTACAGAGACGTCGCCAACAAAGACTTACAGAGGCTCCTGGGTGGCAATCCTGGCATATCCAGGGTGTTGGACTGCTGCAATGCATGCTTCAGCTCGTTGTGTTCTTGTGAGGAGTTTGCAGAAGAATTGTAAAATTATTTTTAAAAAGCAGAAAGAGTAGTAGACCTGCTCCGAACAGCACTTGGAGATTGAGTCCAGTACACCAGTTTTTGGAGTTTAACCAATATGCCAGATCATCTAAACTGCTGAGTGTCATATTCCTAGCTTCAGACTTGAGTCTGCCCAGTTGTGATTTTAGCTGTTTATTTAGATCATTTATATCTCATCCAAGATGGTCCTTGAAGGCCCCATAAATGAGCTTCTGAACATCTTCCCAAGACTGTGAGTAATTGAAAGGTACTTGAGTAATTCACATAGACTGATATTCTGTGTCACACATTAATTTATTGTGAATCCACAATGCCTGCTGGTGTTCTCCAAGCCAGGAGACTGCAGCCTCAAGGGTGTCAAGACTCTTCAGGATTTCCTGATCAATTGTCATTTGGGCTAAAATCTCAGAGGTCATGTTGTGAAAGTATTCGTTCATCTGATGTGCTGTTTGAACAGATTGGGACAATGCTACAACAGCAGTTGAAGTCATAGCAGCAATTGTAATGGCAATTACAGATGCTATCAATAATCCAAAAAATCTCTTACTCCTACGAATGTGTTCTAAAGCTGTAACAACAGTCAGAAATCGAGAGGAAAGGGAGGGATAGAGAGGTTGAGAGACAGAGAGATACCTGCAGCACTTCTGCACCACTTGTAAAGATTTCCCCCTGCAGGTGGGGACCAGGGTCTTGAACCCAGGTCCTTGTGCACTGTAACATGAGTGCTTAAACAGTGCGGCACCGCTTAGTCCCCTGAATGTGACACTTTGTCGGTTAGGGCCAGGTGTCAGGCTGCGCCGCGGAGAAGAGAGAGAGAGGAGGTCCAGAGCAAGTGGGTACACAAATCTTTATTATTGGATCGGAGGGGGGAGTGGCTCAGGCTACATGGAGTCAGCCGACAATGGTCGTCCCCACTATCTCACCACAGGGCAGGAGTGAGAGAGAGAGAGCCACTATCTCACCACAGGAGGAGAGAGAGAGAGCCCAGAGAGAGCAGGGGGGGAGTGAGAGAGCTTTTATTGGGCAATAACCAGGGGTGACATGTGGGGGCAGGATTGGTTGAAGGGGGCACTGCTAGGATTTCGCGGGGCGTGGTAAAACCTGGGGGCAGAGACTGCATCAGTATAATTCCTCAGCATCAACACTTCTTTAACAATGAAAAGAAATTCTCTTGGCTAGGTGTGAAAGAAAAAATAAATGAATAAACATGCATTTACATTTACTCAGTGGAAACACACAAGCATGTATACATTTATATTACCTGTATTATTTATTTATTTATTGCTCCAGGGTTATTGCCAGGGGTACATGCTTGCACCACAAATCCACTGCTCCTGCAGACCATTTCCCCGATTTTTCTGCCCTTGTTGTTTGATCATTGTGATTATTATTGTTATAGTTATTGTAACTGTCATTGCTTAGTCAGAGAGAAATGGAGTGAGGAGGGGAGAGATGGGGAGAGAAAGATAGACCCCTGCAGATCTGTTTCACTAAATAAATAAAAGTGCATTTACATTTACTCAGTGGAAAAACACAGGCACGTATACATGTATATTACCTGTATTTTAATGTGTTTATTTATTTGTTTATATATATTAACTTATAGCCTCCAGGATAATTGTCAGGGCTAGGTGCCTGCACCACAAATAAACTACTCCTGCAGACCACTTTTTCCACTTTTGCTGCCTTTGTTGCCTGATCTTTCTTGTGGTTATTATTAGTATTGCTGTCACAGTCTTTACATAGGACAGAAAGAAAGGTGGGAGGGAAAATACAGAGGAGGGAAATAAAGATAGACACCTACAGATCTGCTTCACTAAATAAATAAAAGTGCATTAACATTTATTCAGTGGAAACACCCATGTTGGAGCTCGCGTGGGTGGTCTCTCAGCTAGAAAGGTAAACTACCGAATTTCCATCACCAGTTCAAGAGACTACATGAAAAGAAAGAAACTCGGGGAGGATTCTGCTATGAACACACTCGTTTATTGAAGGGAAGGTTGGGTTGATATAGAAGGCTAGACAAAGAACAGTTTTCACATATGTCAGAATTCACAGGTTTCTTAAAGGTCAGCATGCCCCTGTGGCAGGGGTTGGTATGACAAGATTTGATACATAAAGATCAATATGATTAGTCTCCTGTTGCAGGCATTTAATTATGCAAAGGCATTTGTGAGAAGAATAGGGGTGAGATAGAGAAGACATCAAAAGGGCTACAGGAAATGAGATCTTGGGGGCTTCTCACTTGTCCGGAGCTAGGAGTGGGTGACAAGATGTGCTTTTTATTTGTGATCAAAAGGTGAGGTGGAATGTGTAAACTCTGAGTGAATGAATCTTAAAGTATGCGGCCATATGGCCTGCAGTTTGAGGTTTCTGTGTGCTTGAGAGTCAAGAATGGAAGAACTTAGTCTGAGAGATGGTTTTTCCCATTCTCTCACCTCAGTTTAGAGACGAGCGAGTATGTTCTCAGACCTCCATCCAAGGATGGGAGAAGTTCTCCCTAAGATATATCAAGCTTATTATAGTCAGGGCTAAGAGCCTGCACCAGGAATCAACTTCTCTTGTAGACCATTTTCCCCAATTGCTGCCCTTCTTGATTGATCATCGTTGTGATTATTATTATTAATATCACTCACCAAAAATTTTTTCAATCCCTTTTTTCACTGAGAAACAGGCATCAAACAAAAGAGCAAGACAGGGAAAAAACACTTTTTCTTTTTTAACAGTAGTGAATGAACAGCTTCTGGGAAATATAGGTTCTGAACCTGAAAATCGTCTGTCTCTGAGTCCACAGGAGGAGCCACTACCCCAGGCAGACCTTGTTCTCAGAGTAGGGTGTTTTTGCCAGTCATAGGCCTGCATAGCACACTGTAGATTGGGAGGGCCTGATATCCAAATGTTACATTGTTTATTGTTTGTTTGCAGTCTGTGCTCAACAGGATATTGAAAAGACTCAACTCCTTCCCCTACACCAAGAGAAAAAAGAATCTTCACATCCTCAGAGCAAATGGAGTGTGTGTGGGGGGGAGGGGCATGTGTGGGATGCTCATACCCAGTTGTGTGTGGGGAGACATGGCAGAGAAGGAAAGGGGGTGAAGGGCAGAGGAGACTGTCTGGGGGGCAGGCTGCAGGCAGGGGAGCCCCTGAGTGTGTGCAGGGCTGTGTGGGGGTGGTGGTGGGCAGTTAGGGCTGGTCCCCCTTGTGGATGGTGAGATGACAGCTGGGCTGTCCCAGGGCCCCCAGGGGTAGATGGCAGCAGTAGGCTGGTAGGAAAGTAGTACAGGGAGACACAAAGTAGATGACAGTTGGGTAGCTGGGGAACAGGGGGTAAAGGGAAAGGGGATCCTTGTAGAGGGGGCTGGAGTGGAGAGTGGGTGGAGCTGGAGTCAGGCAGATCCTAAGAATCAGGGACTGACAGGTCCAGATACCTGCACCCATCCACTGGATAGCAGCTGCAGCAATCTGATCAGCAACTCTGGATTTCTAGGCCAAGGGCCTCATGTGAGTCCCTTCAGAGAAGAAGGAAGAGGAGGAAGAGGAAGGGGAGGAGGGCCATGGTCAGCAGGCAACAGGGTACACAGGGGCCTCCACTATGGAGGCCTGAGTCAAGGCAGCCACCCACAAAACCCGGGGCAGCTCAGGGCACCCAGGGACAACGGGGGTGTCTTTGGGGCGGGGGCTGTCAGTCAGTCTGTCAATCAGTGCACATGGTTGGACAGGGACCTGACGGCCATTGGCCCCCAGCCCTGGGATATCAGACGCCAGCCCCACCCCTGGACACGAGACACTCTGTCCATAGCCCCTGGGCCCTACCCACCTGTTCTGGCTTTGGCCTGGGGCTCTGGCTCTGGTGGCTGGCCACTACCCCTCAGGTCAAGTTCGGGGTGGGGGTCATGGCCTCCCAAGGGGTCAACTGGATGGGCAGGGTCCCATGGCCTAGCAACCACGGGAGCCCTCTTTGATGCCCCCCCCCGAGAATTCTGTGCTTAGGTGCACTGACACTGGGCAGACCAACTGCCCAGCCACTAGGTCAAGCGGCAGTGCACAGACTCCAGTGCCATAGCACAGAGGGACGGAAAGACTGAAGGACAACGCTGACTGATGATGGACTTTGGCACTGACAGCAAAGAGAGGAAAGGAGGAGGTGAAGCCAGGAGCCAGGGAGACCAGGCCACAGTTTCCTCATGCCTGCCTACCTTCCTGGATGCCTGTATGCTGCCTCTGTCCAGGTGGGTTTATCAGTTCCTCTCCTCTCCTCTCCTCTCCTCTCCTCTCCTCTCCTCTCCTCTCCTCTCCTCTCCTCGCCTCTCCTCTCCTCTTTGCTTCTCTCCTCTTGTCCTCTATTCCTGGTGCCCTGCTCACGAGCTCCAGCACTTGTGACAGTTCTCCAGTGACAGCCTACCGCATCCCCTTAACACCCTCCCTGCCCCAGATGTGACCCAGCTCACAGGCTCACAGGCTCACCCAAACCACACCCACACCCCCCAACACATTCCCTGGATCAGCCCCTCAGCCCTATTCAGCTGAACTGGCTACTTTGCAACCTACCTGTGCAGGCTTGATTGTCTTCATCATTCAAGGTTATATCTCCTTTTGTACTTAGCTTGGTTGATTGGTGGATGGATAGTTGGATGGATGGATGGATGGATGGAAGGAAGAAAGGATGGATAGATGGATGGGTGGATGGATGGATGGATTGATGGATGGATGGAATTCTTCTTCTAGCATTTGCCCTTCTTCCATAGCCAGTCAACAGCTTCAGGTTGAGCCTGATGTCTGCTTGTTGCTGGCTTTGAAAGTGACTGGGATCCATGTGGATTCAGTCGGCTAGGAAGGATCATCAGTTTCCCCAATAAATGGGTACTCACGGGATGCACCACAAGAAGGTCGATCCAATGCAACCCATGGATGGATGGAATGATGCACGGGTTGTTCAATTGGTTTTGTAGAGGCAGAGAGCCATCTAGGGGTACTTGAGACCTCTGGCATCAGAGTCCTAGTCTGCTGTCGAATGTAAAACATTAACACCTCAATAAATAAATGAATAAATAAATTAAATAAACTAGGTTAAAAAAACATGGTGTCTTTGCCCTTTCTTGATATGATATGCTGTGAAGATCTTAACAAGGAAAGCACTGTCCTGAGCAGCACCTTTAAATGTTGGGATATTTCATTTTCTATTCTTTTTTTTTACTTTCAATTATCTTGATTTAGTGATTGGAATAAATAGTCAGTAATTGAGAGGGAAGGGAGGGATAGAGAGTTTGAGAAACAGAGAGACACCGGCAGCACTTCTGCACCACTTGTAAAGATTTCCCTCTGCAGGTGGGGACCAGGGTCTTGAAACCAGGTCCTCGTGCACTATAATATGAGTGCTTTACCAGGTGAGGAACCACCTGGTACCCTTAATGTGGCATTTTTTAGCAATGAAAAGAAATTTTCTTGGATAGGTAATAAATAAATAAATGAATAAATGAATAAAAGTGCATTTACATTTACTCAGTGGAAACACACAGGGACATATACATGTATATTACCTGTATTATTTATTCATTTATTGATTGAATGCGTCTAGGGGTTATTGCCACAGCTCAGTGCCTACACCAGGAATCCACTGCTCCTGCAGAACTTTTTCCCCTTTTGCTGACCTTGTTGCTTGATTACTGTGGTTATTATTATTTTTATTTTTATTATTGTTTTTGTTGTGATTGTTACTGTCCTTGTGGAGAACAGAGAAAAATGGAGAGAGGAGGGGAAAGAGAGATGGGGGAGAGAAAGACAGTGAAGATCTGCTTCACTACATAAATAAAGTACATTTACATTTTACTAAGTAGAATCACAAAGGCATGTAGTATACATGTATATTACCTGTATTTTTTATTCATGTAGTCTTTATTGGTTTATTTAATTCATTTTTATGTATCCATTTATTGCTTCCAGGGTTATTGTCATGGCTGGTGCCTTCACAACGAAACCACTGTTCCTGCATCCCACTTTTTCCCTTTTGCTGCCCTTGTTGCCTGAACTTTGTTCTTGTTATTTTTTACAGTTGTTGTTATTGTTACTGTTGTTGGATAGGACAGAGAGAAAGGGAGAGAGGAGTGGAAAGACATAGGGGATAGAGAAAGGTAGACCCCTACAGATCTACTTCACTAGATAAATAAATGTGCATTTACATGTACTAAGTGGAAACACCGACACACATATACAGGTATATTACCTGTATTTTTTTCTCTATCAGTTTGTCTTTCTTTCATTATTTCTTTCTTACTTTCTTTCTTTATGTATTGCCTCCCGGATTATGGCCAGTGCTTGGTGACTTCACCAGGAATCTACTGCTCCTGCAGACCATTTGTTCCCCTTTTGCTGCCCTTGTTGCTTGATCATTGTTATGGTTATTATAATTATTGTTGTTCTTGTCATTACTGTCCTTGCATAGGAAAGAGGGAAAAGGAGAGAGGAGGGGAAACACAGAGTGGGTGAGAAAATTATCCCCCCTAAAGATCTGCTTCACCCTCTGTAGAGCAACTCCCCTGCATATGGGGATCTGGGGGCAGACCTCTCATTCTTCCACCTGTCCCCTGGTTATGGGCCACAAGAGTTTAACCCTCTGACATACTGCCCAACCTCCCTGGATTTACTTTTTTTGCTGCAATATAACCTACCTGCTCTTGAATCCTCATTATCCTGAGGATCAGTCCTGAAAAAAGTTACATGACATGATACAGGGTGATCTCTGGTATGACAGAGCTCCTGGAACAGCAGCTGGGATTCTGGAGCCAGGGCATGGGGCACCTATCCATCCACCCTCCACGGACTCCACCTGTCTGCATTTTGGACCTCTACCCTCCAAAAAAAGATTTTTCTCCTTTTTTCACTGAGTAACAGGAATCAGACAGGATAGCCAGGAAGGCATAAAAAAAAGTTTTTTTTTTTCTTTTTACCCTAGTTAATGACCAGCTTCTGGGAAGTACAGGTTTTGAACCTGAAAACGTTATCTGCCTCTGCCTGTCTCTGAGTCCACTGGAGGAGCCACTGCCCAGCCAGACCTTGTGCTCAGAGTGGGGAGTTTTTGCCAGTCCTAGGCTTGCACAGCGCACTTGGAATTGGGTGGCCTGAGACGCAAATGTTACATTGTAGATTGTTTGTTTGCAGTTCTGGCACCCCAGGACATTGAACAGACCCAACTCCCTCTGGGACACCAAGAGAAAAAGACTCTTCCCATCCTTAGTGCAAATGGAGTGGAGGGGGAGGGGAGCGAGTGCATGTGTGGGCTGCTCATGCCCAGGTGTGTGTGTGGGTCCATGGAAGGGGTAGGAAGGGGGTTGACGGGCAGGAGACAGTTTGGGGCGCAGGCTGCAGGGAGGGGAGCCCCTGAATAGGTGCAGTGCTGTGTGTGGGTGTGGTGGAAGGGGGTTAGGGCAGGTGTCCCTGCTGGATGGTGAGAAGGTAGCTGGGCTGGCCCAGGGACCCCAGGGACAGAGGGCAGCAGCAGGCTGGCAGGAAAGAAGCTCAGAGAAGGCACACAGTAGATGACAGTTGGGGAGCAGGGGGACAGGGGGCAAGGGTAAAAGGGGGCATCCTTGCAGAGGGGGAGGGGTCTGGACTGGAGAGTGGGTGGACTTGAGGCAGGCAGGTCCCAAGAATCAGGGAATGACAGGACCAGATACCTGCACCCAACCACTGGATAGCAGCTGCAGCAGCCAGAGCCAGCAGCCCTGACTTGCCTAGGCCAAGGGCCCTGAGTGAGTCCCTCTGAGGATGAGGAAGGGGAGGGGGATGGGGTGGAGGACCACTGTCAGAAGGCAATGGGTTGACAGGGGCATCCACAATGGAGGCCTGTGTCAAGGTGGCCGCCCGCCAAACCCGGGGCAGCTCGGGGCATCTCAGGGCTCCCAGGGCCCTGGGGGTGTCTGTGGGGCAGGGGCTGCCAGTCAGTCAGTGTGTCCATGTGTCAGCACACTTGCTTGGACAGGGGCTTGGAGGCCCTTGGCCCCCAGCCCTTGGCTGTCAGATGCCGCCCCGCCCCATGACACACCCCCACCGCACCCCTTACCCCCAAGCTCTGCCCACCTGCACTGGCTTTGGCCTGGGGCTCTGGCTCTGGTGGCTGGCCACCATCCCTCAGATCAAGTTCAGGGTGGGTGTCATGGCCGCCGCCTCCCTAGGGGTCAACTGGATGGGCGGGGTCCTCGTTACCTAGCAACCTCTCCAGCCCTCTGTGATGTCCCCCCCCAGGATTCTGTGCACAGGTTCACTGACACTGGGCAGCCCAACTGCCCTGCCACTAGGTCAGGCGGCCTGGGCCCTGGCACAGAGAGACGGAAGGACTGGAGGACAGCGCTGACCAATGACAGACCTCGGGGCTGGCAGCCAAGGGAGCAAAGGAGGAGGTACACCAGGGAGCCAGGGAGCCCTGGTCACAGCTGCCTGCATGCCTGCCTGCCTTGCTGGATGCCTGTATGCTACCTCTGTCCAGGTGGGTTTCTCAGTTCCTCTCCTCTCCTCTCCTCTCCTCTCCTCTCCTCTCCTCTCCTCTCCTCTCCTCTCCTCTCCTCTCCTATTGTCTCTCCTCTCTTCCGGGTACCCTGCTCACCAGCTTGATCGCTTCTGACATTTCGCCTGTAACAGCTGCCCGCACCTCCCCCTCCGAGCACCTGATGTGACCCAGCTCACAGGCTCAGCTGCTCACCCCACCCACACCCACACCCCCCCACCACATTCCCTGGATGAGCTCCTCTGCCCTATTCAGCCAAACTGGCCACTTGGGAATGTATCTGTGCAGGCTTGACTGTCTTTATCATTCAAGGTTATATCTCCTTTTGTACTTAGCTTGGTTGATTGGTGGATGGATAGTTGGATGGAAGGATGGATAAATGGATGGATGGATGGAACGATGCACGGGTTGATTGATTGGTTTGGTAGAGGCAGAGAGCCATCCAGGGGTACTTGAGACCTCTGGCATCAGAGCCCTAGTCTGCTGTCGAATGTGAAACATTAACTGCTCAATAAATAAATTAATAAATCAGTAAAATAAACTGGGTCAACAAAAAACACGGTGTCTTTGCGCTTTCTGGATATGGTATGCTGTGAGGATCATAATAAGGAAAGCATTGTCCGGAGCAGTCTCTTGAAATGTTGGGATATTTCATTTACCCTTCTTCTTCTACTTCTTCTTCTTCTTCTTCTTCTTCTTCTTCTTCTTCTTCTTCTTCTTCTTCTTCTTCTTCTTCTTCTTCTTTTTGTTTCTTTGCTTTCTATTATCTTGATTTATTTTTTGGAATGGACAGTCAGGAATCGAGAGGGAAGGGAGGGGTAGAGATTTTGAGAACCAGAGAGACACGTGCAGCACTTCTGCACCACTTGTAAAGATTTCCCCCTGCAGGTGGGGACCAGGGTCTTGAACCCAGGTCCTACAATGTAACATGAGTGTTTAACCAGGTGCAGATTTCCCCTGCAGGTGGGGGTCTGGTAACCATTCCCCGGATTCTTCCACCTGTCCCCTTGTTTAGTGCCACTACCACTTAACCCTCTGAGATACCGCCCAACCTCCCTGGATTTCCTTTTGACAGCAATATGACCTGTCTATTTTTGAATTCTCATTATCCTGAGGATCAGTCCTGGAAATAGTGTCATGAGAAGACACAGGGGGATCTCTGGAATCAGAAAGTGCCTGGAACAGCAGCTGGGGCTCTGGAGCCAGGGCATGGGGCCTCTACCCATCCACCCTCCAGGGAGTCCACCTGCCTTCATCTTGGTCCTGCTCCCTCCCAAAAAGATTTTTCCCTTGTTTCACTGAGAATCAGGCATCACACAGGAGAGTCAGGCAGTGCTAATAAAAAAAATAATAAAGAAAGAAAAGTTTTTTTTTTTTTTTACCCTTACTGAAGGACCACCTTCTGGGAAGTACAGGTTTTGAATCTGAAAACTCTGTCTGCCTGTCTCTGAGTCCACAGGAGGAGCCACTGCCCCAGCCAGACCTTGTGTTCAGAGTGGGGTGTTTTCGCCAGTCCTAGGCTTGCACAGAGCACTTGGGACTGGGTGGCCTGAGGCCCAAATGTTACAATGTAGATGGTTTGTTTTCAGTTCTGGCTCCCCAGCACATTGGACAGACCCAACTCCCTCTGGGACACCCAGAGGAAAAGATTCTTCCCATCCTTAGTGCAAATGGAGTTGAGGGGGAGGGGAGAGAGGTGCATGTGTGGGCTGCTCATGCCCAGGTGTGTGTGTGGGGCCATGGCAGGGGTTGGAAGGGGGTTGAGGGGCAGAAGGAGACTGTTTGGGGGGCAGGCCGCAAGCAGGGGAGCTCCTAAATAGGTGCAGAGTTGTGTGTGTGGGTGTGGTGGCAGGGGGTTAGGGCATTTCCCCTTGCTGGATGGTGAGATGGCAGCTGGGCTGGCCTAGGGTCCCCAGGGCTGGAGGGCAGCAGCAGGCTGGCAGGAAAGGAGCGCAGGGAGGCACACAGTAGATGACTGTTGGGGAGCTGGGGGTCAGGGGGCAAGGGGAAAAGGGGGCATCCTTGCGGAGGAGGGGGAGGGGGCTGGACTGGAGAGTGGGTGGAGCTGGAGGCAGGCAGGTCCCAAGAATCAGGGACTGACAGGACCAGATACCTGCAGCCACCCACTGGATAGCAGCTGCAGCAGCCAGAGCCAGCAGCCCTGGCTTGCCTAGGCCAAGGGCCCTGAGTGAGTCCCTCTGAGGATGAGGAAGGGGAGGGGAATAGGGCTGAGGGCCGCAGTCAGCAGGCAATGGGGTCTACAGGGGCATCCACTATGGAGGCCTGTGTCAAGGTGGCCACCCGCCAAACCCGGGGCAGCTCGGGGCAGCTCAGGGCTCCCAGGGCCCTGGGGGGCTGTCTGTGGGGTGGGGGCACTCAGTCAGTTAGTATGTCTGTGTGTCAGTGCACTTGCTTGGACAGGGCCTTGGAGGCCCTTGGCCCCCAGCCCTTGGCTGTCAGATGCTGGCCCCGCCCCTGGACACACCCCCACCGCTCCCCTTACCCCAGAGCCCTGCCCACCTGCACTGGCTTTGGCCTGGGGCTCTGACTTTGGTGGCTGGCCACCACCCCTCAGATCAAGTTCAGGGTGGGTGTCATGACCCCTCCCTAGGGGTCAACTGGATGGGCGGGGTCCTCGTGACCTAGCAACCTCTCCAGCCCTCTGTGATGTCCCCCCCCCAGGATTCTGTGCACAGGCGCAATGACACTGGGCAGCCCAACTGCCCTGCCACAAGGTCAGGCTGCCAGGGCCCTGGCACAGAGGGACGGAAGGACTGGAGGACAGCGCTGACCGACGACAGACCTCGGGGCTGACAGCCAAGGGAGCAAAGGAGGAGGTACACCAGGGAGCCAGGGAGCCCTGGTCACAGCTGCCTGCATGCCTGCCTGCCTTGCTGGATGCCTGTATGCTACCTCTGTCCAGGTGGGTTTCTCAGTTCCTCTCCTCTCCTCTCCTCTCCTCTCCTCTCCTCTCCTCTCATCTCGTCTCTCCTCTCTTCCGGGTACCCTGCTCACCAGCTTGATCGCTTCTGACATTTTGCCTGTAAAAGCTGCCCTCACCTCCCCCTCTGAGCACCTGATGTGACCCAGCTCACAAGCTCAGCTGCTCACCCCACCCACACCCACACCCCCCACCACATTCCCTGGATGAGCTCCTCTGCCCTGTTCAGCTAAACTGGCCACTTGGGAATGTATCTGTGTAGGCTTGACTGTCTTTATCATTCAAGGTTATATCTCCGTTTGTACTTAGCTTGGTTGATTGGTGGATGGATAGCTGGATGGAAGGATGGATGGATAGATGGATGGATGGATGGAAGGATGCACGGGTTGATTGATTGGTTTGGTAGAGGCAGAGAGCCATCTAGGGGTACTTGAGACCTCTGGCATCAGAGCCCTAGTCTGCTGTCGAATGTAAAACATTAACTGCTCAATAAAAAATTAATAAATCAATAAAATAAACTGGGTCAACAAAAAACACGGTGTCTTCAAGCTTTCTGAATATGGTATGCTGTAAGGATCTTAATAAGGAAAGCATTGTCCGGAGCAGCCCCTTGAAATGTTGGGATAATTCATTTTGCCTTCTTCTTCTTCTTCTTGTTCTTCTTCTTCTTCTTTTTCTTCTTCTTCTTTTTGTTTCTTTGCTTTCTATTATCTTGATTTATTTTTTGGAATGGACAGTCAGGAATCGAGAGGGAAGGGAGGGATAGAGATTTTGAGAACCAGAGAGACACGTGCAGCACTTCTGCACCACTTGTAAAGATTTCCCACTGCAGGTCAGAACCAGGGTCTTGAACCCAGGTCCTCCTACAGTGTAACATGAGTGTTTAACCAGGTGAGGCACCACCTGCTACCCTTAATGTGACTTTTTTTTTTGCAATGAAAAGAAATTCTCTTGGCTAGGTAAGAAATAAATAAAATATAAATAAATAAATAAAAGTGCTTTTACAGTTACACAGTGGATACACACACTCCAACATATTCATGTATATTACGTGTACTATTTATTTATTTATTTATTGCCACAAGGGGTTATTGCCACAGCTCAGTTCCAGCACCTCGAATCCACTGCTCCTATGTTCCTTTATTTCCCCTTTTTGCTGCCCTTGTTGCTTGATTATTGTGGTTATTAACATTATTATTGTTGTTGTTGTTGTTGTGATGGTTACTGTCCTTGCAGAGGAGAGAGAAAAATGTAGAGAGGAGGGGAAAGAGAGATGGGGGAGAGAAAGCTAGGCCCCCTGAATATCTGCTTCACTAAATAAATAAAGCGCTGACATTTTACTCAGTAGAAACACAGAGAAACGTATACATGTATATTACCTGCATTTTTTATTTATGTATTCTTTATCTGTTTGTTTATTTATTTATGTATTTATGTATTTATCCATTTATTGCCTCCAGGGTTATTGTCAGGGCTAGGGGCCCGCACCAGGAATCCACTGCTCCTGCAGACCACTTTTTCCCCTTTGGCTGCACTTGTTGACTGAACTTTGTTGTGGTTATTATCCCCAGAACAGGATTCTGTGCTCAGGCGCACTGACACTGGGCAGCCCAACTGCCCTGCCACTAGGTCAGGCGGCCAGGGCCCTGGCACAGAGGGAATGAAGGACTGGAGGACAGCGCTGACCGACGACAGACCTCGGGGCTGGCAGCCAAGGGAGCAAAGGAGGAGGTACACCAGGGAGCCAGGGAGCCCGGGCCACCACTGCCTGCATTCCTGCCTGCCTTGCTGGATGCCTGTATGCTACCTCTGTACAGGTGGGTTTCTCATTTCCTCTCCTGTCCTCTCCTGTTCTCTCCTCTCCTCTCCTGTCCTCTCCTCTCCTGTCCGCTCCTCTCATCTTTTCTCTCCTCTCTTCATGGTGCCCTGATCACCAGCTCGAGCGCTTTTAAATTTCACTTGTGACAGCTGCCCACACCCCCCTTCGCGTCCATGACGTGACCCAGCTCACAGGCTCCCCTGCTCACCCCACCCACACCCACACGCACCACCACATTCCCTGGATCAGCTCCTCTGCCCTATTCAGCCAAACTGCCCAGTTGGCAACGTATCTGTGCAGGCTTGACTGTCTTTATCATTCAAGGTTATATCTCCTTTTGTACTTAGCTTGGTTGATTGTCGATGGATAGTTGGATGGATGGATGGATGGATGGATGGATGGATGGATGGATGGATGGAAGGATGGATGGATGGATGGAAGGATCGAGTGATACACGGGTTGATCGATTGGTTTTGTAGAGGCAGAGAGCCATTTAGGGGTACTTGAGACCTCTGGCATAAGGGCCCTAGTCTTCTGTCGAATGTAAAACATTAACACCTCAATAAACATTAACACCTCAATAAATAAATGAATAAATGTATTTAATAAACTGGGTTAAAAAAAAACGCGGTGTCTTTTCCCTTTCTGAATATGGTATGCTGTAAGGATCATAATAAGAAAGGATTGTTCTGAGCAGCCCCTTGAAATATTGGGATATTTCATTTTGCCTTCTTCTTCTTCTTCTTCATCTTCTTTTTTTTCTTTGCTTTCTATTATCTTGATTTATTTTTTGGAATGGACAGTCAAGAATTGAGAGACAAGGGAGAGATAGAGATTTTGAGAACCAGAGAGATACCTGCAGCACATCTGCACCACTTGTAAAGATTTCCCACTGCAGGTTGCAACCAGGGTCTTGAACCCAGGTCCTCCTACAGTTTAACATGAGTGCTTAACCAGGTGAGGCACCACCTGCTAAGCTTAATGTGACATTTTTTTAGCAATGAAAAGAAATTCTCTTGGCTAGGTAAGAAATAAATAAAATATAAATAAGTAAATAAAAGTGCTTTTACGTTTACACAGTGGAAACACACACTAGGACATATTCTTGTATATTAATTGTATTATTTATTTATTTATTTATTAATTGCCACAAGGGGTTATTGCCATAGCGCAGTGCCAGTACGACTAATCCACTGCAACTATGTTCCATATTTCCCCTTTTGCTGCCCTTGTGGCTTGAATATTGTGGTTATTAATAATATTATTATTGTTGTTGTGATAGTTACTGTCCTTGCAGAGAACAGAGAAAAATGGAAAGAGGAGGTTAAAGAGAGATGGGGGAGAGAAAGATAGGCCCCCTGAAGATCTGCATCACTAAATAAATAAAGCACATTTTCATTTGACTCAGTAGTAACACAGAGACACGTATACATGTATAATACCTGCATTTTTTATTTATGTATTCTTTATCTATTGATTGATTGATTAACTGAATGATTGCCTCCAGGGTTATTGTCAGGGCTAGGGGCCTGCACCACGAACCCACTGCTCCTGCAGACCATGTTTTCCCCTTTGGCTGCCCTTGTTACCTGAACTTTGTTGTGGTTATTATTATCGTTGTTGTTGCTGTTACTGTCCTTACATAGAACAGAGAGAAAGGGAGAGAGGAGTGGAAACACAGAAGGGTGAGAGAAAGGTAGACCCCTGCAGGTCTGCTTCACTAGATAAACAAAAGTGCATGTACATTTATTTACAAAGTGGATACACCAACACATGTATACATGTATATTACCTGTATATTTTCTCTATGAGTT
Source organism: Erinaceus europaeus (assembly GCF_950295315.1). Classification (NCBI taxonomy): domain Eukaryota; kingdom Metazoa; phylum Chordata; class Mammalia; order Eulipotyphla; family Erinaceidae; genus Erinaceus; species Erinaceus europaeus. The sequence continues at coordinate 594,005 of NW_026647127.1, read as the reverse complement.
TATATATATATATATATATATATATATATATATATATATATATATATGTATATGTATTTATTTATTGCATCCAGGGTCACTGCCGGTACTCTATACATAACCTGGAATCCACTGTTCCTGCAGACCATTTATTCTCCTTTTGCTGCCCTTGTTGCTTGATCATTGTTGTGCTTCTTCTTATTGTTCTTGTTGTTAATGTCGTTACATAGGACAGAGAGAAAGGGATAGGGGAGGGGAAAGTCAGAGGGGGAAGAGAAAGAGCCCCTGAAGATCTGCTTCACCCCTGTAAAGCTACTCCCCTGCAGGTGGAGGTCTGGGGGCCATACCGCAGATCCTTCTGCCTGTCCCCTCCTTTCCTCCACCACCTCTTAACCCTCGGACATTCTGCCCAACCTCCCTGGATTTCCTTTTTACAGCAATATGACCTGTCTATTTTTTGAATCCTCAATATCCTGAGGATCAGTCTTGGAAATAGTCTCATGAGAAGCCACAGGGGGATCTCTGGAATCAGAGAGCGCCTGGAAGAGCAGCTGGGGCTCTAGAGCCAGAGCATGGTCCATCTACCCATCCACCCTCCACGGAGTCCACCTGCCTGCATTTTGGTCCTGCTCCCTCCCAAATAGCTTTTTGCCTTGTTTCACTGAGAAACAGGCATCACACAGGAGAGTTAGGCAGTGGGAAAAAAAAAGCCTTTTTTTTTTTTTTTACCCTAATGATGGACCAGCTTCTGGGAAGTACAGGTTTTGAACCTGAAAACGCTGTCTGCCTCTGCCTGTCTCCGAGTCCACTGGAGAAGCCACTGCCGCAGGCAGACCTTGTGGGGTGTTGTGGGGTGTTTTCGCCAGTCCTAGGCTTGCACAGCGCACTTGAGATTGGGTTGCCTGAGATCCAAATGTTACATTGTAGATTGTTTGCAGTTCCGGCTCCCCAGGACATTGGACAGACCCAAATCCTCTTGGGATACCCAGAGAAAAAGACTCTTCCCATCCTTAGTGCAAATGGAGTGGAGGGGGAGGGGAGAGATGTGCATGTGTGGGATACTCATGCCCAGGTGTGTGTGAGGGGCCCTGACAGGGGTTAGAAGGGGGTTGAGGGGCAGAAGGAGACTGTTTGGGGGGCAGGCTGCAGGCAGGGGAGCCCCTGAATAGGTGCAGGGCTGTGTGTGCCTGTGGTGGCAGGGCGTTAGGGCAGGTCCCCCTGCAGGATGGTGAAGATGGCAGCTGGGCTGCCCCAGGGCCCCCAGGGCTGGAGGGCAGCAGCAGGTTGGCAGGAAAGGAGGCAAACAGTAGATGACAGTTGGGGAGCTGGGGGACACGGGGCAAGGGGTAAAGGGGGCATCCTTGCGGAGGAGGGGGAGGGGGCTGGACTGGAGAGTGGGTGGAGCTGGAGGCAGGCAGGTCCCAAGAATCAGGAACTGACAGGGCCAGATACCTGCACCCACCCACTGGATAGCAGCTGCAGCAGACAGAGCAGCAGCCCTGGCTTGCCTAGGCAAGGGCCCTGAGTGAGGCCCTCTGAGGATGAGGAAGGGAAGGGGGAGGGGTAGAGGGAGGGGGAGGAGGGCCACTGTCAGCAGACATCGGGCTCTACAGGGGCCTCCACTATGGAGGCCTGTGTCCAGGTGGCTGCCCGCCAGATCCGGGGCAGCTCAGGGCTCCCAGGGCCCTGGGAGGTGTCTGTGGGTTGAGGGCTGTCAGTCAGTCAGTCTGTCTGTGTGTCAGTGCACTTACTTGGACAGGGCCCTTGCGGCCCTTGGACCCCAGTCCTGGGCTGTCAGATGCCGGCCCCGCCCCCGGACACGCCCCCACCGTGCCCCTTGCCTCAGAGCCCTGCCCACCTGGGCTGGCTTTGGCCTGGGGCTCTGGCTCTGGTGGCTGGCCACCACTCCTCAGATCAAGTTCAGGGTGGGTGTCATTGCTGCTGCCACCACCACTGCCTCCCTCGGGGTCAACTGGGTGGGCAAGTCCTCCTGGCCTAGCAACCTCTGCAGCCCTCTGTGATGTCCCCCTCCCAGGATTCTGTGCACATGCACACTGGCACTGGGCAGCCCAACTGCCCTGCCACTATGTCAGGCGGCAGCAACCAGACCTCTGGGCCCTGGCACAGAGGGACGGAAGAATGGGAGGACAGCGCTGACCGACGACGGACCTCGGGGCTGGCAGCTAAGAGAGCAAAGGAGGAGGTGCGCCCAGGAGCCAGGGAGCCCGGGCTACAGCTACCTACATGACTGCCTGCCTTGCTGGATGCCGGTATGCTACCTCTGTCCAGGTGGGTTTCTCAGTTCCTCTCCTGTCCTCTGCTGTACTCTCCTGTCCTCTCCTGTACTCTCCTCTCCTCTCCTCTCCTCTCCTGTCTGCTCTGCTCCTCTTTTCTCTCCTCACTTCCGGGTGCCCTGATCACCAGCTCGAGCGCTTTTGACATTTCACCTGTGACAGCTGCCTGCACCACCCCACCGCGTCCCTGACGTGACCCAGCTCACAGGCTCCCCTGCTCACCCCACCCACACCCACACGCCCCACCACATTCCCTGGATCAGCTCCTCTGCCCTATTCAGCCAAACTGCCCAGTTGGCAACATATCTGTGCAGGTTTGACTGTCTTTATCATTCAAGATTATATCTCCTTTTGTACTTAGCTTGGTTGATTGTCAATGGATAGTTGGATGGATGGATGAATGGATGGAAGGATGGATGGATGGATGGAAGGAAGGATGGATGGATGGAAGGATGGAGTGATGCACGGGTTGATCAATTGGTTGTGTAGAGGCAGAGAGCCATCCTGGGGTACTTGAGACCTCTCGCATAAGAGCCCTAGTCTTCTGTCGAATGTAAAACATTAACACCTCAATAAATAAATGAATAAATGTATTTAATAAACTGGGTTAAAAAAATGCGGTGTCTTTTCCCTTTCTGAATATGGTATGCTGTGAGGATCATAATAAGGAAAGCATTGTTCTGAGCAGCCCCTTGAAATATTGGGATATTTCATTTTGCCTTCTTCTTCTTCTTCTTCATCTTTTTTTTTTTTTTTTTGCTTTCTATTATCTTGATTTATTTTTTGGAATGGACAGTCAAGAATTGAGAGACAAGGGAGGGATAGAGATTTTGAGAACCAGAGAGATACCTGCAGCACATCTGCACCACTTGTAAAGATTTCCCACTGCAGGTCGGAACCAGGGTCTTGAACCCAAGTCCCCCTACAGTTTAACATGACTGCTTAACCAGGTGAGGCACCACCTGCTAAGCTTAATGTGACATTTTTTTAGCAATGAAAAGAAATTCTCTTGGCTAGGTAAGAAATAAATAAAATATAAATAAGTAAATAAAAGTTCTTTTACGTTTACACAGTGGAAACACACACTGGGACATATTCTTGTATATTACTTGTATTTATTTATTTATTTATTTATTTATTTATTTATTGTGACAAGCGGTTATTGCCATAGCGCAGTGCCAGTACCACTAATCCACTGCTCCTATGTTCCATTTTTTCCCCTTTTGCTGCCCTTGTGGCTTGAATATTGTGGCTATTAATAATAGAATTATTGTTGTTGTGGTAGTTACTGTCCTTGCGAAGAACAGAGAAAAATGGAAAGAGGAGGTTAAAGAGAGATGGGGGAGTGAAAGATAGGCCCCCTGAAGATCTGCTTCACTAAATAAATAAAGCTCATTTTCATTTGACTCAGTAGAAACACAGTGACACGTATACATGTATAATACCTGCATTTTTTATTTATGTATTCTTTATCTATTGATTGATTGATTCACTGATTGATTGCCTCCAGGGTTATTGTCAGGGCTAGGGTCCTGCACCACGAACCCAATGCTCCTGCAGACCATGTTTTCCCCTTTGGCTGCCCTTGTTACCTGAACTTTGTTGTGGTTATTATTATCGTTGTTGTTGCTGTTACTGTCCTTGCATAGGAGAGAGAAAGGGAGAGAGGAGTGGAAACACAGAAGGGTGAGAGAAAGGTAGACCCCTGTAGGTCTGCTTCACTAGATAAACAAAAGTGCATGTACATTTATTTACAAAGTGGATACACCGACACATGTATACATGTATATTCCCTGTATAGTTTCTCTATGAGTTTTCATATATATATATATATATATATATATATATATATATATATATATTTATTTATTTATTGCTTCCAGGGTCACTGCTGTTGCTCAATACATATACCTGGAATCCACTGCTACTGCAGACCTTTTATTCTCCCTTTGCTGCCCTTGTTGCTTGATCATTGTTGTGCTTCTTCTTCTTATTGTTGTTGTTGTTGTTACTGTCCTTGCACAGGACAGAGAAAAGGGATAGGGGAGGGTAAAGTCAGAGGGGGAAGTGAAAGATAGAGCCCCTGAAGATCTGCTTCACCCTCTGTAAAGCTACTCCCTTGCAGGTGGGGGTCTGGGGGCCATACCACAGATCCTTCTGCCTGTCCCCTCGTTTCCTCCACCACCTCTTAACCCTCTGACATTCCGCCCAACCTCCCTGGATTTCCTTTTTACAGCAATATGACCTGTCTATTTTTTGAATCCTCAATATCCTGAGGATCAGTCTTGGAAATAGTCTCATGAGAAGCCACAGGGGGGATCTCTGGAATCTGAGAGCGCCTGGAACAGCAGCTGGGGCTCTAGAGCCAGGGCATAGGTCCATCTACCCATCCACCCTCCACAGAGTCCACCTGCCTGCATCTTGGTATTGCTCCCTCCCTAAAAGATTTTTTTCCCTTGTTTCACTGAGAAACAGGCATCACACAGGAGAGTCAGGCAGTGGGGAAAAAAAAAAAAAAGCCTTTTTTTTTTTTTTTTACCCTTCTGATGGACCAGATTCTGGGAAGTACAGGTTTTGAACCTGAAAACGCTGTCTGTCTCTGCCTGTATCTGAGCCCACTGGAGGAGCCACTGCCCCAGGCAGACCTTGTGGGGTGTTGTGGGGTGTTTTCGCCAGTCCTAGGCTTGCACAGCGCACTTGGGATTGGGTTGCCTGACATCCAAATGTTACATTGTAGATTGTTTGCAGTTCCGGCTCCCCATGACATTGGACAGACCCAACTCTTCTGGGTATACCAAGAGAAAATGACTCTTCCCATCCTTAGTGCAAATGGAGTGGAGGGGGAGGGTTGCGATGTGTATGTGTGGGATACTCATGCCCAGTTGTGTGTGAGGGGCCCTGACAGGAGTTAGAAGGGGGTTGAGGGGCATAACGAGACTGTTTGGGGGGCAGGCTGCAGGGAGGGTAGCCCGTGATTAGGTGCATGGCTGTGTGTGCCTGTGGTGGCAGGGCTTTAGGGCAGGTCCCCCTGCAGGATGGTGAAGATGGCAGCTGGGCTGCCACAGGGCCCCCAGGGCTGGAGGGCAGCAGCAGGCTGGCAGGAAAGGAGGCAAACAGTAGATGACAGTTGGGGAGCTGGGGGACAGGGGGCAAGGGGAAAAGGGGGCATTCTTGCAGAGGAGGGGGAGGGGGCTGGACTGGAGAGTGGGTGGAGCTGGAGGCAGGCAGGTCCCAAGAATCAGGAACTGACAGGGCCAGATACCTGCACCCACCCACTGGATAGCAGCTGCAGCAGACAGAGCAGCATCCCTGGCTTGCCTAGGCCAAGGGCTCTGAGTGAGTCCCTCTGAGGATGAGGAAGGGGAGGGGGAGGGGTAGAGGGAGGGGGAGGAGGGCCGCTGTCAGCAGGCAACGGGGTCTACAGGGGCCTCCACTATGGAGGCCTGTGTCCAGGTGGCTGCCCGCCAGATCCGGGGCAGCTCAGGGCTCCCAGGGCCCTGGGGGGTGTCTGTGGGTTGGGGGCTGTCAGTCAGTCAGTCTGTCTGAGTGTCAGTGCACTTGCTTGGACAGGGGCTTGGCAGCGCTTGGAACCCAGCCCTGGGCTGTCAGATGCCGGCCCCGCCCCCGCACTTGCCCCCACCATGCCCCTAACATCAGAGCCCTGCCCACCTGCTCTGGCTTTTGCCTGGGGCTCTGCCTCTGGTGGCTGGCCACCACCCATCAGATCAAGTTCAGGGTGGGTGTCATGGCTGCTGCCACCACCACTGCCTCCCTAGGGGTCAACTGGGTGGGCGGGGTCCTCGTGGCCTAGCAACCTCTCTAGCCCTCTGTGATGTCCCCGCCCAGGATTCTGTGCGCATGCGCACTGGCACTGGGCAGCCCCACTGTCATGCCACTATGTCAGGCGGCAGCAACCAGACCCCTGGGCCCTGGCACAGAGGGACTGAAGAACGGGAGGACAGCGCTGACCGACGACGGACCTCGGGGCTGGCAGCCAAGAGAGCAAAGGAGGAGGTGCGCCCAGGAGCCATGGAGCCCGGGCTACAGCTACCTACATGCCTGCCTGCCTTGCTGGATGCCGGTATGCTACCTCTGTCCAGGTGGGTTTCTCAGTTCCTCTCCTGTCCTCTCCTGTCCTCTCCTGTCCTCTCCTGTCCTCTCCTGTCCTCTCCTGTCCTCTCCTCTCCTCTCCTCTCCTCTCCTCTCCTCTCCTGTCCGTTCCTCTCCTCTTTTCTCTCCTCAATTCCGGGTGCCCTGATCACCAGCTTGAGCGCTTTTGACATTTAACCTGTGACAGCTGCCCACACCCCCCCTGCACGTCCCTGACGTGACCCAGCTCACAGGCTCACCTGCTCACCCCACCCACACCCACACGCCCCACCACATTCCCTGATCAGCTCCTCTGCCTTATTCAGCCAAACTGCCCAGTTGGCAACGTATCTGTGCAGGCTTGACTGTCTTTATCATTCAAGGTTATATCTCCTTTTGTACTTAGCTTGGTTGATTGTCGATGGATAGTTGGATGGATGGATGGATGGATGGATGGATGGATGGATGGATGGATGGAAGGATGGATGGATGAATGGAAGGATCGAGTGATGCATGGGTTGAATTGATTGTTTTTGTAGAGGCAGAGAGCCATCTAGGGGTACTTGAGACCTCTGGCATAAGAGCCCTAGTCTTCTGTCGAAGGTAAAACATTAACACCTCAATAAATAAATGAATAAATGTATTTAATAAACTGGGTTAAAAAAAACGCGGTGTCTTTTCCCTTTCTGAATATGGTATGCTGTGAGGATCATAATAAGGAAAGCATTGTTCTGAGCAGCCCCTTGAAATATTGGGATATTTCATTTTGCCTTCTTCTTCTTCTACTTCTTCTTCTTCTTCTTCTTCTACTTCTTCTTCTTTTCTTTGCTTTCTATGATCTTGATTTATTTTTTGGAATGGACAGTCAAGAATTGATAGACAAGGGAGGGATAGAGATTTTGAGAACCAGAGAGATACCTGCAGCACATCTGCACCACTTGTAAAGATTTCCCACTGCAGTTCGGAACCAGGGTCTTGAACCCAGGTCCTCCTACAGTTTAACATGACTGCTTAACCAGGTGAGGCACCACCTGCTAAGCTTAATGTGACATTTTTTTAGCAATGAAAAGAAATTCTCTTGGCTAGGTAAGAAATAAATAAAATATAAATAAGTAAATAAAAGTGCTTTTACGTTTACACAGTGGAAACACACACTGGGACATATTCTTGTATATTACTTGTATTTATTTATTTATTTATTTATTTATTGCCACAAGGGGTTATTGCCATAGCGCAGTGCCAGTACCACTAATCCACTGCTCCTATGTTCCATTTTTTCCCCTTTTGCTGCCCTTGTGGCTTGAATATTGTGGCTATTAATAATAGAATTATTGTTGTTGTGATAGTTACTGTCCTTGCGAAGAACAGAGAAAAATGGAAAGAGGAGGTTAAAGAGAGATGGGGGAGTGAAAGATAGGCCCCCTGAAGATCTGCTTCACTAAATAAATAAAGCACATTTTCATTTGACTCAGTAGAAACACAGTGACACGTATACATGTATAATACCTGCATTTTTTATTTATGTATTCTTTATCTATTGATTGATTGATTCACTGATTGATTGCCTCCAGGGTTATTGTCAGGGCTAGGGTCCTGCACCACGAACCCAATGCTCCTGCAGACCATGTTTTCCCCTTTGGCTGCCCTTGTTACCTGAACTTTGTTGTGGTTATTATTATCGTTGTTGTTGCTGTTACTGTCCTTGCATAGGAGAGAGAAAGGGAGAGAGGAGTGGAAACACAGAAGGGTGAGAGAAAGGTAGACCCCTGTAGGTCTGCTTCACTAGATAAACAAAAGTGCATGTACATTTATTTACAAAGTGGATACACCGACACATGTATACATGTATATTCCCTGTATATTTTCTCTATGAGTTTTCATATATATATATATATATATATATATGTATTTATGTATTTATTTATTTATTTATTTACTTATTGCTTCCAGGGTCACTGCTGTTGCTCAATACATATACCTGGAATCCACTGCTACTGCAGACCATTTATTCTCCCTTTGCTGCCCTTGTTGCTTGATCATTGTTGTGCTTCTTCTTCTTATTGTTGTTGTTGTTGTTACTGTCCTTGCATAGGACAGAGAAAAGGGATAGGGGAGGGTAAAGTCAGAGGGGGAAGTGAAAGATAGAGCCCCTGAAGATCTGCTTCACCCTCTGTAAAGCTACTCCCTTGCAGGTGGGGGTCTGGGGGCCATACCACAGATCCTTCTGCCTGTCCCCTCATTTCCTCCACCACCTCTTAACCCTCTGACATTCCGCCCAACCTCCCTGGATTTCCTTTTTACAGCAATATGACCTGTCTATTTTTTGAATCCTCAATATCCTGAGGATCAGTCTTGGAAATAGTCTCATGAGAAGCCACAGGGGGGATCTCTGGAATCTGAGAGCGCCTGGAACAGCAGCTGGGGCTCTAGAGCCAGGGCATAGGTCCATCTACCCATCCACCCTCCACAGAGTCCACCTGCCTGCATCTTGGTATTGCTCCCTCCCTAAAAGATTTTTTTCCCTTGTTTCACTGAGAAACAGGCATCACACAGGAGAGTCAGGCAGTGGGGAAAAAAAAAAAAAAAGCCTTTTTTTTTTTTTTTTTACCCTTCTGATGGACCAGATTCTGGGAAGTACAGGTTTTGAACCTGAAAACGCTGTCTGTCTCTGCCTGTATCTGAGCCCACTGGAGGAGCCACTGCCCCAGGCAGACCTTGTGGGGTGTTGTGGGGTGTTTTCGCCAGTCCTAGGCTTGCACAGCGCACTTGGGATTGGGTTGCCTGACATCCAAATGTTACATTGTAGATTGTTTGCAGTTCCGGCTCCCCATGACATTGGACAGACCCAACTCTTCTGGGTATACCAAGAGAAAATGACTCTTCCCATCCTTAGTGCAAATGGAGTGGAGGGGGAGGGGTGCGATGTGTATGTGTGGGATACTCATGCCCAGTTGTGTGTGAGGGGCCCTGACAGGAGTTAGAAGGGGGTTGAGGGGCATAACGAGACTGTTTGGGGGGCAGGCTGCAGGGAGGGTAGCCCGTGATTAGGTGCATGGCTGTGTGTGCCTGTGGTGGCAGGGCTTTAGGGCAGGTCCCCCTGCAGGATGGTGAAGATGGCAGCTGGGCTGCCACAGGGCCCCCAGGGCTGGAGGGCAGCAGCAGGCTGGCAGGAAAGGAGGCAAACAGTAGATGACAGTTGGGGAGCTGGGGGACAGGGGGCAAGGGGAAAAGGGGGCATTCTTGCGGAGGAGGGGGAGGGGGCTGGACTGGAGAGTGGGTGGAGCTGGAGGCAGGCAGGTCCCAAGAATCAGGAACTGACAGGGCCAGATACCTGCACCCACCCACTGGATAGCAGCTGCAGCAGACAGAGCAGCATCCCTGGCTTGCCTAGGCCAAGGGCTCTGAGTGAGTCCCTCTGAGGATGAGGAAGGGGAGGGGGAGGGGTAGAGGGAGGGGGAGGAGGGCCGCTGTCAGCAGGCAACGGGGTCTACAGGGGCCTCCACTATGGAGGCCTGTGTCCAGGTGGCTGCCCGCCAGATCCGGGGCAGCTCAGGGCTCCCAGGGCCCTGGGGGGTGTCTGTGGGTTGGGGGCTGTCAGTCAGTCAGTCTGTCTGAGTGTCAGTGCACTTGCTTGGACAGGGGCTTGGCAGCGCTTGGAACCCAGCCCTGGGCTGTCAGATGCCGGCCCCGCCCCCGCACTTGCCCCCACCATGCCCCTAACATCAGAGCCCTGCCCACCTGCTCTGGCTTTTGCCTGGGGCTCTGCCTCTGGTGGCTGGCCACCACCCGTCAGATCAAGTTCAGGGTGGGTGTCATGGCTGCTGCCACCACCACTGCCTCCCTAGGGGTCAACTGGGTGGGCGGGGTCCTCGTGGCCTAGCAACCTCTCTAGCCCTCTGTGATGTCCCCGCCCAGGATTCTGTGCGCATGCGCACTGGCACTGGGCAGCCCCACTGTCATGCCACTATGTCAGGCGGCAGCAACCAGACCCCTGGGCCCTGGCACAGAGGGACTGAAGAACGGGAGGACAGCGCTGACCGACGACGGACCTCGGGGCTGGCAGCCAAGAGAGCAAAGGAGGAGGTGCGCCCAGGAGCCATGGAGCCCGGGCTACAGCTACCTACATGCCTGCCTGCCTTGCTGGATGCCGGTATGCTACCTCTGTCCAGGTGGGTTTCTCAGTTCCTCTCCTGTCCTCTCCTGTCCTCTCCTGTCCTCTCCTGTCCTCTCCTGTCCTCTCCTGTCCTCTCCTCTCCTCTCCTCTCCTCTCCTCTCCTGTCCGTTCCTCTCCTCTTTTCTCTCCTCAATTCCGGGTGCCCTGATCACCAGCTTGAGCGCTTTTGACATTTAACCTGTGACAGCTGCCCACACCCCCCCTGCACGTCCCTGACGTGACCCAGCTCACAGGCTCACCTGCTCACCCCACCCACACCCACACGCCCCACCACATTCCCTGATCAGCTCCTCTGCCTTATTCAGCCAAACTGCCCAGTTGGCAACGTATCTGTGCAGGCTTGACTGTCTTTATCATTCAAGGTTATATCTCCTTTTGTACTTAGCTTGGTTGATTGTCGATGGATAGTTGGATGGATGGATGGATGGATGGATGGATGGATGGATGGATGGAAGGATGGATGGATGAATGGAAGGATCGAGTGATGCATGGGTTGAATTGATTGTTTTTGTAGAGGCAGAGAGCCATCTAGGGGTACTTGAGACCTCTGGCATAAGAGCCCTAGTCTTCTGTTGAATGTAAAACATTAACACCTCAATAAATAAATGAATAAATGTATTTAATAAACTGGGTTAAAAAAACGCGGTGTCTTTTCCCTTTCTGAATATGGTATGCTGTGAGGATCATAATAAGGAAAGCATTGTTCTGAGCAGCCCCTTAAAATATTGGGATATTTCATTTTGCCTTCTTCTTCTTCTACTTCTTCTTCTTCTTCTTCTTCTACTTCTTCTTCTTTTCTTTGCTTTCTATGATCTTGATTTATTTTTTGGAATGGACAGTCAAGAATTGATAGACAAGGGAGGGATAGAGATTTTGAGAACCAGAGAGATACCTGCAGCACATCTGCACCACTTGTAAAGATTTCCCACTGCAGTTCGGAACCAGGGTCTTGAACCCAGGTCCTCCTACAGTTTAACATGACTGCTTAACCAGGTGAGGCACCACCTGCTAAGCTTAATGTGACATTTTTTTAGCAATGAAAAGAAATTCTCTTGGCTAGGTAAGAAATAAATAAAATATAAATAAGTAAATAAAAGTGCTTTTACGTTTACACAGTGGAAACACACACTGGGACATATTCTTGTATATTACTTGTATTTATTTATTTATTTATTTATTTATTGCCACAAGGGGTTATTGCCATAGCGCAGTGCCAGTACCACTAATCCACTGCTCCTATGTTCCATTTTTTCCCCTTTTGCTGCCCTTGTGGCTTGAATATTGTGGCTATTAATAATAGAATTATTGTTGTTGTGATAGTTACTGTCCTTGCGAAGAACAGAGAAAAATGGAAAGAGGAGGTTAAAGAGAGATGGGGGAGTGAAAGATAGGCCCCCTGAAGATCTGCTTCACTAAATAAATAAAGCACATTTTCATTTGACTCAGTAGAAACACAGTGACACGTATACATGTATAATACCTGCATTTTTAATTTATGTATTCTTTATCTATTGATTGATTGATTCACTGATTGATTGCCTCCAGGGTTATTGTCAGGGCTAGGGTCCTGCACCACGAACCCAATGCTCCTGCAGACCATGTTTTCCCCTTTGGCTGCCCTTGTTACCTGAACTTTGTTGTGGTTATTATTATCGTTGTTGTTGCTGTTACTGTCCTTGCATAGGAGAGAGAAAGGGAGAGAGGAGTGGAAACACAGAAGGGTGAGAGAAAGGTAGACCCCTGTAGGTCTGCTTCACTAGATAAACAAAAGTGCATGTACATTTATTTACAAAGTGGATACACCGACACATGTATACATGTATATTCCCTGTATATTTTCTCTATGAGTTTTCATATATATATATATATATATATATATATATATATGTATTTATGTATTTATTTATTTATTTATTTACTTATTGCTTCCAGGGTCACTGCTGTTGCTCAATACATATACCTGGAATCCACTGCTACTGCAGACCATTTATTCTCCCTTTGCTGCCCTTGTTGCTTGATCATTGTTGTGCTTCTTCTTCTTATTGTTGTTGTTGTTGTTACTGTCCTTGCATAGGACAGAGAAAAGGGATAGGGGAGGGTAAAGTCAGAGGGGGAAGTGAAAGATAGAGCCCCTGAAGATCTGCTTCACCCTCTGTAAAGCTACTCCCTTGCAGGTGGGGGTCTGGGGGCCATACCACAGATCCTTCTGCCTGTCCCCTCATTTCCTCCACCACCTCTTAACCCTCTGACATTCCGCCCAACCTCCCTGGATTTCCTTTTTACAGCAATATGACCTGTCTATTTTTTGAATCCTCAATATCCTGAGGATCAGTCTTGGAAATAGTCTCATGAGAAGCCACAGGGGGGATCTCTGGAATCTGAGAGCGCCTGGAACAGCAGCTGGGGCTCTAGAGCCAGGGCATAGGTCCATCTACCCATCCACCCTCCACAGAGTCCACCTGCCTGCATCTTGGTATTGCTCCCTCCCTAAAAGATTTTTTTCCCTTGTTTCACTGAGAAACAGGCATCACACAGGAGAGTCAGGCAGTGGGGGAAAAAAAAAAAAAAAGCCTTTTTTTTTTTTTTTTTACCCTTCTGATGGACCGGATTCTGGGAAGTACAGGTTTTGAACCTGAAAACGCTGTCTGTCTCTGCCTGTATCTGAGCCCACTGGAGGAGCCACTGCCCCAGGCAGACCTTGTGGGGTGTTGTGGGGTGTTTTCGCCAGTCCTAGGCTTGCACAGCGCACTTGGGATTGGGTTGCCTGACATCCAAATGTTACATTGTAGATTGTTTGCAGTTCCGGCTCCCCATGACATTGGACAGACCCAACTCTTCTGGGTAAACCAAGAGAAAATGACTCTTCCCATCCTTAGTGCAAATGGAGTGGAGGGGGAGGGGTGCGATGTGTATGTGTGGGATACTCATGCCCAGTTGTGTGTGAGGGGCCCTGACAGGAGTTAGAAGGGGGTTGAGGGGCATAACGAGACTGTTTGGGGGGCAGGCTGCAGGGAGGGTAGCCCGTGATTAGGTGCATGGCTGTGTGTGCCTGTGGTGGCAGGGCTTTAGGGCAGGTCCCCCTGCAGGATGGTGAAGATGGCAGCTGGGCTGCCACAGGGCCCCCAGGGCTGGAGGGCAGCAGCAGGCTGGCAGGAAAGGAGGCAAACAGTAGATGACAGTTGGGGAGCTGGGGGACAGGGGGCAAGGGGAAAAGGGGGCATTCTTGCGGAGGAGGGGGAGGGGGCTGGACTGGAGAGTGGGTGGAGCTGGAGGCAGGCAGGTCCCAAGAATCAGGAACTGACAGGGCCAGATACCTGCACCCACCCACTGGATAGCAGCTGCAGCAGACAGAGCAGCATCCCTGGCTTGCCTAGGCCAAGGGCTCTGAGTGAGTCCCTCTGAGGATGAGGAAGGGGAGGGGGAGGGGTAGAGGGAGGGGGAGGAGGGCCGCTGTCAGCAGGCAACGGGGTCTACAGGGGCCTCCACTATGGAGGCCTGTGTCCAGGTGGCTGCCCGCCAGATCCGGGGCAGCTCAGGGCTCCCAGGGCCCTGGGGGGTGTCTGTGGGTTGGGGGCTGTCAGTCAGTCAGTCTGTCTGAGTGTCAGTGCACTTGCTTGGACAGGGGCTTGGCAGCGCTTGGAACCCAGCCCTGGGCTGTCAGATGCCGGCCCCGCCCCCGCACTTGCCCCCACCATGCCCCTAACATCAGAGCCCTGCCCACCTGCTCTGGCTTTTGCCTGGGGCTCTGCCTCTGGTGGCTGGCCACCACCCGTCAGATCAAGTTCAGGGTGGGTGTCATGGCTGCTGCCACCACCACTGCCTCCCTAGGGGTCAACTGGGTGGGCGGGGTCCTCGTGGCCTAGCAACCTCTCTAGCCCTCTGTGATGTCCCCGCCCAGGATTCTGTGCGCATGCGCACTGGCACTGGGCAGCCCCACTGTCATGCCACTATGTCAGGCGGCAGCAACCAGACCCCTGGGCCCTGGCACAGAGTGACTGAAGAACGGGAGGACAGCGCTGACCGACGACGGACCTCGGGGCTGGCAGCCAAGAGAGCAAAGGAGGAGGTGCGCCCAGGAGCCATGGAGCCCGGGCTACAGCTACCTACATGCCTGCCTGCCTTGCTGGATGCCGGTATGCTACCTCTGTCCAGGTGGGTTTCTCAGTTCCTCTCCTGTCCTCTCCTGTCCTCTCCTGTCCTCTCCTGTCCTCTCCTCTCCTCTCCTCTCCTCTCCTCTCCTCTCCTGTCCGTTCCTCTCCTCTTTTCTCTCCTCAATTCCGGGTGCCCTGATCACCAGCTCGAGCGCTTTTGACATTTCACCTGTGACAGCTGCCCACACCCCCCCTGCACGTCCCTGACGTGACCCAGCTCACAGGCTCACCTGCTCACCCCACCCACACCCACACGCCCCACCACATTCCCTGATCAGCTCCTCTGCCTTATTCAGCCAAACTGCCCAGTTGGCAACGTATCTGTGCAGGCTTGACTGTCTTTATCATTCAAGGTTATATCTCCTTTTGTACTTAGCTTGGTTGATTGTCGATGGATAGTTGGATGGATGGATGGATGGATGGATGGATGGATGGATGGATGGAAGGATGGATAGATGGAAGGATCGAGTGATGCACAGGTTGAATTGATTGGTTTTGTAGAGGCAGAGAGCCATCTAGGGGTACTTGAGACCTCTGGCATAAGAGCCCTAGTCTTCTGTCGAATGTAAAACATTAACACCTCAATAAATAAATGAATAAATGTATTTAATAAACTGGGTTAAAAAAAAACGCTGTGTCTTTTCCCTTTCTGAATATGGTATGCTGTGAGGATCATAATAAGGAAAGCATTGTTCTGAGCAGCCCCTTGAAATATTGGGATATTTCATGTTGCCTTCTTCTTCTTCTTCTTCTTCTTCTTCTTCTTCTTCTTCTTCTTCTACCTCTTTTTTTTTTCTTTGCTTTCTGTTATCTTGAATTATTTTTTGGAATGGACAGTCAAGAATTGAGAGACAAGGAGGGATAGAGATTTTGAGAGCCAGAGAGATACCTGCAGCACATCTGCACCACTTGTAAAGATTTCCCACTGCAGGTCGGAACCAGGGTCTTGAACCCAGGTCCTCCTACAGTTTAACATGAGTGCTTAACCAGGTGAGGCACCACCTGCTAAGCTTAATGTGACATTTTTTTTAGCAATGAAAAGAAATTCTCTTGGCTAGGTAAGAAATAAATAAAATATAAATAAGTAAATAAAAGTGCTTTTACGTTTACACAGTGGAAACACACACTGGGACATATTCTTGTATATTACTTGTATTATTTATTTATTTATTTATTTATTGCCACAAGGGGTTATTGCCATAGCGCAGTGCCAGTACCACTAATCCACTGCTCCTATGTTCCATTTTTTCCCCTTTTGCTGCCTTTGTGGCTTGAATATTGTGGTTATTAATAATATTATTATTGTTGTTGTGATAGTTACTGTTCTTGCGGAGAACAGAGAAAAATCGAAAGAGGAGGTTAAAGAGAGATGGGGGAGTGAAAGATAGGCCCCCTGAAGATCTGCTTCACTAAATAAATAAAGCACATTTTCATTTGACTCAGTAGAAACACAGAGACACATATACATGTATAATACCTGCATTTTTTATTTATGTATTCTTTATCTATTGATTGATTGATTGACTGGTTGATTGCCTCCAGGGTTATTGTCAGGGCTAGGGGCCTGCACCACGAACCCACTGCTCCTGCAGACCATGTTTTCCCCTTTGACTGCCCTTGTTGCCTGAACTTTGTTGTGGCTATTATTATCGTTGTTGTTGCTGTTACTGTTCTTGCATAGGACAGAGAGAAAGGGAGAGAGGAGTGGAAACACAGAAGGGTGAGAGAAAGGTAGACCCCTGCAGGTCTGCTTCACTAGATAAACAAAAGTGCATGTACATTTATTTACAAAGTGGATACACCGACACATGTATACATGTATATTACTTGTATATTTTCTCTATGAGTTTATATATATATATATATATATATATATATATATATATATATTGCTTCCAGGGTCACTGCCAGTGCTCGATACATATACCTGGAATCCACTGCTCCTGCAGACCATTTATTCTCCTTTTCCTGCCCTTGTTGCCTGATCATTGTTGTGCTTCTTCTTATTATTGTTGTTGTTGTTACTGTCCTTGCATAGGACAGAGAGAAAGGGATAGGGGAGGTGAAAGTCTACTGGGAAGTGAAAGATAGAGCCCCTGAAGATCTGCTTCACCCCCAGTAAAGCTACTCCCCTGCAGGTGGGGGTCTGGGGGCCATACCGCAGATCCTTCTGCCTTTCCCCTCGTTTCCTCCACCACCTCTTAACCCTCTGACATTCCGCCCAACCTCCTTGGATTTCCTTTTACAGCAATATGACCTGTCTATTTTCTGAATCCTCAATATCCTGAGGATCAGTCTTGGTAATAGTCTCATGAGAAGCCACAGGGGGATCTATGGAATCTGAGAGCGCCTGGAACAGCAGCTTGGGCTCTAGTTCCAGGGCATGGTCCATCTACCCATCCACCCTCCACAGAGTCCACCTGCCTGCATCTTGGTCCTGCTCCCTCCCAAAAAGATTTTTTCCCTTGTTTCACTGAGAAACAGGCATCACACAGGAGAGTCAGGCAGTGGGGATAAAAAAAGCCTTTTTTTTTTTTTTTTTACCCTACTGATGGACCAGCTTCTGGGAGTACAGGTTTTGAAACTGAAAACGCTGTCTGCCTCTGCCTGTCTCTGAGTCCACTGGAGGAGCCACTGCCCCAGGCAGTCCTTGTGCTCAGAGTGGGGTGTTTTCGCCAGTCCTAGGCTTGCACAGCGCACTTGGGATTGGGTTGCCTGAGATCCAAATGTTACATTGTAGATTGTTTGCAGTTCCGGCTCCCCAGGACATTGGACAGACCCAACTCCTCTGGGGATACCCAGAGAAAAAGACTCTTCCCATCCTTAGTGCAAATGGAGTGGAGTGGGAGGGGAGAGATGTGCATGTGTGGGATACTCATGCCCAGGTGTGTGTGAGGGGCCCTGACAGGGGTTAGAAGGGGGTTGAGGGGCAGAAGGAGACTGTTTGGGGGGCAGGCTGCAGGCAGGGGAGCCCCTGAATAGGTGCAGGGCTGTGTGTGCCTGTGGTGGCAGGGTGTTAGGGCAGGTCCCCTGCAGGATGGTGAAGATGGCAGCTGGGCTGCCCCAGGGCCCCCAGGGCTGGAGGGCAGCAACAGGCTGGCAGGAAAGGAGGCAAACAGTAGATGACAGTTGAGGAGCTGGGGAACAGGGGGCAAGGGGAAAAGGGGGCATCCTTGCGGAGGAGGGGGAGGCGGCTGGACTGGAGAGTGGGTGGAGCTGGAGGCAGGCAGGTCCCAAGAATCAGGAACTGACAGGGCCAGATACCTGCACCCACCCACTGGATAGCAGCTGCAGCAGCCAGAGCAGCAGCCCTGGCTTGCCTAGGCCAAGGGCCCTGAGTGAGTCCCTCTGAGGATGATGAAGGGGAGCAGGAGGGGTGGAGGGAGGGGAGGAGGGCTGCTGTCAGCAGGCAAGGGGGGTCTACAGGGGCCTCCACTATGGAGGCCTGTGTCCAGGTGGCTGCCTGCCAGATCCGGGGCAGCTCAGGGCTCCCAGGGCCCTGGGGGGTGTCTGTGGGTTGGGGGCTGTCAGTCAGTCAGTCTGTCTGTGTGTCAGTGCACTTGCTTGGACAGGGGCCTGGCGTCCCTTGGACCCCAGCCCTGGGCTGTCAGATGCCGGCCCCGCCCCCGGACACGCCCCCACCGTGCCCCTGGCCTCAGAGCCCTGCCCACCTGCGCTGGCTTTGGCCTGGGGCTCTGGCTCTGGTGGCTGGCCACCACCCCTTAGATCAAGTTCAGGGTGGGTGTCATGGCTGCTGCCACCACCACTGCCTCCCTAGGGGTCAACTGGGTGGGCGGGGTTCTTGTGGCCTAGCAACCTCTGGAGCCCTCTGTGATGTCCCCCCCCCCCAGGATTCTGTGCGCATGTGCACTGGCACTGGGCAGCCCAACTGTCCTGCCACTATGTCAGGCGGCAGCAACCAGACCCCTGGGCCCTGGCACAGAGGGAAGGAAGAACGGGAGGACAGCGCTGACCGACGACGGACCTTGGGGCTGGCAGCCAAGAGAGCAAAAGAGGAGGTGCGCCCAGGAGCCAGGGAGCCCGGGCTACAGCTACCTACATGTCTGCCTGCCTTGCTGGATGCCGGTATGCTACCTCTGTCCAGGTGGGTTTCTCAGTTCCTCTCCTGTCCTCTCCTGTCCTCTCCTCTCCTCTCCTCTCCTGTCCGCTCCTCTCCTCTTTTCTCTCCTCACTTCCGGGTGCCCTGATCACCAGCTTGAGCGCTTTTGACATTTAACCTGTGACAGCTGCCCACACCCCCCCTGCGCGTCCCTGATGTGACCCAGCTCACAGGCTCACCTGCTCACCCCACCCACACCCACACACCCCACCACATTCCCTGGATCAGCTCCTCTGCCCTCTTCAGCCAAACTGCCCAGTTGGCAACGTATCTGTGCAGGCTTGACTGTCTTTATCATTCAAGGTTATATCTCCTTTTGTACTTAGCTTGGTTGATTGGTGGATGGGCGGGGTCCTCCTGACCTAGCAACCTCTCCAGTCCTCTTTGATGCCCCCCCCCAGGATTCTTGCGCACGCGCACTGACACTGGGCAGACCAACTGCCCTGTCACTAGGTTCAGGCGGCAGCGCCCAGACTCCTGGGCCCTGGCACAGAGGGACGGAAGGACTGGAGGACAGCGCTGACCGATGACAGACCTCGGGGCTGTCAGCCAAGGGAGCAAAGGAGGAAGTGCACCAGGGAGCCAGGGTGCCCAGGCCACAGCTGCCTGGATGCCTGCCTGCCTTGCTGGATGCCTGTATGCTACCTCTGTCCAGGTGGGTTTCTCAGTTCCTCTCCTCTCCTCTCCTCTCCTCTCCCCTCCTCTCATCTCGTCTCCTCTCCTCTTGTCTGTCCTCTCTTCTGGGTACCCTGCTCTCCAGCTTGATCGCTTCTGACATTTCTCCTGTAACCGCTGCCCGCACCAACCCCTCCGTTCACCTGATGTGACCCAGCTCACAGGCTCACCTGCTCACCCCACCCACACCCTCACCCCCCACCTCATTCCCTGGATCAGCTCCTCTGCCCTATTCAGCCAAACTGGCCACTTGGGAATGTATCTGTGCAGGCTTGACTGTCTATCATTCAAGGTTATATCTCCTTTTGTACTTAGCTTGGTTGATTGGTGGATGGATAGTTGGATGGATGGATGGATGGATAGATGGATGGATAGATGGATGGATGGATGGATGGATGAAACGATGCACGGATTGATTGATTGGTTTGGTAGAGGCAGAGAGCCATCTAGGGGTACTTGAGACCTTTGGCATCAGAGCCCTAGTCTGCTGTCGAATGTAAAACATTAACTGCTCAATAAATAAATGAATAAATCAATAAAATAAACTGGGTCAACAAAAAACACGGTGTCTTTGGGCTTTCTGGATATGGTATGCTGTGACGATCTTAATAAGGAAAGCATTGTCCAAAGCAGCCCCTTGAAATGTTGGGATATTTCATTTTCTCTTCTTCTTCTTCTTTTGTTTCTTTGCTTTCTATTATCTTGATTTATTTTTTGGAATGGACAGTCAGGAATCGAGAGGGAAGGGAGGGTTAGAGATTTTGAGAACCAGAGAGACACGTGCAGCACTTCTGCACCACTTGTAAAGATTTCCCCCTGCAGGTGGGGACCAGGGTCTTGAACTCGGGTCCTCCTACAGTGTAACATGAGTGTTTAACCAGGTGAGGCACCACCTGCTACCCATAATGTGACAGTTGTTTTAGCAATGAAAAGAAATTTTCTTGGCTAGGTAAGAAATAAATAAAATATAAATAAATAAATAAAAGTGCTTTTACATTTACACAGTGGATACACACACTCCGACATATTCATGTATATTACCTGTACTATTTATTTATTTATTGCCACAAGGGGTTATTGCCACAGCTCAGTGCCAGCACCTTGAATCCACTGCTCCTATGTTCCATTTTTCCCCTTTTTGCTGTCCTTGTTGCTTGATTATTGTGGTTATTAACATTATTATTGTTGTTGTTGTTGTTGTGATGGTTACTGTCCTTGTGGAGGACAGAGAAAAATGTAGAGAGGAGGGGAAAGAGAGATGGGGGAGAGAAAGATAGGCCCCCTGAAGATCTGCTTCACTAAATAAATAAAACACTGACATTTTACTCAGGAGAAACACAGAGAAATGTATACATGTATATTACCTGTATTTTTTACTTATGTATTCTTTATCTGTTTATTTATTTATTTATGTATTTATCCATTTATTGCCTCCAGGGTTATTGTCAGGGCTAGGGGCCTGCACCAGGAATCCACTGCTCCTGCAGACCACTTTTTCCCCTTTGGCTGCCCTTGTTGCCTGATCTTTGTTGTGGTTATTATTATTTTTGTTGTTATTGTTACTATCCTTGCATAGGACAGAGAGAAAGGGAGAGAGGAGTGGAAAGGCAGAGGGGGGAGAGAAAGGTAGACCCCTGCAGGTCTGCTTCACTAGATAAACAAAACGTGCATGTATATTTATTTACAAAGTGGATACAAGGACACATGTATACATGTATATTACCTGTATATTTTCTCTATGTATATATATATATATTTATTTATTTATTGCTTCCAGGGTTATTGCCAGTGCTCGGTGCCTGTACCAGGAATCAACTGCTCCTGCAGACCATTTATTCTCCTTTTGCTGCCCTTGTTGCTAGATCATTGTTGTGGTTCTTCTTCTTATTGTTGTTGTTGTTACTGTCCTTGCATACGACAGAGAGAAAGGGAGAGGGGAGGGGAAAGGCAGAAGGGGAGAGAAAGATAGACCCCCTAAAGATCTGCTTCACTTGCTGTAAAGAGACTGTCCTGCAGGTGGGGGTCTGGGGGCCATTCCCTGGATTCTTCCTCCTGCTCCCTTGTTTCCTGCCACCACCACTTAACCCTCTGAGATACTGCCCAACCTCCCTGGATTTCCTTTTGACAGCAATATGACCTGTCTATTTTTTGAATCCTCATTATCCTGAGGATCAGTCCTCGAAATAGTGTCATGAGAAGCCACAGGGGGATCTCTGGAATCAGAGAGCGCCTGGAACAGCAGCTGGGGCTCTGGAGCCAGGGCATGGGGCACCTACCCATCCACCCTCCACGGAGTCCACCTGCCTGCATCTTGGTCCTGCTCCCTCCCAAAAAGATTTTTTCCCTTGTTTCACTGAGAATCAGGCAGGCAGCACTAATTAAAAAAAAAAAAATAAATAAATAAAAGCGGTTGTATTTTTTTTTTTTTTTTTACCCTTACTGAAGGACCAGCTTCTGGGAAGTACAGGTTTTGAACCTGAAAACTCTGTCTGCCTGTCTCTGAGTCCACAGGAGGAGCCACTGCCCCAGCCAGACCTTGTGTTCAGAGTGGGGTGTTTTCGCCAGTCCTAGGCTTGCACAGAGCACTTGGGACTGGGTGGCCTGAGGCCCAAATGTTACAATGTAGATTTTTTGTTTACAGTTCCGGCTCCCCAGGACATTGGCCAGACCCAACTCCCTCTGGGACACCCAGAGGAAAAGATTCTTCCCATCCTTAGTGCAAATGGAGTGGAGGGGGAGGGGAGAGAGGTGCATGTGTGGGCTGCTCATGCCCAGGTGTGTGTGTGGGGCCATGGCAGGGGTTTGAAGGGGGTTGAGGGGCAGAAGGAGACTGTTTGGGGGGCAGGCTGCAGGCAGGGGAGCCCCTAAATAGGTGCAGAGTTGTGTGTGTGTGGGTGTGGTGGCAGGGGGTTAGGGCTGGTCCCCTTGCTGGATGGTGAGATGGCAGCTGGGCTGGCCCAGGGTCCCCAGGGCTGGAGGGCAGCAGCAGGCTGGCAGGAAAGGAGCGCAGGGAGGCACACAGTAGATGACTGTTGGGGAGCTGGGGGACAGGGGGCAAGGGGAAAAGGGGGCATCCTTGCGGAGGGGGAGAGGGCTGGACTGGAGAGTGGGTGGAGCTGGAGGCACTCAGGTCCTCAGAAGAATCAGGGACTGACAGGACCAGATACCTGCACCCACCCACTGGATAGCAGCTGCAGCAGCCAGAGCCAGCAGCCCTGAGTGAGTCCCTCTGAGGGACTTATCTTTTAATTACTAACTCTAGCTCAATTCCCACACTGGCCATAGGTTTTACTGCTAATGCGAAAGGAGTATAGTAAAGCCAGCAGTCCCTGACTCCTGTGACTTGCCTTTGGGACCCATAGCAGCTCTTGGGTCGCTTGAGGGGCACCCTCTTCCCATGAGTCTTGAATCCGTGTCTCACCTCCTTGAGGCTTGAACTCGGGTCCTGGCCCCTCTATGCTTGATTGAAACTGGGTCCCACTACAGCTGGCTTGAAACCACCCTTCCAGCCATAAAAGTCAGGTGGATATATAGGCTGTGTATTTGATATGTGGACTCTCTCAAAAGCCTAGACCAAGTAGATAAGAAGCAACCAATAGCACAGCTATATACAAGATACTGGGTACTGTACAGCAAACCCTAACAAAAGGAATTTTCAAAGTTAACCCAATTACCAAATAATGTGATGATAACATTAACTATCCATTGTCTTTTTGAACCCTAAGACAGCAAGAACCTCACAGCTCCACTATAGAGCCTCTACTTCCCCCAGTCCTTGAACCCTTGGATAGGGCCCACTTTAATGTATGCCTCTCCCAATCCATATCAAATAATATTGCATCTGCCAATCTCAACCTAACCAACACAACGATTGCCACCTCAACATGCTTCACTTCAGACTGTGTCCAGAGACTTCACGTGTGGAATGACAACCTTTCAGCTTCATTACTCGGGTGAGACCTTTCCTTTCGTAGTATACTCTAATTCCTTTCATAGTATACTCTAATTCCACTCAGGTGGTTCACTTTCTAACAAAGTCCCAAAACCTAGATATACACCAGTTTCTGTGAAAGAGAGCCTATGTTCACATGTATCCATAAACTACTGCAAAATATATACCTGAAAGCAGAAGTACACTAGAGTTTGCAGTGAGTATCCCCCTAACACTTCCTCTCCACTATTCCAAGCTTTGGGTCCATGATTGCTCAACAATTTGTTTGGCTTTGTATGTTAACTCTCATTTCAGTCACCAGGTTCCAGATGTCATCAGGATGCCAGACAGGCTTCCCTGGACTGAAGACCCCACCAATGTGTCCTGGAGCTCCAATTCCCCAGAGACCCACCCTACTAGGGAAAGAGAGAGGCAGACATGGAGTATGGACCGACCAGTCAACGCCCATGTTCAGCGGGGGAAGCAATTCCAGAAGCCAGACCTTCTACCTTCTGCAACCCACAATGACCCTGGGTCCATGCTCCCAGAGGGATAGAGAATGGGAAAGTTATCAGGGGAGGGGGTGGGTTATGGAGATTGGGTGGTGGTAATTGTGTGGAGTTGTACCTCTCCTACCCTATGGTTTTGTTAATTAATCCTTTCTGAAATAAAAAAGAAAAAAGTAAAAGACTTGTGTACTGAAAATTATGAGTCACTACTCAAGGAAATTGAAAAAGACACAAAGAAGTAGAAAGATATTCCATGCTCATGGGTTGGAAGAATTAATACCATTAAAATGAATATACTACCCACAGCCATATACAACCTTAATGCTATTCCTATCAAGATCCCAAACACATTTTTAGGAGAATAGAACAAATGCTACAAATGTTTATCTGGAGCCAGAAAAGACCTATAATTGCCAAAACAATCTTGAGAAAAAAGAACAGAACCGGAGGCATCACACTCCCTGATCTCAAATTGTATTATAGGGCCCTTGTCATAAAAACTGCTAGGTACTGGAACATGAACAGACACACTGACCAGTGGAATAGAATTGAGAGCCCAGAAGTAAGCCCCCTCACCTATGGACAATTAATGTTTGACAAAGGTGCCCAGACTATTAAATGGGGAAAGCAAAGTCTCTTCAACAAATGGTGTTGGAAAAAAATGGGTTGAAACATGCAGAAGAATGAAACGGAATCACTATATTTCACCAAATACAAAAGTGAATTCCAAGTGGATAAAGGACTTGGATGTTAGATCAGAAACTATCAGATACTTAGAGGAAAATATTGGCAGAACCCCTTTCTACATAAATTTTAAAGACATCTTCAATGAAACGAATCCAATTAAAAAGAAGACTAAGGCAAGTATAAACTTATGGGACTACATCAAATTAAAAAGCTTCTGCACAGCTAAAGAAACCACTACCCAAACCAAGAGACCCCTGACAGAATGGGAGAAGATCTTTACATGCCATACCTCAGACAAGAGGCTAATAACCAAAATATATAAAGAACTTCCAAATCTCAACAAGAAAAAAATAACCCCTTACAAAAATGGGGGGAGGACATGGACAGAATATTCACCAAAGAAGAGATCCAAAAGGTCTATAAACACATGAAAAAAAAAATGTTCCAAGTCTCTGATTGTCAGAGAAATGCAAGTAAAGACAACAATGAGATATCACTTCACTCCTCTAAGAATGTCATACATCTGAAAAGGCAACAGCAGCAAATGCTGGAGAGACTGTGGGGTCAAAGGAACCCTCCTAAACTGCTGGTGGGAATGTCAATTGGTCCAACTGTGGAGAACAGTCTGGAGAATTCTCAGAAAGCTAGAAATGGACCTACCCTATGATCCTATAATTCCTCTCATGGGGTTATATCCTAAGGAACCCAATACACCCATCCAACAAGCTCTGTGTACACATATGTTCTTGGCAGCACAATTTGTAATAGCCAAAACCTGGAAGCAACCCAGGTTTCCAACAACAGATGAGTGGCTGAGAAATTATTATATATATATATATATATATATATATATATATATATATATATATATATATATGTATATATATATATCAGTTATAAAAAATGGTGACTTTACCATTTTCAGCCAATCTTGCGATCTTGGATGGACCTTGAAAAATTCATGTTAAGTGAAATAAGTCAGAAACAAAAGGATGAATATGGTATGATCTCACTGTCAGGCAGAAGTTGAACAAGATCAGAAAGGAAAACACAGGTAGCACCTGAACTGGGATTGGCATATTGCACCAAAATAAAAGACTCTGGGTTGGGTGGGTGGAGAGAATCCAAGAAGGATGACAGAGGACCTAGTGGGGGTTGAATTGTTATATGGAACACTGGGAAATGTTATGCATGTACAAACTATTGTATTTACTATTGAATGTAGAACATTAATTCCCCAATAAAGAAATTTAAAAAAAAATCTTCCGCATGCCCCATCCTCCCTCTGTACAGGGCAGGGAGGGTGTCCTGGGGAGTCATTCCAGGCTGGTCCCTGTCAGCAAGAAAGATGCAGCTAATCAAATCCAACAGGGACCCAAAAGAAAGGAGAAAGGATGAGCTATTAGTCTGTTTTTCCCCCAAGTCAGTATTTGTTGCTACTATGTTTAATATCCTGTGCTACTTTTCAAAGTGGATGAACATTCTTATGAAGTCAAGTCTAAATCTCAGGAAAGTAAGGAGTTTTAGTTCAGGCAAGTGAGAGCAGCCCTGGAAAGTATGACATGGTCTGTGAGGCTGGAGCTCCAGATCTGCAACTTCTCTCAACTTCTGACTGAGAACCCATGGCCCAGGGCTCTGGGGAAGGAGGGAAGGAAACTTGTTTTGAGAATCATGCAAAGGGGAAACCTGGGCCTATTGATTCACTCAACAACAGTGTGTGTGTGGGTGCAGGATTAAGGGTGATGGTTTATGGTCTAGTTGATCTCACATGGGTAAAATTTCCCATCTCACCATGATAAGTGTCTGCAGTTTATGGAATTTCAATTCACCTTTGAAAATAGCTGTTGTCTCCAATCACAAGTTGTATGGAAGGGAAAATAAAGAGTGCTGACCACAAGTCCCTCAGAAATCAATAATGGAGTATGATACATATGTGAAGGAGGGACCAACACCTGCCTGAGTGGCAGGTGGCTCTAAACCAGAACTCACCACCATGGGGCAGGGCAGGAGAGAGGGCCACACTGCTGTACAGATATCTGCATTATTTCATTACACTTGAAAGATAGAAAATAAGTACTGGCAAAAATACCTCTCCAGACAGGAATGCCACTCTTGCTTTTGCTGAACAGACCTGCAGTGCAAGAAATTGGGAAGAAATAAATCCAACTCCACAAAATACTGATGTCCATATTTTCTTTCTTTGTCTGCTGGCCCTCTCAGGCATGATTACACTGTCCCAGATGACCCATGCTTTCTTTTGTTTTTCCCTTTTAATGTTCAGAAGAGAATGAGAGAGAAAAATAAAGACTTCATGCTTGAGCAATTGGCTTTACAAACAACCAGATGAAAATGTTTTAGATGTAAAAGTCATGACCACATGGAAAACCAAGATGGAGGTCTTAAGAGAAAGTGACCACGAAGCTTTTCCTGGACCAGCCTACAATGAGTGACCTCCGGTCTCTGCTGGTGGCTCTCCTGGACCTCTCCAGGTAGGCAGACACCCACAGGCTACGCAGGGGTACCGAGTGCTTGATCGTGAAGTTGCTTTCTGTTAGCGAGTGAAATCAAACCACCATCCACTGCAAGGAAGCAAAAGATGTTTATTCATGAATTGCAATCCGGGCCGAGATGGTGACTGGTGTTAGTCTACCAAGCTCGACCCTGAACAAAGCTCAAACCATACAATTTATAGGAATTCAGACTACACTCAGGGAGGGTGAACACATCACCTTATCTGCCTATATCCAATGATTTCAAACTTAACAAAAAGCCTGATCCATTCAGAGCAAAGCATGGGCTATTTCTAAACATCACACCAGACCAATAGGTCATTGCCAAAGTGGGGGTCACCACATTCTTTAGTTCTTTGTTGGGACCACCGACCATCTGTTTGCAATCTATAGGGCCATCATTTGTCAGGCCATTTTTAACTGTCTGGTAACAGTATTCTGTTGCAGAGGTCATGAGGAGTCCTGCTTGCTGCAGGGTCTGTCAAAATAATTGATGGCCTCTCAGGTTCTGTCGAGGGGAAAAGGGCAAGGAATTTTCCACCTCACTGGTCAGGAAGGCAAAAAGCAACTATATTTAAACTATTCTTAAAACTCAAACTTAAAAAGCAACTATAACTATTTTAGAGTTACTGCCTCTAACACTTTCAAACCTGGAGAGACAGCAAGACCTCACTCTGCCCTGTACTCTCAGCCGAGCCCATGAAGACCTGCTCCTGCAGCTCTGTCCTCATCTGGCAGCTCAGCAAGAGTGGGGAGAAGGGCCTGAGCACTGTGTGTGCTGACTGATCCTGGAGACATCTCACCAAAGGCAGGAAGCAGCCAGCCCTCAGAGCTGAGGCTCCAGTGTGGCCGCACTCTGTACTTCAGTGTTTACAGATGCCACTCAGTGAACAATAAGTGTCCTTTCCTGTTGCTGAAATTCTGAAACTTATATTTTGTTACATTTAATTGTATATAGTATATAATTAAAACTCATAAATTAATAGAAGTGATGCACTTTTTACTTCAGACCTACTAGTTTATTTTAGGACTTCATACAAAAGAACACAATTGGAAAAAAAATCAATTCCTTTTCATAAAGGAATGAAAAAAATTCATTTCCAGTTTTTTTCAAGTATTGATTTAGGATGAGAGGAAAAGATCACCAGGTAGCCTAATTTAAAAATCCATTTGGTGACTGATGAGCGAGACAGAGAGAACAATACATGACACAAGCATATGCAGTGCCACAGACCAGATCTGATATTTATGCTGAGTTGTTTCTACCCAGTGCCAGAAACTTCTCCAGTCACAGAGTCACTCTCCTTCTCCCTCCCCCCCATGTATGTACATTTTTTTTGCACTGCTGGGGCCTTGCACATGCAAAACATAACCACTATAGCCAACCAGCCCAGGAGGTGGCACCATGAGGCAGCATTCAGTGCTGCTTTGGCTCAAATGGCCTGCACTGTCCCACCCCCAGGTCATACGTGGAAATGGAGCATCTACAGACTTTGAGCTAGAGATGAGCAAGACGTTGGAGTATAGGTGCAGCTGTCTCGCCTGCCTCCTGCGGCCCCTTTTGACCTTGGCTGTGGTGGCCAGCAGCAGCCTGCCACAGGGCCTCTCCCAAGCATCCTCTCCTTCAGAAGTGGCTGAGTCCTCAGAAGACCGCCTGGAACACATCAACCACAGCCACTAAGGGCTCAAATAGCAGGTTTGTATGCTTAACATCCTCAGTGACATGACAGGCTAGTCATTTATTTTAATCTGCCAAACAGAAACCCAGACTTCCAGTCAGGAGTCCCTGGGTTATAGAGAGCCCCTGTGAGAGATGAGGTCGCTCAGGGACTGATGGATAAGGGAGCAGTTTGAAGTCAGGACACTGGGCCTCGCCAGACAATCCAGACGGGAGGGCTAGAGGAAGCAGCTAGGCCGCTCAGAGCTGCGAGGAAGAAAACAAGCAAATAGACAAAGGGAGAGAGAAATAAAAAAATCTTCAACACAATAAGAAGGTTCTCTTGGAACTAGCAGAGGTTACATTAAATGGCATGTAGAGCTGTGGAGAGGTGAGGGCAATGTGGCTGCAGATGAGTCTAAAAATTTAGGTAATAGGAATCTGGAAAACTGACTCCAATCTTGTCTAAAGCAATTATTACACTTTGGGGAAAATTATCAGAATCAGAAAATAACACTAAAAGATCCAAATATCTGTTAACTGCAAGGAAGTAGCTAAATAATACTGAACTATGGGTGGACTTCAATAGGACTGTCCAGTCTTAACAGCTATGACAACTCAATTCAATAGAACATGAAAGTTCTTGACAAACACAGCAGATTATTTTACTCATTTCATTATTTATACAGAAAACCCTCCCATGGGCCCTGAGAAGTGTCTGCCTAAGAAGGTCTAACCTGCTTTCTCATATTCCGCAGGACTGAGTGCCAGGAACAGGACTCTCTCTTCATGAAACCAGAGCTGAAGACCAGCAGAGTCCGTTCCCATGTTTCAGAGGGAATGAACCAGAGCACTTCCCATCACTGCCCTGCTCCTCTGACAACCACACCCAGCACAGGGAGAGTCTACCTCAAGCAGGAGAGCCAGCCAAGACACCCTGAAAGCCTGGAGGGCTTTTGGGTGGAAGCAGACATCCTTCACTCTTACTCCTTGACTTTGAAGTAAAGTAAGAGTACAATACCCCGAGTACTGCCAACTTCCTCCTCAAGTCTGAAGATTCTGCAGTAGCCTTGGCCACTGGAGCTGTGCTGTGATGTCACAGTCTAAGGCTCTTGACATCACTGACACACTGCAGAACAGCCTCCTGGGGCCAGCAGTGCCCCCCGCTGTTGATCTTTAAAAACCAGTACTTCGCTTGTGAGATGACAGCAGCCTCACATGCAGGTGTAAGAAAGGACTTTTAGTTCTACTGACCCAGTGGTAGTACTTGCCTAGATTATAGTATCATGGTCAGGATGTTCACAAGGACAGAGTCAGACATATATATTTATCTGCTCATGATACCTTTAAACTCACCTAAGCTTTTTTTTCCACCTCTATCACTACTTTCAAATTTCAAAAATGTTTTACTGAATTCCTCCTTCATCTCTTTTTTTAATTGGGGGATTAATGGCAATAAATTCAGTTGTTAGTACCTGTATAACATTCCTCATTTTTCTGTATCCTTCTGTCTCTGTCTTCCTCTTTCCTCCTTTCTTTTTTCCCCCCTCATTTAGGAGTACAGTTTCTCACTGCTCCCATTACCAAACATCTGTGTCCCCACCTCACCCCCTGGTAACCATTATAGTTCTCCCACATTCTTAGATAAAGCTGCACATCTTTTTTTTCACATTTGTGTGTTTAATTCTCTACATTCTGAATGTGAGTGAAACCATTCTGTAGCTGTCCCTTACCTCCTTACTCATCCACTAAGTATAATCCATTTTATCCCAATGGACACAATATCATCTTTTTTATTTTCCAAGTGATACTTCATTGAGTATATGTCCCATAACTTTTTTATCCAGTCATCTGTCAAAGGGCATTTGGGCTGTTTCTAAATGGGGGCTATATAGTTCCTAAACTTGAGAACTGTGGGCTGTGGTTTTCCTAGTTGTTCAGGAAGCTAGATAGACAACTGTCTTTTATTTACCACTAGACACACAACCACCTCAACATTCTGCCTCTGTCAGGCATCATTAACAGTTTTGGATGAGACCTTGGTTTGCAAGACTGTATGTTTCAGACATGTCCATGCAGCTTCCAGGGGAAGTTTCCAACCCTGTCCAGGTTCTGGACCCCAAGGTGCTAATGACCTTCCACCACAAGTGGCTACTAGTGAATTCTTATCTGCATCTACAGATTGGCCTACATATTTAAGTTATTTTCCTGAAGAAATGAAATAGTGTCCTATAGTGAGGGGAAAAAAAAGGCCCAATTCTCATGCAACCAACTTTTGAATGGGGAAGACAGAAATTCAACAGAAGAGACCACCAATCACAGTGTGATTCTAGACTCCTGGAAATATCACCCAGAAAA
Source organism: Erinaceus europaeus (assembly GCF_950295315.1). NCBI lineage: Eukaryota > Metazoa > Chordata > Mammalia > Eulipotyphla > Erinaceidae > Erinaceus > Erinaceus europaeus. The sequence continues at coordinate 562,871 of NW_026647127.1, read as the reverse complement.
AAACAAAGAGGGAAGTGAGGGAGTAAAGGTGGAACATGAAACCTGACTGACACTGTGGAGAGGAAAAACAAGGAAGGCTCCTTGGAAGAGCTCATTTGAAAGGAGACTTATTTGAATTTAATTTCTTTTTTTTTTCAGAGCTCTGCTCAGATCTGGCTTATGGTGGTAGCAGGGTTTGAACCTGGGACCCTGGAGCCTCTGACATAAATGTCATTTGCAAAACCATTATGCTCTCTTGTTGCTGAGGAGTTATTCTGATGCAGTCTCCACCCCCAGGTTTTACTACGCCATGCAAAACCCTAGCATTGCCCCCTTCAACCAATCCTGGCCCTACACGTCACGCAGCGCAAAACCCTAGCATTGCCCCCTTCAACCAATCCTGGCCCTACACATCACCTCTGGTTGTCGCCCAATAAAAAGCCCCCTCACCCCCCCTCTCTCTCTGGGCTCTCAGCTCTCCCTGTCTGAGGTCTTGCTCCCTGCTCTCCCCCCCGCCCCCGTGGTCGGCCATTGCCGGCTGGCTCCACGTGGTCTGAACCAAACCCCCCCATCCTATAATAAAGATTTGTGTACCCCTTTGCTCTGGGCGTCCACTCTCTTCTTTGCGGTGCAGCCCGACACCAGACCACCTCAACAACACTCTCTCCCTGGCTCTTGATTTATTTTAATCACTGCAGGGACTAATCCTGGCCCTGCCATCTGTACAGTGCTACTGAGTGGCCCTAATGCCCAACTGTATAATATTTAAAATAAATTTTCAGAGAGAGAGAGAGTGCAGTTGGAGAAATAGAGACAGAGTCATCACAGCACCTGTCACCACCCATGAAGGGACTGAGGCCATGTATGGTGCTGATTCTCCAATGCAGGGACTCAAACATGGGAGGCATGCACTCTAACATATGAGCTGTCTCCAGTCACCAAAATGTAGTAAACACACTTTGAATTCATATAAAATGCCACTGTGAATAACTGCAGGAGCAATATAAACTTGGGGGAGGGTCTACAATTCTCACTGGCATTTTTAGCTAAAATTATTATAAGACCTGTTCCCAGACATCAACATTGCTAAAATATTTTATTTATTTATTCGCTTTTGTTGCCCTTGTTTTGTTTGTTTCTTTGTTTCAGCTATTACTATTGTTCTTACTGATGTGGCCGTTGTTGGATAGGACAAGAGAAATGGAGAGAGGAGGGGAAGACAGAGAGTGGGAGAGAAACATAGAAACCTGCAGACGGGCTTCACTGCTTGTGAAGGGACTCCACTGCAAGAGGGGAGTCGGGTTTGAACCGGGATCCCTACACTCCGGTCCTTGTGCTTTGCACCACCAGCACATGACCACCTGTGCTACCAACAGACTCCCTGACATCAACATGTTTATGTCCACAGTGTCAGTGAGACAAGCCTCCATTCCTTCATTTAGATATGGGTCACAGTAAGTCACATCAGTTTCTGTTTTTAAAGGAAAAATGGAAAGACTCTAAGTTACAGAACAGCCTGACATGTGCTTCCAAAGAACATGAGCTGCTCAGAAGGGTCCCCAGAACAACACTCCACACACTGTTACTGTGGTGCCGATCTCTGCACCTAGGCTTCCTCACCAGCCTGGCCACCACCACTGGCAACACTCTGTCTTAATCTTATCTTCATATTCTCTGAGCATGCTCTTGCCAATCCAGACGTGTGTGGTCACTCACAGGACTAACCAAGGCTGCTTCTCAAAGTTGATGTCAATGTCCCTGGAGCCCCGAGGCTGTCCCTCCAAATGTGCAGCACAGGGAGTTTCACCTGGAGCTATTCAGCACTGAGATCAGGCCCCCAGAGGAGGACCATCATCCTGTGACAGAACAGAATCTCTGGGGTCTAAAAACTCCTCAGTAGGTGCCCACCTGCAGCCAGGCTTCATGTCTGCACACTGATGTGCTAAGAACGCTATGCTCTGAATGAAACTGTGCTTCCTCACTTCAATAATAGTAACTCACTGAGCTTCCTTCAGAAGTATGTTTAAATTCCAATATGCAGTTCATTCCAATGGAAGAGAACTTCTAACAACTGGTGGGAAAATGCAAGTGCATCTACATTTATCTGCATGCTGAATCCCAAGACCCAGACTGTTGAGTTATTTTCTTAACATGTTCAGTCCTGGCTATGCTGTGTCATGTTCATAGTTGTGCAAGGCCTGTAGGACTCCAAAGTCATAAGTTAACAATTAAATAAGAATTAAGTAAGAATTAAATAACAATTAAGAATTAAATGGTTTGGGCTCTGTGTTTGTGTCCATGTCCACATCACTGCCCCTGGCATGTGCGATGAGAGGGCTCAGGGCAAAGGCCAGGGCTTAGGTGCTGGCTCACTTGGTAGGGGACCTGGGTTCAAGTCCCTGGTGGTCCCCTCCTCAAGGGGCAAGACCTCAGGAGCAGATGAACAGTGCTGCATGTGATTGTGTTTATTTTTAATAGGGAAAATGAAAGAGGAAAGATAGATATACAGAAAGGGAGAGAGACACCTGCTGCTCTGCTTAACTGCTCTGTGAAGCCTCCTCTCCCCAGGGTTGAGGGCACAGGACTTGAACCTGGGTCCTTGTACATTATAGCAGCTGTGCTCTATAGTGTGTGCCACTGTCTCCCCCACCCATCTGGGTGCTCCATCAAAAGAAAAATTGGAAAAAGAAGATAAAGAACGACCTCTAGGAATGGTGGAGTTGGGCAGGTGTGGAGTCCCAGATCTGGTGGGACAAAATGAAGCACAGAGTAAAGGCCTTCTCACGCGAAACATTTCAGTGAACTTTCAAAGGTTCAGTGTTCCCCTCACTGTTGCCTTCCGTCTTTTGCTGTTTGTCTGTTTTCCTTTTGCCATCATCTTAAGGGGGGCCTCTGGGTTTATGGGACAGAGTCGATATATGGGCACAATCCCAACCGCTGTCTCTTAACCTCTGGAGACACTCGGGTCTTCTGCCGTCAGACAGCAGAAGCGCCTTTGAAGAAGCTTCTGGAAGCTCCAGGTGGGAAGCAGTGACGTCAAGGACATGGCCATGTGGCTGAAGTCTAAGACCCACTGAGCGTTCCCTATGTCTCTCCAGCAGGACTGAGATCCCCCTGTGCACTGTGACTCCTGGTGGACTCGGGGTGTGGTCTCCAAACCCTGGGTCCTGTTGCCTCCTCTGAGAGCAGAAGTGCAGACCCATGTGGACCCAGGAAATCAGGCAGGAGCTGGAGTGGGAGCAGGAGCAGGAGGCAGAGGCTCAGGGCATAGAGAGAGCAGGGGTGAGTCTTTCCTGGATGAGTCATGGTGTTGAGGGAGAGAAGGCACCACCCAGAAATGGCAGTGTTTATAGCTGTAGGTGGGGCCTTTGGCTATAAAAGTGGTGAACCTTTGGCATTTCTTCCCTTTCTTTGATTCCTTTCTCATGCCTTATTGCTGTGGAGAGAACTTCCAATACTATGTTGAACAGTTATGGTGATAATGGGCAGCCCTGTCTAGTCCCTGACCTGAAGGGGAATGTTTTCAGTTTCTGTCCATTGAGTATGATGTTGGCTGTAGGTTTGCTATATATGAATTCCACTATCTTGACAAATATCCCGTCTATTCCCATTTTTTGTAGAGTTTTGAGCATGAATGGGTGTTGGATTTTGTCAAAGGCTTTCTCTCCATCTACTGATAATCATGTGATTTTTGTTTTTGCTTTCATTGATGTGGTGAATGCTGTTGATTGACTTATACATATTGAACTAGGCTTGCATTCCAGGAGTAAATCCCACTTGGTTGTGATGAACAATCATTTTGTTATACTGCTGTATCAGGTTGACTAGGATCTTGTTCAATGATTTAGCATCTATGTTCATCAGAGATATTGGTCTTGAGCTTTCCTTTTTTGGTTGTGTCCGTGTCTACTTTTGGAGCAGGGTGATGTTGTATTCACAGAAGGTGGAAGGATGTGTTCCTGTTTCTTCAATCTTTTGGAAGAGCTTTAAAAGTATAGATATGGGAGTCAGGTGGTGGCGCAGCGGGTTAAGCGCACATGGCGCAAATTGCCAGGACCTGCATAAGGATCCCAGTTTGAGCCCCCGGCTCTCCACCTGCAGGGGAGTCGCTTCACAAGCGGTGAAGCAGGTCTGCAGGTGTCTGTCTTTCTCTCCTCCTCTCTGTCTTCCTCTCCTCTCTCCATTTCTCTCTGTCCTATCCAACAACAACGATATTAATAACCACAACGTTAAACAACAAGGGCAACAAAAAAGGAAAAATAAATAAATAAAAAGTATAGGTATTAACTATTTCCTGAAGGTTTTGTAGAATTCATTTATAAAGCCATCTGGTCCTGGACTTTTGTTGTTGGGAAGATCTTAATAACTGTTTTCATTTCTTTGTCTGTGATTGGTGCATGTAGGTTTATAGTGCTTCCTAGTTCAGTTTTGGAAGTGTGTATGTTTCTAGGAATTTTCCATTTCTTACAGATTCTCTTTTTATTTTTATTTATTCATTTTTTCACCAGAGCACTGTTCAGCTCTGGCTTATGGTGATGTGGGGGATTGAACCTGGGACTTCAAAGCCTCAGGTATGAGAGGCTGTATAACCATTATGCTATCTACCCTCTGCCCTTCTTCCAGATTTATTTATCTTAAAAAGGAGACATTAACAAAACTGTAGGATAGAAGGGGTACAACTCCACACAACTCCCACCACCAGATCTCTATATCTCATCCCCTCCCCTGATACCCTTTCTATTCTTTTTCCCTCTGGGAGTATGGACCCAAGGTAATAGTGGGTTGTAGAGGGTGGAAGATCTGGCTTCTGGATTTGCTCCCTGCAGAACATGGGCATTGACTGGTCGATCCATACTCCCAGCCTGCCTCTCTCTTTCCCTAGTGGGGTGGGTCTCTGGGGAAGCAGAGATCCAGGACACACTAGTGGGCTCGTCTGTCCAGGGAAGTCTGGTAGGCATCCTGCTGGCATCTGGAACCTGGTGGCTGAAAAGAGAGTTAACATATAAAGCCAAACAAATTGTTGAACAATCATGGACCTAAAGGCTGGAACAGTGCAGATGAATAGTTGGGGGGTACTCACTGCAGACTATTGTGTACTTTTGCTTTCAGGTATATATTTTGCACTGGTTTATAGATACGTGTGAACATATTCTCTATCTCAGAGGACCTGGTCTATATCTAGGTTTTGGGACTTTGTTAGGAAGTGAACCACCTGGAAAGGAATTAGAGAATACTATGAAAGGAACGGTCACACCCAAGTAATGAAGCTGAAGGGTTTTCATTTCACACCTGAAGTCTCTGAACACAGTATGAAGTGAAGCATGCTGAGGTGGCACTCGCTGCGTTGGTTAGGTTGTGATCGGTGGATGCAATATTATTTGATATGAATTGAGAAAAGCATGCAGGAAAGTGCGCCCCACCCTAGGGTTCCAAAACTGGGGGAATATAGGCTCTATAGTGGAAATGTGAGGTTCCTGCTGTCTTAGGGTTCAAGAAGACAATGGATAGTTATTGTTATCATCACATTGTTTGGTCATTGGGTTAACTTTGAAAAGTCCCTTTGTTAGGATTTGCTGTACAATAACCAACATCTTGTATAAAGCTGTGCCACAGGTTGCTTCTGTTCTCCCTCATCTAGCTTTTGAGAGAGTCAACATATCAAACACTCAGCCTATGTATTATAAAGACTCAGTCTGTGTTTTAAAAAGTTTAAGACATACAATCAATTTTTCCCCTCTCATATTAGTTAATGATTTATATGACTACCATTTAATAGGGATGTACATAGACACCATTCTCACCACCAAAAGACTGTGTTCCCTCCCACCCCCATCCACCCCAGACCCCCCAGGAAGCCGAATGTCCACCCTCCCTCTCACTACAGGGTTTTTACTTTGGTGCCCTACCCTAGATTTAGTCAGATCCTGCTTTTAGTTTCCCTTTCTGTTCTTCTTTCTCAACTTCTGTTGATGAGTGGGATCATCCCCTACTCATCTTTATCTTTCTGACTTAGTTCACTTAAGTCCTTCTAGCTCCATCCAAGATGGGTCAGAGAAGTTGGGTTCATTGTTCTTAGTAGCTGCATAGTATTCCATTGTGTATAAATACATTGTTCTTAGTAGCTGCATAGTATTCCATTGTGTATATATACCACAGCTTTCTCAGGTGCTGGGCACCTGGGTTGCTTCCAGGTTTTAGCTATTACGAATTGTGCTGCTATTAACATAGGTTTACACATATATTTTTGGTTGGGTGTTATGGAGTCCTTGGAGTATATCCCCAGAAGAGGAATTACTGGGTCTTATGGAAGGTCCATGTCTAGCTTGTGAGAGTTCTCCAGACTGGTCTACACAGAGGCTGGACCAATTTACATTCCCACCAGCAGTGCAGAATGGTTCCTCTGTCTCCACAGCCTCTCCAGCATTTGTAGCTGCTGTCCTTTTTGATGTATGCCATTCTCACAGGAGTGAGGTGGTATCTCAGTGTTGTCTTGATTTGCATTTCTCTGACAATCAGCGACCTGGAGAAGTTTTTCATGTTTGTTAGCCTTTTGGATCTCCTCTGATGTGAATGTTTTGTTCATATCCTCTGCCCATTTTTGGATGGGGTCACTTGCTTTTTTGGTGCTAAGTTTGCTGAGCTCTTTGTATATTTTACTGATTAGTCTCTTGCCTGATGTATGGCATGTGAAGATCTCCGATTCTGTGAGGGGTGATAGTTTCTTTGGCTGTACAGAAGCTTCCAAATTCTTAAGCTAGTGGCATGTAGTTTGTAGAAGGTTCGCTTAATTTTTTTGATTTCTGTGGTGTCTGTTGTGCTATCTCCTCTATCATTTACAATTCTATATCTTTTCTGTCTTCAAGCCCATCTCCCTTTTTCTAGTGAGTCTAAGGGTTTGACAATTTTGTTTAATTTTTCAAAGAACCAACATTTGGCTTCATTGATCTTTTGTATGGTTCTCTTATTTTCCATGTTGTTTAGTTCAGCTCTAATTTTTGCCATTTCGGTCCCTCTGGATGCCTTAGGGTTCCTTTGTTCTTCTTCTAAGTCTTTAAGGCGTGCAGTGTAGTCCTTTACTTGAGCTTTTTCTTGTTCTGTAATGAGTACTAGTATAGTTATGAGTTTCCCTCTAAGTACTGCTTTAGTTGTATACCAAATATCTTGGTAGCCTGTGTCTTCATTTTCATTTGTTTCTAGAAACATTTGAATTTCTTGCTTGAGTTCCTCTTTGACTGGGTGGTTATTCAGCAGTATGTTGTTGAGTTTATAAATTTTGTGACTTTTAGTAATTTTATGTTTGTTGTTGAGTGTTAGCTTTACTCCACTGTGGTCTGAGAAGATGCTTGGGATGATTTTAGTGCTCTTTAATTTGTTGATACTGTCTTTGTAGCCTAACATGTGGTCTATCCTGGAGGATGTGCCGTGTGGATTTGAAAATAATGCGTATTCCAGCTTCTTGTGGTGAAGAACTCTGAGCTGGTAGGTGACTCATCCAGTGAGCATCCAGGTTACCAAAAGTAAGGAGCCAGGTTTGAAACTTCAGCCACCATATGAGTGCCTGCAGGGTGGAAGCTTCTAGAGCAGTGCTACTACTCTCTTACTTTCTATTTCACTCTCTCTCTCACCCTCTATCAGAAAGAAAGAAAACAAACAACAACAAAAAGTGCTGGGAGCAGTGGAGTCATATAGACACTGAGATCCAAGTGATAACCCTGATGGCTGTGTATTTTAAGTTATGTTTCAAAAGCTTTCAAAGATTTCCATAACATCACAAGACAATTCTGGTCCTGGAACAGAGCTCAGTATAGAGAGCATGCTTTGACCAAAACTACCTCCAAAACAAACAAACAAACTCCCTCCCTCTAAAAAAAAAAGCAAAATAAATAGCAGAGTATTTCCATGTGCCAATCTATTCTTTTTTACTTTTTAGATTTATTTTGCTTTAAGAGAGAAACCAGAACAAGGTTCCAGAGGATTGTTCCTGAATATGAGGTGCCGAGCCATTTCCCTGATCCCTCGGTCTGCTTCTTAAAAAAGATCCATTTCACATATTGGATAGATAACATAAACGTTACCATAATGTCAATAATGAGTCATCATTCATTTGGGAGATTTAAAGTTTTCTTCCAAAAATGCAGTAATGGCTTCTTCATCTGCTGATTGGAGCAGCTTCTGAATTGGTTGATCCAGGCACTTCTCCCCACATAAAAAATCCTAGAATAAAAGAGAATTATGACACAAATACAATTGCTGGGAGTAAAGGAGAAATCAAGAAGAGAGTTAAGTGTATACTTATTTTGCTTCTTTAAAGACATGAGTTCATATCAAAAAAGGATTGCTATTAATGTGGTTACCCAATATAGCAGAGTCACTAAAGTGGGACTCTCAGTGTACTGGCTTTTAATATAAATAGAGTGATCCCACAGTGCTATGAGGAGCACTGGGGACAAGGGAGGAGCTCCATGGATGGTAGAGTGGTACTGTGGTCTCTTTAATCTTTCGGCTTTTCCCTCTGTGCCCCCCAAGAATCAACAGAATAAGAAAATTGACTAGGAGAGGGTTGCTGAGTGGTGAGATCATACAGGTGTGAGACCCCCTAAGCCACACAGAAGTATGTAGATAGGTAAGTGAGTATAAAGAATAGGCTAGTAGGCAGTTGGTGGGAAGATCTAAACTTCTAGGAGCACCAAGGGGCTCTCGGGCTGGAGGAGTGATATCCTCGTGTTTTCCCATTGTTTTTCCTTCTCTATTTATCTCTGTATTTATTCAATCAGGATACAGAGTGGAAAATAATAAGGTGGGTGGAGTGCACTGTAGTATTGTACATGTGTAAGGCCCTTGGTTAATTCCTCAGCTCAGCACAATAAATAAATAGATAATGCAAACAATATTCTTCATAAGAATGCACCTGTCTCAGGGAAGAGCCAGCTTGTTGGGGCTGAAACTTATAATGCCTGATCACTTATGCGATCCATTTCTTTCTTACTGGCAGCTATGTACTAAAAGCAGTTATGTTAGAAATTCTTTGTCATCTTTGTAGTTCTGTTTCCAGCTTCCTCAGTGTTTTGGCCACATCAGGGTAAACTCAGATAGTGGTCAACAGGGCCCTTTCAGCTAAAAGTAAGCCTGTCTTATTTGATAGCCCTGAATTATGCCTACATCATTGGCATAAGGTCAGAATTTGAAAAGTAAACAGAGAATCTGATATAATCACTAAAATGGAGATAACAAGTCTGATATAGAGCAGTTTACAGACTAAGAGTGAGATCATTCTATTGTGTATGCCCTTAAGATGTTTATACTTGACATAGCTACATGCATACACAACCAATATGTCAAGAAAAGAGCTGCCAGTGCAGGACACACACAGGGCAGAATCTATTTTTTTTGTCTCCAGGGTTATTGCTGAGCGCAGTGCCTACACTATGAATCCACTTCTCCTGAAGGCTATTTTTTCCCTTTTGTTGCCCTTGTTGTTTATCATTGTTGTTATTGTTGTTGGATAGTTCAGAGAAATGGAGAGAGGAGGGGAAGACAGAGACAGGGAGAGAAAGATATACACACTTGTAGGCCTGCTTCACCTCTTCTGAAGTGACATTCCTGCAGGTGGGGAGCTCAAACCGGGATCCCAATACCCATCCGTGCGCTTCATGCCATGTGCTTCTAACCTGCTGTGCTACCAACTGGACCCCAAGAGTGTTTCTTCAGTAGTTCAAATTCCAATAAAAGCCAAATTATCAGTGTTCTGGGAGGAGGAGGTAGAGTGGATAAAGTACAGGATTCTCAGACATGAGGTCCCAAGTTCAATCCCCAGTGATCCTTCCTGCTCGTATCTCTCTCCTTAATGAATAAATAAGGTCTTTAGAACAAAACAAAGGAAAACTATCTCTGAAGATGGGTAAGTTGCACAATGGAAGAACTCAGAGCTTCTAAATTGTAGTTCCTGAGTCCAATCCCAAGCACTGCATATGCTAGAGTGCTGCTTCTGTGCCCCTCTACCCCCTTCTGTAGTACATGTAGACCAATGAAAAGAAGCTACTCAGTGTCTTCAAAAAAAAGATTGTATAACTGTTCTCTCCTTTGCCTTGGTTCTAAATTTGTTGATTCTGGATTTTAAGTAGGCGTGGACTACTGTTGAGTCCAGTTACCAGCCTAAATATAGGTGCAGGTTGTCTGTTTCTTAAACAGAAAACACAACATAACATACGTTTCTTAAAAACATAATATAACATAACATAACTTTTTATTCATGAGAGAGAATGAGAGCATCATTCTGGTACATGCAATGCCAGGGATCAAACTCAGGATCTGAAGGCAGCTCAGGGGGTAAAGCACATGCTTTATATAGCATGTGGCTGGGGGTCTGATCCTCGACACTGCAAGTACACAGCACAGGCAGGCAATGGGAGGGACTCCGTGCATAGAGGAGCAGTGCTTTGCATGTCTCCCTCTCTTTTTTTTTAATATTTATTTTATTTATTTATTCCCTTTTGTTGCCCTTGTTGTTTTATTGTTGTAGTTATTATTGTTGTTGTCGTTGTTGGATAGGACAAGAGAAATGGAGAGAGGAGGGGAAGACAGAGAGGAGGAGAGAAAGATAGACACCTGCAGACCTGCTTCACCACCTGTGAAGCGACTCCCCTGCAGGTGGGGAGCCGGGGTTCGAACCGGGATCCTTATGCCGGTCCTTGTGCTTTGCGCCACCTGCGCTTAACCCGCTGCGCTACAGCCCGACTCCCGTCTCCCTCTCTTAAAGGATACAGAATGGAGACTGGCGGGGAGGCTTCTAGCTGTCCCATGCAGGTGCAAGGTTCTGGGTGGGATTGATCCCCAGGCACAATATTTGAGAAAAATTTTTAAAAAGTCTTTGTATTACTTAAAAGATGTACAGTTAAGAGAACAATATTACCATGATTTTTTTCAAAAAAGCCAATCTGCAGCCAGTACTATATTATAATCTTAAATTTTATATCATCTGCAGCTAGTACTATATTATCATCTTATTTAAAAAGTGTTAAGAGATGGAGACAGTTGGAGTTGGGCAGTGGCACAGCTGGTTAAGCACACATGGCGCAAAGTTCAAGGACTAGCGGAAAGATCCTGGTTCGAGTCCCTGGCTCCCTACCTGCCCTGGAGTCCCTTCACAGGTGGTGAAGCAGGTCTGCAGGTGTCTGTCTTTCTCTCCCCCTCTATGTCTTCCCTTCCTCTCTCCATTTCTCTCTGTCCTATCCAACAACAATGACATTAATAACCACAACAATGTTAAGCAACAAGGGCAACAGAAAGGAAAAATAAATAAAAATAAAGAAAGAGTGGAAAAGAATAGAAAATAAAAAAAAAGAAAGGGAGACAATGAGACCTTGGTAACAACAACAACAAAAAATAAAATAACCTATTTATACTCTAGAATTGCAGAATGGCTACGGCAATGGATCTGTCGGCATTAAGTCCTGAATTCAGTCCACAGCATTGCATGTGCCATAGTCATGCTCTGCTTCTCTTTTTTGTATTAATAAGTAACATTTTATATTCCTTTTTAACTTCCTTTGTTTTAAAACCGCGGTTTCTGCCCGGTTCCTACCCAGCTCCAAGATTGGCTCCTGCCTGGCTCTGCCCAGCTCCTAGTGCAGCTCCCACCTGCCAGCGCACTGGCCATCTCATTGTGCACAGGCGGACTGCAGTCCCCCCAGGACTGTCCCAGCAGACACAAGAGCCCCAGGCGCCCCCCGTCCACCCCCACCGCACATGGAGCCCAGCCAGGCCCAAACCTTCCGGAAGGGGTGGGGGGGGTCGGGGGGGCACTGAGAGTGGCCTCCCTGGACCAGCAGGTTGCAAAGTGCCAGACCCTCAGCCCAGACTCAATTCACAGCCCAGCACAGCTCCACATAGGTTAAAGCCAGCAGGCCTGGGGCACTTCTCTGAAATGCATGTCTCTTCCGAGAGAGACAGAGGCAGAGAAAACACTCCACTTCTAGAAATGCCAGGAGATCCCCAACCTGGACCCACACCCCGAGCCCCAGCCTTCACCCTAGTCTGGGAGCTTGGCTCGCCATGTTGCCCCAGGCCAAACCATCTTCCCAGAGGACCTCATCGTGGACCACACTGAGAGGAAGGACAGCCGGCACACATTTCGGGTGGGGGGGCGCACGGAAAGTTCTCTGGGCTTGGCCGCTCCTGAAGCCACAGCAGGCTGGTGGGTTCCTGGGTCCCCTCCTGCCCGGGCGGTTGGGGTGGGCGGGAGGCACACTGTCCGGAATCCTCCTGCGCAGGAGGGTCCTCACCCTCGGGGTGCTGGGAGCTGCTGGCATGGACATGCTGGGGAAGCCCAGGGACCCAAGCACCCCTCTCCCGGCAGGAAGGAAAGGGAAGGCCAGCCTCCCAGACTCTCTGGCGGGGTCCCTGCGCTCCTGCTCCCAGAAGCCAAAAGCAGCTGGATCTGGGGGTGCACAGCCACCCTTCTAGGGTGTCCCTGCCTGGGGACAGGGTCCCGGGGACTCTGGCCCCTCAGCGGCTGCACCCTGACTTCGCCCCTCCCCCCACCCAGCACCTTCCCAGGCAGGCACAATACCCAAGCCATTGAGGGCACAGGGCCCCTGGGGCCACTTACTTGGCATTGGAGGAATCCCAGTAGATGGGCTCCAGCAAGATGGACCTGGCCGAGGCTGTCCGGCACAGCACTGTCCCTAGTCCTCAGCAGTACTTCCACGCGGGGGGCCTCCGCACAGTCGTGGCCAGGTGCTCAGGGCACGGGGTCGAGCCCCAGCGCTGGGGCCTATGGGTGCGATGCAATGCAATGCAGCGTGGGGGCAAGGAGGCATTAGGGCGCAGGCCGCTGGGCTCCATGACGCTGCGCTGGACGCAGCTGGGACCAAGGGAAGAAGAGAAGAAGGGAAGACCAGGAGAGAAAGACACTTGCAGACCTGCTTCACTGACTGTGAAGCCAGACCCCTGCAGGTGGGGAGCTGGGGGCTGGAACCAGGATCCTTATGCTGTACCACTTGCGCTAAACCCGCTGCACTACCTCTGAACTCCCTTTTTAAATTTTTTTATTTATAAAAAGGAAACATTGAGTAAAGCACAGGGGTACAACTCCACACGATTCCCACCACCAGACTCTGTATCCCATCCCTCCCCTGATAGCTTTCTTATTCTTTAACCCTGGGAGTATGGACCCAAGGTCATTGTGGGATGCAGAAGATGGAAGGTCTGGCCTCTGCAATTGCTTCCTCGCTGAACATGACCGTTGACTGGTTGATCCATACTACCAGCTTGTCTCTATCTTTCCCTAGTGGGGAAGGGCTCTGGGGAAGCAGAGCTCCAGGACACACTGGTGGTGTTGTCTGTCCTGGGAAGTCTGGTCAGCATCATGCTAGCACCTGGAACCTGGTGGTTGAAAAGAGTTAATACTCAAAGCCAAACAAATCATTGACCAATCATGGACCTAAGCTGGAATAGTGCAGATGATGAGTTGAGGGGATTCTTAAAAAATTGTTTAATAATTTTAAAATAGGCACAGGTGGTGGTGACCTCAGTTGAGCATGCACATAACCATGACTAATGACCCAGGTTCAAGGCCCCAGTGCCTACCTGCTAGGGGGTGGGGTTAAGCTTGACAAGCAAGCAGAGCTGTACGTGTCTTTCTCTCTCTCCATTATCTCCCTTCCTTGTATGAATTGCCTTGTTCTATCAAATCAAAATTTAATTGTAAATACAAATTCCTTAAAAATAATCTAAGCAAAGTCAGGAGGTAGCACAGTGGGTTAAGTACACTGGCTCTCAAACTGCAGAGGGTTTGCTTCCCAGGCAGTGAAGCAGGTCTGCAGGTGTCTTTCTCTCCCCCTCTCTGTTTTCTCCTCCTCTCTCCATTTCTCTCTGTCCTATCCAAGTACAAGGACATCAATAAGAACAATAATAACTACAACAATAAAATAACAAGGACAACAAAAGGGACAATAAATATTTTAAAAATTAAAAAATAATTTTAAAATATTTTATTATCTTTATTTATTGGATAGTAACAGCAGAAATCAAAAGGGAAAGGGGAAGTAAAGAGGGAGAAGAGAGAGAGAGAGAGAGACCTGCAGCACTGCTTCACCATTCACAAAGCTTTTCCTCTGCAGGTGTGGTGGGGACTCAAATCCAAAATAAATTTTAAGAATCTAACTCAACTCATTTTGTGTTGATGGTGTTAGGGTTTCGAGACAGAATTAAGTTTGAATAAAATCTAGAGACAGGATGTAAAGTTCAAAATCTCAGAGCCAGAAAAAGAAATAAGGCTTTTCCCAGACCCACCCTTGCTACCTGCATGATGAGACTGCCTGAGAGGAGGACAAAGCAGTAGGAATATAATACCCCACTGGAATATATAACCCTTTGGAATAGAACTAAAATGGGCCTACTAGCTATCTTCAAAATGGAGAACCCAAATCTTCATCTGCAATATTCCAGCCTTTAGGTTCATGATTGGTCAACAATTTGTTTGGCTCTTCTTTCAGCCACCAGGTTTCAGATGCTACCAAGATGCCTACTGGACTTCCCTGGACAGACGACTCCACCAATGTGTCCTGGAGCCCACTTCCCCAGAGCTCTGCCCCACTAGAGAAAGAGAAAGACAGGCTGAGAGTATGGATCCACTTGTAAACAACCATATTCAGCATGTAAGCAGTTACGGAATCCAGACCTATATTCTGCACACCATAATGTCCCTGAGTCCATACTCCCAGAGGGATAAAGAATAGGAAAGCCATTGGGAGGGGATGGCATGTGGAGTTCTGGTGGTGGGAACTGTACCCCTCTTATCCTATGGCTTTGTCAATGTTTCCTTTTTATAAATAAAACTTTAAAAGAGAATAGCATATATAGAGAGTTGTATACAAAAAAAAATCAGTGGGAGCTTCTTTAAAAGCAAAAAAACGGGGGCAGGTGGTGGTTCACCTGGTTAAGTGCATACATCATAGTGCACAAGGACCTGGGTTCAAGCCCCTGGACCCCCACCAGCAGAGGGAAAACTTCACAAGTGGTGAAATGTAGCTATAGGTGTCTCCATCTCTTTCCCTTTCTATATGCTCCCTTATCAATTTCTCTGTTTCTATCTAATCAATCAGTCAATCCAGACATAGATAATTTAAAAAAAAAAAGAGGCATCACATGCAGAGAAACTCCCCTCTCCCTCTAAGTTGAGGGGGGACATTTGCAGAGCTTCTTCTGGCCTATACAAAGTGCTGGGTGAAGATTTTGCCTCTTATTTTGTATTTCCTCTCACCTATAAAGGAATGCAAATGGGAGGGTGGGGTAGGTGGGGGTGCACTGGGTTTAGTGCACATAGTATAAAAGCACAAAGACCCATGCAAGGATCTTGGTTGGAGGCCCTGGCTCCTCACCTGCAGAGAGACACTTCACAAGCAGAGAAACAGGTCTCTATCCCTCTCTATATACCCCCTCCCCTCTCAGTTTCTCTGTCTTAGCCAAAATAAATAAATAAATGAATCAATAAATATATGGCTGCCAGGACCAGTGGAATCATAGTGCTGGCCCTGAAACCTGGTGATAAGCCCAAAAGCAAGAAAGAAAGAAAGAAAGAAAGGAAAAATAAACAAAGAAAGAAAAGCCAAGAGAAAAAAGGGGGGAGTCAGGCAGTGGTATACTTGGTTAAACACACAACAATGCACAGAGATAGTTTAAAAAGAAAAGGAAATTAAGGAAAGGAAAAAGTTAAGCTACTGAAAACAAGGCTTTCCAGAAGCAGTTTGTTTCCACTCATGTGCTCCGTAACAGGGGACCTCAAAAAAGAGCTTTCTTATTTCAAATGCCAATTTGATGTAGACTTCTATCATGTAAATTAATTTTCTATTATTATCTTTATTTTTATCACAATGTTACTCTACTATACCAGGGTTTCAAGGAAAGTTATTTTATGGTAAGCAGGCAGCCAGTCACCACCACACTCTGAACTGTTGTTGTTGTTATTATTGGATAGAGACACAGAAACTGAGAAGGGAGGGGGAGATAGAGAGGCAGAGAGACAGAGACACCTACAGACTGCTTCACCACTCACAAAGCTTTCCCCCTGAAGGTGGGGACTGGGAGCTTGAACCGGGTCCCTATGCACTATAATGTGAGCACTCAACCAGGCACTCCACCACCTGGCCACCACGGTCTAAATTTAAGGATAACAAATAATAAGGGTAACATGGCACAGAATAACTGGCTCATCAGATGAGAACAAAAGGCAAGATCCACAAATTATCTTCTTCCTTGTGTGCCCTTTCAAGCTCCCCAGAGTGCTTCATAATTTTTTGTTTGTTTGCTTTTTCTTTTCTATTTTTTATTTAATAGGACAGAGAGAAATAGAGAGAGGAGGGAGAGACAGAGAGGGAGAGAGACAGAGAGATACCTGCAGACCTGCTTCACTGCTTGTGAAGCTTCCCCCCTGCAAGTGGGGAGCAGAGCCACAGAGCAGGGGCTCAAACCCGGGTCCTTGCACACAGTACTATGCACTTCACTGGGTGAACCAGCACCTGACCCCTATTATTCATTTTTGTTTGAAAATCAAAGTTGTATTTATTTCTGGGTCTCAAACCATAAGATGACTAATAAACTGACATTTATTTATCTGAACTTTTTTTTCATATAAATGACTTGAGGTAAAACATTTTCTTTTTCAGTAGATGCACTTCTATATTTATTAGTGAGAGTAAGAAGCAGGTCATCACTATGGCATACATGGCATCTAGGATCAAGTTTCCTGCCAGCAAGTTCTATGCAGTGTTGCAAGCCACCTCCTACTGTTTCCATAGTTTCTAAACATCACCATAGGTTTATGTTAAAAAAAAAAAGCAGAGAGTCTAGCTGTTACACAGTGGGTTAAACACAGGCAGCGCAAAGCACAAGTGTGGCATAAGGATCCAAGTTGGAGCCCGTGGTTCCCCACCTGTAGTGGGGATGCTTCACAGGCAGTGAAGCAGGTTCAGCAGGTGTCTCTCTTTCTCTCCTCACTCTGTCTTTCCCTCCTCTCTCCATTTCTCTCTGTCCTATCCAACAACAATGACATCAATAACAACAAATAACTACAAAAAAGGGCAACAAATGGAAAATAAATATATATATATAAAAGATTTTATAAAAAAACAAACTCATCTATTCTCCAGTCAGATCACCTTTGGAAACTAAAAACTAGGAAGGGTAGATGATAATTTCAGTGTGATAAATAAGTTGTCAATTTAAAATCCAAGGGGTTATATTTTTAATTTTTTAAAATATTTATTTATGTATTCTCTTTTGCTGCCCTTGTTTTTTGTTGTTATTATTATTGTTGTTGTTATTGATGTCATAGTTGTTGGATAGGACAGAGAGAAAGGGAGAGAGGAGGGGAAGACAGAGAGGGGGAGAGAAAGATAGACACCTACAGATCTGCTTCATTGCCTGTGGAGCGACTCCCCTGCAGGTGGGGAGCTGGGGGCACAAACCAGGATCCTTAAGCTGGTCCTTGGGTTTTGCTCCGCTTCTGCTTCACTCACTGTGCTACTGCCCGACTCCCCATTCTTAATGTTTTTTTTTTTCACAGTTAAAAAAATTTTTTTTTGCCTCCAGGCTGGGTGCTGGCACTACATATCCACTGCTCCTGGTGGCTATTTTTTCCATTTTCCATTTTTATTTTTTATTATTGATTTTCCCATTTTTGTCCTTGTTTTACTGTTGATGTAGTTATTATTGTTGTTGTTGATGATCTCGTCATTGTTGGATAGGACAGAGAGAAATGGAGGAGGGAAGACAGAGAGGGGGACAGAAAGAGAGACACCTGCAGACCTGCTTCACCGCCTGTGAAGCGACTCTCCTATAGGTGGGGAGCCGGAGGCTGGAACAGGAATCCTTCTGCCAGTCCTTGCACTTTAGGCCATGTGTGCTTAACCCACTGCGCTACCGCCCGACACCCACTCTTTTTTTTTCTTTATATGCTATTATTTTTCATTTAATTTGTTTGTTGATTACTAGAATACTGTTTAGTTCTGGCTGATATTGCTGCTGGGAACTGAACCTGGAACTTTGGAGCCTCAGGAGTGAAAGTCTTTTAGCAAAACCACTTAACTGTCTTCCCAGCTCCACCACATACCTTTTAGATGTTTTGATAGTATCAAGAGTTAAACTATAGTGGTATTAACTTGAGAATCATCTGTTTTTTAGGATTGCTTGATAGTGGTCCTTAAAAAATTAAATGTTTTCCCTCACAACTATATGCTTTCAATATTAATTAATTAATTAGAAGATTATATTACCTTTATACAACATGTTAAATTGTATTTCTCCTCTAAGAAATGTAAAATACAGGTGGGGTAGATGGCTTAATGGTTATGTAAAGAGACTCTCATGTCTGAGACACTAAAGTACCAGGTTAAATCTCCTGCAGCAGTATCATCCAGAACTGAGCAGTGCTCTGGTAAAAAAAAAATGGGATGAAAGAAAAAAAAATATATATGGAAAATACTTTGTAAAACTCAGATTATACTTTGATACAATAAAGGAATCTGATTTTAACTGCAAAAAAAAAACATGAAACAAATTTCCAAGATGACAAATCAGTTGTCAGAATCCAATCCTGAAGATGTTGTGTTGTTATTTACATAACATGAGGTTCTGGTCTCTCTGGGTTTTCTTCTCTGATCTCTGAGAATTGGGCCACCTATTTCCTCTAGTCACAACCACAGATTTCCAGCTCACAGATCTGAATGTCATAAAGCATGTCTTTTTGGGACACTGGCTCAGAACCTCCATGCCCGGTACTTAGTGACCAACCCTACTGGTGCCCTTTGAGGTGAGCCACAGAAGAAGAGAGGGAGAGAGAAAGAGACACCAGCAGCACAGCTCCACCACTTGCGCAGGTGGGAACAGGGTCTTGAGCCCAGTAAACAGAGCATCTATTAGCATCTCTTAGGATGGTAAACGTCACATAAGCACTGCGTACAAGTAGCTCAATAAATATCTCCTAGGTATGCAAAAGTAAACTAGGCCCTTCAGTTCAAACATGCTGGTTTAATATTTCTAATTTTTTATTACTTTTATTTATTGGATAGAGGCAGCTAGAAGTCGAGAGGGTAAGGAGAGGTAGAGAGGGAAAGAGACAGAGACACAAAGCTTTCCCCCTGCAGGTGGGGGATGGGGACTTGAACCACATCCTTGCACCTTGTAACATGTGCGCTCAACCAAGTGTGTCACCACCAGCCCCCTCCTTTTTCTGTTTTACCAGAGAACTGTTCAGTTCTGGCTTATGTTGGTGTGGGGTTTTGAACCTGGGATCTAGGAGCCTCAGGAATAAGTCTTTTTGCTGAACCATTATGCTATATGACCCTCTGAAGTTTTTATTAATATTTTTTTAAACATGCTGGTATGACTCACCATAGTGTCCAATGTCACAGCAGGTATGTATCACTAGATGAGAAGGTGACCACCTTCTCTCCGGCTCCACATGTGGGTGGGGCGGGGCACTCCCGGGGTCTGCAGTCCACAGACCTGGCAGCCATGCAGGTGCACTGGTGGCAGTTGGCCGTCCATGTGTCTCCAGGCTATGGGTCATGTCAGGTGGACACATGTTATTCAAGTGAGGGGTGACAGCAAGTGTGGACTCAAGCAAAGAGAAATGGGATACTCACCACTTTTTCTTCTCCCAGTGGACCACGGCACACTGTTAATATGAAGTTAATAAAATGGAGGTTACATCTGGCAACATGCAACAGGTTATTTGTGGATAATGATCAGGCAGCGATAGTGGCCAATGGCCTTGGCTTTCAGAGTCCCTGAGTATGTGCTCCCACAGGTGCATAAATGACACCCATCTACCAGGAAGAAACCATCCTAGTCAGCATGCATGAGCACATGTCTTATTTTAATTAATTTTCTTTTTATTTTTACCTCCAGGGTTATTGCTAGGGCTCTCTGCCTGCACTACAAATCCACTGCTCCTAGTGGCCATTTTTATTTGATAGAACAGAGAGACTGGGAGTATGGATCAACCCATGTCAAGGCCCATGTTCAGCGGGGAAGCAATTACAGAAACCAGACCTTCCACCCTCTGCAACCCACAAGGACCCTGGATCCATACTCCCAGAGAGATAGAGAGTGGGAAGGCTATCAGGGGAGGGGGTGGGATGTGGAGATTAGGTTATGGGAATTGTACCCCTCTTATTCTATGGTTTTGTTAATGTCTCCTTTCTTAAATAAATAAAAAATAAAAAAAAAGAACAGAGAGACTGAGAGGAGAGGAAGAGACCAGCAGACCTGCCTCACTGCTTGTGAAGCTTCCCCCTGCAAGTGGGGAGCCAGGGGTTCAATCCCAGATCCTTCACTGGGTTCTTATACTTAGTACTATGTGCATTTAACCAGGTGTACTACTGCCCAGGCCCCTTTATTATTTTCCTTTATCTTTTTAAAAATCAGTTTTAAAAATATTTTTATTATTGAATAGAGACAGAGAAATTGAGGGGAGGGAGAGATAAAAAGGGAGAGAGAGATAGAGAGGCACCTGCAGCACTGGCAAAGCTTTCCCCATGCAGGTGGGGACCAGATCCATGTAAATTATAATGTGTGTGCTTAACCAGGTGCACCAACACCTGGCCCCTCATGTCTTATTTTTATACTTCCTTTTTTTCCACTTTATTTATTTATTTACTATTGGACAGAGAAAAAATGAGAAGGGAGAGGGAGGGAGATAGAGAGAGACAGAGACAGAGAGACACCTGCAGCCCTGCCTCACCACTTGTGAAGCTTCCCCCCTGCAGGTGGGGACCAGGGGCTTGGAGCCAGATCATTGTGCACTGTAATGTGTGTTTAACCAGGCGCACCACTGCCTGGCCCCCATGTCTTATTCTATAATTTTAAGTAAAGGGTAATTCTTGGTTGCTTCTGGGAGTGGTCACTAGATCTTCTAGCTACCACTTTTTACTGTTTTACAATCCAAATTCTGCCTCTGTAAACCTATAGGTCACCCAAGACTTCTTAAGGATCAGTTCCAAGGGCTTTCTCAGTTTTCAAATTCTGGGCAAGCAGTGAATTTTAAACACTTATGTTGAAACTGTCCTCTTTAGGGGGCCAGGCAGTGGTCCACCTGGTTAAGCACACACACTACTGTGCGCAAGGACCTGGGTTCAAGGCCCTGGTCTCCACCTGCAGGGAAAAGCTTTGCGAATGGTAAAGCAGGGCTGCAGGTGTCTGTCTTTTCTAACTAAATTCTGACCATACAAATGTGTTTTGCTACAATTCAGGGCTTAAAAAGGGGGGGGGGATAAGTTACGTAGTTTTAAAAATATCACTGGGGGTCGGGTGGTGGCACAGCAGGTTAAGCGCATGTGGCGCAATGCGCAGGGACCGGTGTAAGGATCCCGGTTCGAGCCCCCGGCTCCCCACCTGCAGGGGAGTCGCTTCACAGGCGGTGAAGCAGGTCTGCAGGTGTCTATCTTTCTCTCCCCTTCTCTGTCTTCCCCTCCTCTCTCCATTTCTCTCTGTCCTATCCAACAACAAATTGCATCAACAAGGGCAATAATAATAACCACAACGAAGCTACAACAAGGGCAACAAAAGGCGGAAAAAAAAAATGGCCTCCAGGAGCGGTGGATTCATGGTGCAGGCACCGAGCCCAGAAATAACCCTGGAGGAGGAAAAAAAAAAAAAATATATATATATATATATATATCACTGAGATTTTTTTTCAAGATTTTTGTCGATAGCATCTGATTTCATGAAGCAGTAGTTAAGCTGTATTTTCACTCAAGTCATGAAACCCACTTCTTTTGTCTGACTAGAAAACATAGGACTATAGATAACCCTGCTCAGCTCTGGCTGATGGTGTTGTGGGGGATTGAACCTGGGACCTGTGAGCCTCAAGCATGAGTCTCTTGGTATAACCATTATGCCATCTACCCCTGTCCACTTTTTCTTTTTTTACACCTTTTTTTCCGAAATTAAAAAAATTATTTATTTCCTTTTGTTGCCCTTGCTGTAGGACATATATATATATATATATATATTATATAAATATAATATATATATATATTTCCTCTGCTATCAGATAGATAAGGAGAAATTGAGAGAGATAGGGAGATAGAGAGTGAGACAGACCAAGAGTCACCTGCAGACCTGCTTCACCACTCGTGAAGCTTCCCCTGCAGGTGGGGTCCTTGTTCATAGCAACATATGCACTCTACCACAGGCACCATCACCCAGCCCCTGAATACTGACTCTCTATCCTAGCATCCACAGGTCAGATTCCTGGAGTATACAGAGGTCAGAAGTAGCTCTAATAGCAATGGTAACTGAGTCTTAAGTATAAATGACAGTCCTGTGGTTACAGTGACATATGTATTAATGAAGGGGACCTCAAGGGACAGACACAGAGGGCACAGTATCCCTGTAGCACTAGAGATGGCAGGAATAAACTAGGACCTCAGGTCCACAGGTGAGATGCTCCACCCACCACGCCCACTCCTGGACCACAGCCCTGTTTTAAGGAGAGGCTTCCCGTGTTACATCCTTGATACTCTCACTTTCTGGGAGGGGCATTAACAGACTTTGTGTCTTCAGGTGTGCTGCCCCTTAGAGCTGCTCAGGTCAGAGAATGGATAGGGAGAACCTGGGGAGTATAGACACTCCCTGGAGCACCACTGCCAGAACATGTTTCCCAAGCCAGTGGGGAAGAAAGGAAAGAATGGGGGAGTCTGGCAGTAGTGCAGCAGGTTAAGCACAGGTGGTACAAAGCTCAAGGATTAGTGTCAGGATCCCTGTTCCAGCCCCCAGCTCCCCACCTGCTGGGGAGTCCCTTCCCAGGTGGTGAAGCAGGTCTGCAGGAGTCTATCTTTCCCTCCCCCTCTGTCTTCCCATCCTCTCTCCATTTCTCTCTGTCCTAACAACGATGATATCAACAACAATAGTAACTACAACAATAAAAAACAAGGACAACAAAAGGGAAAATAAATGAATAAATAAAATTGTTAAAAAAAAGTAAAGAATGCACAGGAAATGGGAGTGGCAACAGGTATGGGCATGGCTTAGAAAGAGGGAGGAGGCGGGGCTTGGGAGTTGATAAGGCTCTGTTACAGGCCCTTTCTAGCTCTGCTAACATGGGGCCCTCAATGTATCAGTAACTTACTCCCACACTCATTTCTCGATCTCTCTCTCTCTTTCTTTCTCTCTCTCTCTCTTTCTCTCCACACATGTACTCTAAAATGTCTGTTCTCAATTTTCCTGAATAAAGCTTGAAATTTTAGGAGTTGGGCAGTAGCACAGTGGGTTAAGGACACGTGACGCCAAGTGCAAGGTCCAGCGTAAGGATCCCAGTTCCAGTCCCGGTTCCCCATCTGCATGGGAGTCACTTCACAAGCAGTGAAGCAGGTCTGCAGGTGTCTCTCTCCCCCCCTCTCTGTCTTCCCCTCCTCTCCCCATTTCTCTCTGTCCTATCCAACAATAATTACATCAATAAAAAATACAACAATAAAACAACAAGGGCAATAAAAGGGAATAAAAATATAAATATATTTTTTAAAAAGCTTGAAATTTCTAATTCTTGGTTGAGTTTATGTGTGACAAATCTACACTCATGTAGGTAACAAACTTGGCTATACTCCACCATCACTGAGTAGCAGTGGAAAGGCCAGAAGTGATTAATTGTTTGAAATAGGTGAAAAAAAAAAAAACCAGTGATAAGGAGTATGTCATGGACCTACATACTGTAATCTTAATAGATTGTAACCACATTTAATCACAAATGAAAAGGGGAAATAAAGCCTGCAGTATTGATAACACAGTGAACCAAGCTACTAAGTGAGGTCTGTGCTACATCTTATTATTATTAAGCATAAAACAGAGTGGATAGTACATTCTACTTATGGAAGAATAACTGAGTCACATTTAATAATCATTGCTTTTGCACTGCAAGTTCCAGAGGCAGAGTGTGGTTGGATGTATGTGCTATACACAGATTGTTCCTATAGCCACTGGAGTGAGGAGGGTAGGGGCTGAGAACAGGACTGGAGACTAGACAGCCTAAGCTTCAGTCCTCATTAAACCTAAAAATATTATTTCTCGAGAATTCCACTTGAAAGAGGGGGGAAACTAAAGAGCATGTATCACAAGGGTTAGGGTAAAAATAAACTTGTTATGTAGATGAATTATCTGCAAGCATTTAAAATAATTTCATTGTAATGTTGGTTTAAATAAGAACAACTAGCACAATTCTAAATAATACATTGATAAATTAAAAGACCAGAACCTGATGAGCCAGGTCGTGGTGCACCTGGTTGAGCACACATATTACAGTGCTCCAAGACCCAGGTTCAAACCTTTAGTCCATACCTGCAGTAGGGAAGCTTCAGGAGTGGTGAAGTAGAACTGCAGGTGTCTGTCTCTCTCCTCTATGGCCCTCTCCCATCTCAATTTCTTTCTGTTTCTAATAATGAAATTAAAAAATAGACTAAACAGAACATGATGTATAAATGATGAATATATGATGACCTGACTTAGAATATGAAAGCTTCATTATTTTAAGAAGACTCAGGAAGCCATTAACAGCTCAAAATGGCCTGAAAATACCTAAGAGAGAATGTAAAGGAAAAAAAGACGTTTGTATATACTGTGTGTAGGCTTACCTGCTGGAGCTGTGTCAGCAGAGGATCCCTGAGGAAAAACTCTTGTGGTTGTGACAATGCCCACCGAGGAAGCAGTAGTGCCCAGCAGGGTAGAAGAGAATCCAGTGGTGCCCATGGGTACACCAAGGAGGTTGAAGTGGAATCAGATCCTATGACAGATGAGCCTGTGGATTCAGATCCTTCCTTAGACTGGCTTGAAGTCTGAGAGACAACAGAAGATGGTCCAGTGGTGCCAGAGCCCTGGGATGATGGAGCCGTGGTCTGGCGCCCTGCTCCTGCTGTTCCAGCCCCAGTGGATCCACTGCTACTGCCTGCTGAGCCAGGCCGGGTGGTCCTGGAGTCTTGAACGGATTACCCTGTGGTTCCTGCCTCCATGACAGATAGCCCAGTGGTTCTAGTCTGCACTGCAGCTGGTTGAGAGGTGCCAGGTCGATGGACAGATGAGCTTGTGGACTGACATCCTTACTGAGGCTTGCCTGAGGTCCCAGAGCTTTCTGCAGGTGGCCCTGTTTTTCCAGAGTCATTAGGTGCTGGTCCAGTGGTGCCAGAGCCCTGGGATGATGGAGCCTTGGTGTGTTGCCCTGCCACAGATGATCCAGACACAGTGGAGCCACTGGCACTGCCTGGAGAGCCTGGTCAAGTGGTCCTAGAGCCCTGATTGGACTGTCCTGCTGTGGTGCCCTCTTCTGTGCCTGTGGTCTCTTTCTCAGTTGGTGGAATGGGTGCTGTGGGAGCCCCTGTTCCTCCTGGTTAAGAAACAATGATGTCAATGCATTGGAATCCTCTGAGCAGGTAATATTCCCACTCCTGGTCAGTACCAATGGCTGGGGGTACTGACACAGGTGTCAAAATGAGTTCCATGAAGCTTTCTTTTCTTTGTCACGAGGCCAGGTGGTGGTGCACCTGGTTGGGCACATGTATTACAATGTGCAAGGACCCAGTTTGAGCCCCCAGTCCCCACCTGCAGGGGGAGAGCTTTGGGAGTGGTGAAGCAGTGCTGCAGGTGTCTCTATGTCTCTCTCCCTCTCTATCACCCCCTTCCCTCTTGACTTCTGGTTGTCTCTACCCAATAAATAAAGATTAAAAGGGCAAAGGGTAGATAGAATAATGGTTATGCAATCACTCTCATGCCTGAGGCTCCAATGACCCAAGTTCAATCCCCCGCCCCACTGTAAGCAAGAGCTGAATAATGCTCTGGTAAAAATTACATTAAAGAAATAAAATAAAAGGAAGGAAAATTCACTATTAATAAATAAATGCATTTTTAAATTTTTTTAAAAAAATATTAACTATCTGTAACTCTGATGTTTGACTCCTTCCATGAGGGCTTTGGGGTTTGTGCAGAAAATGACCTAAGAATAAACAAATATTTCTTGGAGCATCAAAAAAGTGCATAGTAAGAGATGACTATCATAAGTAAGGCCAACACATTCTTGGTGTCTCTCCTACCTTGAAAGTAATTTGTACCTTGACAATTGTTCCTGATGTATGTTCAACTAAAAACATCTTTGATCTTCTTGTTCCTTTACATGTGGTTTTATCCATAAAATCTTTGCTGGAGTTCTGATCAGTGATACACTGGATAGTCTCCCATCTCGAGGTATCTGGGAACATCCCTCCAGACTTCCTCAGGCTAGCTATTTGTATGGGTGGGAACTCAGGGTCCTGGCATATGACTAAGGTTCTCCATCTGAGTAGTAGCCATTGCTTCTTGCATTTAATAAGCAAAGTAAAACTTTGAAAGTCTGTGTTTGCATGGGACTACCTAGTTCGTTTCCAGATGGCACATATTCTAACAAAATTACAGATATTAAATACAGGCAAGGGCCTACATGTACCTAGTATAAGCAAGGGACAATTATATACCTCAAAGTAAAAGTGCTTAATAAATAGCCCTTTATGATTAGACTTAGATAGCATAAGCCTGGTATTCTAGTAGAATGTCCTAAAGAAGTCATCATAAATTCTCCAATCACATATTTATTATTTAGGCTTATACACCATCCTCTCCTACCCCTTACTTCACTTCTCTCAATCACTTTATGTAGTTGAGTATCAAATAACTCAAAAAGAATTTAAGTACGATATAGTCTTCCATCTTTTTAAATCTCTTCTGACAGAGCATCAGCATTATTGTTACCCTTAGGTTAATTTTAGAAGAGACACTATACAACTGGCCAAGAGATATACAGGCAAAAATTACACATCAAGTAAAGGACAAGTACTGTCCCTATGACAACCATTATTAGAATCACTAAAAAACGAGGGGGAGATAGCATAATGGTTACGTAATCAGACTCTAATGACCAAAGATCAACCCCCCATACCACCATAAGCCAAAACTGAGCACTGCTCTGGTATTAAAAAAATCATTAATCAAGTAACTGAAGAAAAACTTGAGGCTAACTAAGACCTCACTAAAATCCTAGGTCTATTTCCTCCCCAACATGAGGCCCTATTCTATAAATCCAATACTGGTTTGGATACAACAAATTACACTCAACATGGGGAGAAAGTCTAATCTTATCAGATAAAGGGACTACAATTAAGGGCAAGAGACTAGCTCACTTATCTATGACCTTTTTGGCCACCATTAGGCCATGTTATCATCACCTGGAGTCCTAGACAGGGAATCCTTGAATACCCCATAGATTCTCCCCTAGACCTCTCTCTATTATCACTGGTCATATCTATTTGGAACAACATCATAAGCCCTTCTGTGGGCTTCTAAGGACCATACCTTCACTATGAACTACTCTCCAACGGGAGGCTGGATTATCCTATTCTGCCACTCAAAGAAGACTGATTCTGAAGTGAGTGTATCCTAGAATGTTCTCAGATGTGATAATCAACTGTGAGCTAAGCCTGACAGGGACTTGGAGGTTGCAGAGGCTCTAGTGCTAAACATGAATAGATATGAGCCCCAGGTTAGCTCACTGAGGTAAACAGTTAATTGCATTTATATATTTTTTGTTAAATTTGCAAGCAACTCTCTTCCCTAATCCTGATTTCTAGTACTACTCTCAACTCTGACACCATCTTTTCAGACAATATTGTTAGTCCACCTCCATGTTAGCTAATAAGCTCAAGCAAAGATTACTAAGACATAAGTTCCTAGGAACACTCCTAAAATAGACTTCCTAGCTCCCTTCTATCCTAAGCTCTGTACTTTCATCTGCATTATACTTTCTTTATGGTTCCTGTTAACTAAACATTTTGTCCTGTTTTCCATCTTACTGCCTTTCAGCCACCAAATTGCAGGTGCTACTGTGATTCCATCCTGACTTCCCTGGGAAGATGATCTCACCAATGCTTCCCAGAACTTCACCTCTCCAGAGCCCTACTCTACTAGAACAGTCCAGGGGTAGAGACTGACCGACCAACACCTGCCGAGATAGCCTGAGGGTACTTCTTCCGGAGCTATTGCTCTCTGACTTGGAGAGATCTCAACTGGAGCCGATCTAGGCTGCTGCGTGGGAGAGGGATCAGGAACTCTTGCCACACTAACTTCGCAGGAGATACACTCTGGAACTCTCAGAGCCGGAAAACAATTTCCAAGTGTCTTTAATCAGAAGAGCAGCTGTTTATATACTCTCCAAGTAGGGTGGAAACAGGATATGACATAGAGAGGGTGGAGCGAAAAGTGACCGGTGGAAGATCAGGGTGTGACAAGGAGAGACCTTCTAAGTGGTAATAGGTGTAGGGCTGACCTAGAAAGGAAGTGAAGGTAGGACCACAAAAATAATGGAGAAAAATATATATACATAGATAAAGATAGATCTTAGATAGACAGACAGACAGGCAGATGGTAAGTAGTAGAATCAGCCCATATCGGTAACTTTGGGAGACTGCAGTTTTCAATGCAGGGAATGGGACACAGACCTCTGGTGGTTGAAACAGTATGGAATTATACCCCTATTATCATACAATTTTGTAAATAAGTATTAAGTTGACAATAAAAAAAAAAGTCAGGATTTGGTGGTGATGCACCTAGTTTAGCGCACATATTACTAAGCACAAGGCCCACGCAAGAATCAATGTCCTGGCAGTCAGGCTGTAGCACAGTGGGTTAAACGCAGGTGGTGCAAAGCCCAAGGACCTGCATAAGGATTCCAGTTCAAGCCCCCAGTTCCCTACCTTCAGGGGAGTCACTTCAAGGCAGTAAAACAGGTCTGCAGGTATCTCTCTCTCTCCCCCTCTGTCTTCCCCTCCTCTCTCCATTTCTCTCTGTCCTATCCAACAAGAATGACAACAATAATAACTACAACAATAAAACAACAAGGGCAACAAAAGGGAATAAATAAATTAATTAAACTAAATTAAAGAATCCAGTTTCTAGCCCCCACTCTCCACCTGCAGGGGGGAATGCTTCACAAGTGGCAAGGCAGGTCTACAGGTGTCAATCTTTCTCCCTTTCTATATCCCCTAACCTCTCAATTTTTCTCACTCCTATTAAATAAAATGGGGGAGGGAATCTGTGTTTAGGGACAAGGAGCTTTCCCATGTGTCTGTATCATCTCTTTGTCATAAATGACACGTTTACTGCTGGGATTCAGTGCCTGCACCACAAATCCCCACTGTGGATGTGCCTTGGTGAGAAAGGAGTAAGAGGCCCAGAGGTAGTCTGAGCACTAACTACTGTGCCAGGGCTGTGGGGCTGTTCACCCATTCACCATGGAATTAAGTGCCTTATGTATCTTGGGACTGAAAGTCTGGAGCTTTAATTCTAGTTCCATCTCTCTCTCCAGCCTGACACACTCTCTATTCTTTTGCAATTATCTTCTGGATATTTCTGAATGAATCCTGTTATGGTTGGCTTTTCTACCACAGCCTCTGTTTAGATGCTTAAAATAACTAGGTTCAACACTCAGAGTGATCTGATACAGTGCTAAACCCATCCACATGGAGGTGTAAAGATACAACTTACTATCCACAGGCACTACTATATGTATCATTTCATTAAAAAAAATACACACACCATGATGCCAACCTCACTTCCCTGGGCAGACAACTCTACCAATGTGTCCTGGAGCCCCAAATCCCCATATCCCTGTTCCACCAGGGAAAGAGAGAGACAGGCTGGGAGTATGGATCCACCTGTCAATGCCCATGAAGCAATTACAGAAGCCAGACGTTCCACCTTCTGCACCCCAAAATGATCCTGGGCCCATACTCCAAGAGGAATAAAGAATAGGAAAACTTCCAAGAGAGGGGGTAGTTTGGAGATATCTGGTGTTGGGAATTGTGTGTGGAATTGTACCCCTCTTATCCAATGGACTTGACCTTCATAATTAAATCATTTTAAAAGGGAGAAAAATACACATAACATTGAGATTCACAGCTACAACATCCTTCTTATCTTACACACCTTCCAATGGCCATAGGCTCCCTGAATTACAGTTCATTTAAAAAAAACTCTGTTTTCCAGTTTTAAGCACTTACTTAAGGAGAAAGACATCCTCTGGCAAAGCAACTCATCTCTCACACAAGCAGTGCTGGATTAGAAGACCTCACACATCCATGTTCAGTGTCACAAAGGCAAGCCTGAGGCTCTTCTTGCTGAGTTACTGCCAAGGCACAAGGACAACCCCACCCTAACCCCCTTTCAGCTGACCCCTTCACACTGTCCTCAGGATGTCAGTTGTCTCTTCTCACACCATCCAGTAGCATGCCTTGCTGCCTCTGCATTTGCTGCCTATGACTTCTGAGGGATAGCTCTTGCCCAAATGCCCAAATCCACCTCAGTCCTCAACCATCCACCTCAGTGTTCTTGTCGCCAAAAAGGAACCCACTGCCAGCAGCTTCTCTCCTCAAGGTGTAAGCTTTCTACTTTTCACAACACCTCAGTGCACATCTGCCACACGGCTGAGCGGTTTCCTCCCCTAGCAGACTAAGGTCCTGCTTTCATGGGGTCAAATCTGGGAAAACAACAGTCCCTGCAGGGTTCTGGCAGGTTCACTGACCTCGCCAGTCACTGGAACGAATACTTAGGAGACAGCATTTCAAGTGCATGAATGAGCACCACCACATCTGCAAACTGGACAAAGCCAGGTTGTCTCTACCAGGCAGGGAGAAGCCTGTCTGCCTACCTTGTCTGCAGCATCTTCTCTGGGCTTGCTTCTCCCCAGCGCTGAGCTGGCCTGGCTAAGGATGCACTTCTGTCTCGAGGCCCTGCTGAACATGGTCACTGCGGGCTGTGGATTGAGGGAAAAGTTGTCTCTGGGTGAGGATGAGCATGAGCTGGGAGTGTGACCCACGCCAAGGGCAGTGGCGAATCTGCTCTGAGCCCAAGGGGCAGGACAGGGACAGGGGCTGCAGTTCTCCATTACCCTCACATGGAGAAGGGCCCATCTCCACCCAGTGCCCTGAATTTTATTAGGTGCGCTCTTCCTGCATAGTAGGAATAATGATGTTTAAGTGCAAGGACTCCAGGATTTTCTCTAAAGGCATTTATTTATTTTAACACCAGGATTACCACTAGGACTTGGTAACTGCATGAATGACGAATCCACAGCTGCTAGTGGTCTTATTTTAAAAAAATTATATTTACTTATTTATTTTCAATTTTGTTGCCCTACTAGTGGTCATTTTTGTTTTATTTTTGATATATATAGAGAGAAATTGAGAAAGGTGAGATGAAAACTCAACAAAAAGAACACAATAAAATGTGGTCAGAATGTACAAGTAGATGACTCTCTAGAGATACCCCTGGCCCACAGACATAGGCAGAAATGCTCCAGTTCACTCATCATCAGAAATGTGCAAATCAAAACCACTTTGAGATACCCCATCACACCTTTGATATGGACTCCATAAGTAAAACAACAGAAGGTAAGTGTTAGAGAGGATGTGGAGAGAGGGGAACTCTACTGCACTGCCTGTGGGATGCAAACGGGTGAACTAAGTATGGAGAATCCTTAAACAAATAAAAAAGGAAATACCACATGACACAGCAATTCCACTCTTAGGTATATACCCCAAAGACAGAAAAGCACTGGTTCAGAGGGATATGTGCACCCCCATGTTCACAGCTGCTTTAGTCACAATAGCAAAGACCTGGAAACAACCAAAATGTCCTTTTGACAGATGCCTAGATTAAAAAAAGAGTATCATGCAGTAATCAAAAAGGATATCCTTGTGTCCCTTGGGATAAAGTGGCTGAAACTGGAGAAGATGATGCTCAGTGAAGCAAGTTAGGAGTAAGGACAACTACAGAATGGTTTCACTCATACATGGGATATTGAGTCTAAATGTGTGGGGAAAAAAACAAACTGTAAACCTATTTCTAAGACTGTGTGAGCACTCTAGTGGTTTATCTATGGGTGTGGGGATGGGGACACAGACTGAATGTTTGCTAAGAAGAGGCTTCAATAACCCCACTAACTCCTGCCCAACTAGACACCCTCCCCCACCACCAGTGGGTTCTCTCTTGTGGAGGCTAAACTTTCTTTCCCAGGCACAGCTCTGCTGAAAGATAATAATAACTAAGGCAAACAGACCTTGAGCAGTGGGTCCAAGTCCCACCCCTTAACCTTGCAGCCTCTGCTTCTGGGATGACTCCTTTTGTTCTCCAGCCTGTGCCCTGATATAAGGCTGTACCGCCCCTTTGTCTTGTGCCAGACTTATGAGAAAGACCTGAGACCCTGGTTCAAGCATAAATAAAAGGCTCCTTTCCTCCTCCACCCACCTCAACTTCAGTTATCTTGATTATTAATAGTGTTCCTCAGCAACCTCACTCTAGTTCAATCCACAGACCTACAGCACAACTCTACTGTCATGGGGGACATGGCCCAGGGAGGGGCTGGGCTCCGGGATGGGTGGCCGTGATGGCACCCTTGATGCAGCCCACAGAGCTGCAGCCTCACTGCTCATGATGTCTCTGCCTGTGTGCACTGTAACAAGGACCACTTGAGAAACCTCAGACATGGCCACACTGAGCATGTTCTGCTCTTTCCTCTCCTTCCCTGCTGCTGGACAACTCTGTTCTCAGACAGCCTCCCACTGGGTCCTGAAATGTCCAGGCATAACACCCATGGGAGGAGAGGTAGGAGCCCAGCAATGCCCAGGGGGACTGATGGCCACATGCCTCTGAAGCTCCAGTTACCATTCCTTCTACAAGGAACATATCTGAGCCAGAAACTAACTAGGACAGAACTGTCTGTGGGATTGAAAGTTGTTGGCCTGTTGGTCTCAGTGTTCAGAAGCAAGGGTGAGCCACCACAGAAGACCTACTATGAGATTCCGGCCTCTGGATTTGGGAAACAGGATTAAGGCTGGTGTTTTAATTCAAACACTAGGGTGCAGCCCTCTTCATATTTGCCAGGGCCTGGAAGAATGGGTTCAATCTCTGTGAAGGGCTTTGCCTTTATAAAGCTGGAGGCCTATAGAGGAACTGGTCTGACACCAGGACAGCAAGACATGAATCCAAGTTGGCTAGTCTAGAGCCAGGTTTGCAACCTCTCTGGGGACAGGGTCATCAGGCATCATTATTAGAGCTGATTATGACTCAGGAAACTCACAGGCCTTCTCCATGTTTCTCTCCCTCTCTCTATTACACCACACACACACACACACACACACACACACACCATGCATAAAAATCTTGACTTTTCTGTCCAGATACTATGTATTCATTTTCTCATTACTATATTTGTGATAACCAAGAGTACATTTTGCTTAAAGGAAAATATTTCTTTGAAAGGAAAGAGAAGAAAGAAATAATGAAGGCAAAGGGGTATAAACTAGTCCTTTCAGTTCCTTTGACACTCAGATACTTAATGCACACACAAAAAAAGCGGTGTCTAGAATTTAAATAATAGTACCAGATAAACAAAAAGATAACATACCTGAGATACCTTTCCTTCCTAGAAAAACTGAAATAACCCGTTTTAGTGAATCTAATATATTGTCTTGATAATGACTTATAATATTACTTATTTCTAAATGTATAGAGATTGTTCATGCGGTACAAGCACAAGTGTGTTATATAGAGGGATATAAGTAGATCTGTAAATTTTTGTACATCTGTTTTCATTCACTTATATTATTACTATCTTAGAATACATTGAGGAAGACTGAGAGCCTGAGGGAAGGAAAAAGAGAGTGGTAAGAAAAAGGAGAGAAAATGCTGGAAGACTGACCTTAAAAGAAGACTCAAACTATGTACAATGATGCTGGATATGTTGCTGGATGGATCGGGGATGTTTTTAGATTTCTCTATTGTCTCAGGCAATCCAGGAAGTGATGCAGTAAGTGTATGTATTAGGCATGGACTCTATTCTGAGACTGGGATGAGGTAGGATTCAAATTCTCATTTGAAAGAAACTCTCTGTTTCATCCCACAGTGCCTAACCATGAATACCTGCTTCAGAATCAGGTTATTTTGAAAGAAGACAGGGATTTTTTTCCCTCCTCCAGGGTTATTGCTGGGCTCGGTGCCTGCAGCATGAATCCACCGCTCCTGGAGGCCATTTATTTTTTCCCCCTTTTGTTGCCCTTGTTGTAGCTATTATTATTGCCCTTGTTGACGCAATTTGTTGTTGGATAGGACAGAGAGAAATGGAGAGAGGAGGGGAAGACAGAGAAGGGGAGAGAAAGATAGACACCTGCCGACCTGCTTCACCGCCTGTGAAGCGACTCCCCTGCAGGTGGGGAGCCGGGGGCTCGAACCGGGATCCGTACGCCGGTCCCTGCGCTTTGCGCCACCTGCACTTAACCCACTGCGCCACCGCCCGACTCCCGACAGGGATGTTTTTGACCAGTTTCTTTTTTTTTTAATTTCTTAGTAGGCATTTTCTCCATACCATTCTAATACTCTCCCATCAATAATTATATATTGAGAAACTGTATTAGCTTGCTATGTAGTATGACCAGACTAGGATGTCTAGTTAAATAATTTTATTATTCTGACTTTTTTATTTTTTAACCACCAGTGTTATTGCTGGGGCTCATGCTTGCACTATGATTCCATTGCTCTCCGCAGTCACTTTTTCCTTTTCTAATTTGCCACGCCAGAGAGATATAGACATGGGGAGAGAAGGATAAAGGCAGACATCAGCAGCACTGCTCCACCACTTGGGAGGTGTTCTCCACTCCCTTCCCCACCCAGGAATAGGGTCCAGGGACTTAAAACAAGGTCCTGCCCCTGGCTCCTTGTGTGCGCTACCAGGTGCACCACTGCCAGGCCCCTGGTGACTCTTAAAACAAATACTGTCCATTAAAAGGCAGAAGTCTGACAGACAGTATGTGACAAGACTCAGTGCCCTCTCTGCTTTCTGTCTTTGCTCATAGAGGCATCCTTGATGTAGGACTGTATGTAAAGGAAACATTTCCATGGTGACATACATCATTCTCCTCCTGGACTTAAGACTGGTTGGGCTTTCTTCCTTCTCTCCTTCTATAATGCTCTCAACTAGAAAGTGGGCCAGGTGGCCTCCTGGCTCTCCACCTCCTCTCAGCACACAGGTCATCAAAGAATGTCCACAACTCATTTGCCAATGGATTCATTCTTTCAAAAATGGTTTTATGAGGATAACATTGCCTTTGTGTATGTACACACAGACACACACACACACACTTATGCTCCTGGAAATAGTGTGTCTGTGACAGCATCCATGTGGATATCCTACAGTGATATTTACTGTTTAGAATTATATAATTAGATGACGATGACCACTGCACGAAATAGGGGCAAGGCTTGTGCAATCTCTATTATTTCCAATAACAGCCTGGAAGTCTATAGTCATCTCTAAAGAAAAAGATTAAAAGACTCAAAGCTGTAGGTGCAACTGGCTTCAGAGGGTAACTCAGTCAACTCTCAGTTATGACACTGACCTTTGACCACTGACATCACAGCCCAG
The DNA here is from genome assembly GCF_950295315.1 of Erinaceus europaeus. Lineage (NCBI taxonomy): Eukaryota > Metazoa > Chordata > Mammalia > Eulipotyphla > Erinaceidae > Erinaceus > Erinaceus europaeus. The sequence continues at coordinate 527,407 of NW_026647127.1, read as the reverse complement.
GTTCCTTGGCTACAGCGGAATCTTCAGTCTCGGAGACTGAGCTGAACAGTGCGCACAGTGCTGTGCCCAGCTTTCTCTTTCACATCAAGGAGTGAAGAGTAGAGGATGTCTGTGTCTATCAGAAAGTCTTCAAGGCTTTCAGGGTGTCTGGGCTGGCTGCCCTGCTTAAGGTATAGTCTGTTCACATGGCCTGTGTGACCAGCAGAGGAGGAGGAGGGTGGTCCCAGGACGTGCTCTGTGTGATGCCCACGAACAGAATACTCAGCTTCAGCCATAGTTATCAACAGTTAATTGTGCTCATGAGATTCCCTTCTGCTGATGACAGAGAGCAGGCTTGAACTGTTAGCATCTGAGTCCTGTGGGCTTACTATGGGCACAGCCAAGGAATAGCTTAGTACTTCCTTGAGTTGAGAAACATTTGAATGTTTGGTTTATTCTCGGCTGATCATGGGATTCCTGCCCCCCTCAACCCCAAAGTGATGACTGACTTAAAGAAGATTAGAGTCAGTTTTCCAGAATCCTGTTATCTAAGTGTGTATGTTAACCTGAGACCACAATGGAATGACTTCTTCACACTCTTGGATCTATGCAATCTGACCCCTATAGGTCACACATAGATCTGTTTAAAATTATTTTTATTGGAAAGGAATAGAGAGAGAACAAAAAATAAGAAAAAAGAAGCAGAGAGAAATGAAAAGGGGGAGAGGAATGGGTAGGGAGAGAGGCAGAGTCACTGAGGCAAAAACTGCAAATGATACTTGGGGTTGATTATGCTCCACAACACTCTAGACACTGTGCTGCCTTCAGGCCTTGGCCCTGTGTCCCTGAATTGGTTCTTTGAAACATTTCTCATCCTCTCTCCTTTGACCTCTTAGTGTCCCCTTACATTTTTTTATCCTTATATTTTGGGGTCAGTGTTAATTCACTACAGTGTGATTTGTTGACATGGGGTGTCTGCACAATACTCTCACCCCCACTCAGGTCCTCTCCCAGCACCAAGCACCAGGGCCCCTATACCCTCACTCCCCCTCACTCCCTCTCAGTGTCTCCTTTCTACCAGGTCCTGAGACTCTGCTACTTCCTTGTCCCGACACTGAAATGACAGGCCCTGTGCCCTGTCCTTTAAGCTTCCCTCCATTACCACCAAGCCCTGAGTGACCTCAACTGTCACAGGAGCTCTGTCTAGCTCAAGACTCCTGAATTGGGTTGCTGAGCCTTTCTGGGGAACTAGACTCCTCTGTAATGCTCTGTGAGTGCTGACATCAGCAGGAGCCCCTGTGTTCCACCTGCCAGTGACAAACTGCCTTGTGGGTCTGCTGTGTTGCAGCTCTTCTGTGGAGGAGGGTAGTCCAGAAGAGAATAACCTAGTGTTGCCTCATGGCCATATCCAGTTCTTCGGCTCTGGCAAATTCCAGAAGGGTCGGAGGTGGCAGAAAAGGCAACTGATCTTATATTCCAAGGTTTTGCTCATCTCCAACACAAAGTATGTACCTGCTCAACCTGAAGTTGGTGTAATGCACCAAAGTAAAAAACTCTGGGGTGGAGGAGTGGGGAGGGGAATACAGGTCCTGGAAAAGGATGGCAGAGGACCTAGTGGGGGTTGTATTATTATGGGGAACTCTCAGGGAAAACTGAGAAATATTATATATGTACAAACTATTATAGTTACTGTTGACTATACAGCATTAATCCCCCAATAAAAAATGACTAAAAGCAAGAAACACACCCACCATCTCCTTAGGAGAAACCCAGATGCTCACAGATCGCTGGGATAGAAGCTTACAGTGCTGTGCTCTATTCCCTCTCCAGGTACAAGAGTCACTTCAGAATCAAGTACTTGGTGCCCCTGATGGACATGAGGGTGGAACCAGCATGAAGAAAGCCGCGAGAGCCCACACATCACTGGTCCTTGGCTGGGCTGAGCGCAGCTTCGTGGTCTCTTTTCAGTAAGACTGCAGCCAGGCCCTGCCTGTCTCCTCATGACTCTTAGGGGGAGCACAGCTCCATCTGGGGTTCTATTAGCCACGTGTGCTCTGACCCCCACAAGGACAGCTCTGTGCTCTCCACTGTCCTCCAATGGCTCTGATTCAGGCAAACACATGTAGCTGCTAAGATCTCTGCAAGTAGGGACCCAGGGATTGAAACCAGGTCCTTGTGCATGGTAGCATGTGCAGTTAACCATCCGCACCACCAACTGATCCCAAACCCAATTTCTCCTCCATTTAGATTTCCTCGTCATCCCAGCAAACTGTTAAAGAGCAGGGCCCCTCAGCACCCAGTGACCAGGACAGGCCTCCTGGATCACACAGTCCCACCGATAACAATCAATGATGCTGTTTATATTGGCCGGCATTATAATATGTTTGTTTGAATTTTGTGCATTTTAACTTTTTTTCTCCCCTTCTCTTTGATTTCAGGTCAGTTGAGAAGATGGAGCAATGGTACAACAAGCTTTATGAGTATGTCCTTATTTCATGTATTTCAAATCTTAAAGTTCTCAGAATGCAGAGCCCTAGCAGTCAATGCCCCTCCCTCTTTTCCCCCTTCTCTCCATGCTGTGATGGGAGCTAACATCACCCTGCACCATGTATTAAATGGCCCTGACTTAAGGGCAGATTTCTTCATGGGCTGGTTCTCAAAGGAAATATACCTGCCAGCCCTACAGCCCAGGGAGGTTCTGGCCTGGACTCCAGGCAGGAAAGCTGCCAGGAGGATGGGATCTGCAGCCCTGGTCTCAGAGACCTGACACCATAGACATGTTTTCTTGGATCTGTCTCATTCTCTGGAAATACATTTGCATACTGTTTCTCTCATTAGATCTTGCATATATCTTCAAAAAGTTGCTATGTTGAAAAAGCATTGAAAAATGCTGAAATGATTAGCCAAACACAAGTTCATTTGAAAATAGTTTAACAGATCATTTTTCCTTCTCTCTTTTGGGTCACTGTGGAATCCATTAGAAAAATTTACACTGCCGTTCTCGACTACCTGGACACCATCCTAGAGGAGGCAGAAGGCAACTGTGTGAGTGTTTCTAACACTAGAACTCACATCCCATGTTCCTGCTTTACATAGAAAGTGCTCTAGAGATGACGGAAGAATCCAACACTTATAATCCAGAAAGATGTGTTTTCCTACTTACAGACATCTCTATAGACACAAAAAAAGGGAGTCGAAACTGTATGCAACATTCTCTTGCATATACAGAGTGGTTTGCATTGCTCCCTGTGGATTATTTCCCCCTGGAATGGGTGACTCTACTAATTAAAGAGAAAATAACAAGCTCAGTTTTCTTTATGCTACTGGATCAAAAGAAAGCTAGGAGGGACCAGGCAGTGGTGTATCTGGTAGAGTGCACATGTTACCATGCAAGATGACCTGGGTTCAAGTCTACTTGTGTTCTACTGGGTTCAAGTCCTACTTGTGGCAGGGGGAGGTTCATGAGTGGTGAGGCAGTACTGCAGGTGTCTCTCTACGTCTATGCCCCTTTCTCCCCCTTCTGCTTCCCCTTTATCAAATAATATGAAAAAAGAAGACAATGACAGCCAGGAGCTGTGGAGTCATGATGCAGCCACCAAGCCCAGTGGCAAAAGAAAGTACATTGAGTATCATTTGTTTTCTGGAATTGCAGTACAATAGCTAAGATATTTACTATGGGGAACTAAGACACTCTCTTACCCACAATTTCAGTAGTGACTGAATACTGGTTAATAAGCTTATACAACTATAGGGGTAGAGTTCCATGCTCATCATCTCCAATTTGTAAATGTACTTCTTTCATTAAGTTAGAATCTTTCAGTCATGTGACCTTGGATATTTTTTCTTTCCCATCTTAAATCTTTCCCCATTTTCAGGTATGGACACCATCTTCTTCCCTTGGAGTTCTTTTGTTTGTTTTACTATTGATAAATACAGAAAGAAATTGAGTGGGATGGGGAGATAGAAAAGGAAAGACACAGAGTCACCTAGAGCACTGCTTAACTACTCATGAAGTATTCCCCTTACAGGTGGGGCCTAAGTGTTGAATGTGGGTCCTTGTCCATGGTAATGTGTGTGCTTAATTAGGTATACTGCCTTGCCTGGCCCTGAGGAGGGTTCTTTCTTCCTTTCTCTCTTTCTTTTTTCCAGAACACTGATCAGCTTTGACTTATGGCTTATAGTGGTCTGGGGGATTGAACCAGGGACTTTGGAGCCTCAGGCATGACAGTCTCTTTGCAAAATCATTATGCTAAGAGGTCCCACTATGTTATTCTCATGAGATCCCACTTACAGATATACTACACCTATGGATTCTGTCTGCATGTCCCTTGGATACTGTGTGCTCTTTTTACAATTCTTTATTGCATTTGGATGGGATCATTTTTAATGATCTGTCACAAACCAATTCCTCCTTAATTTCTCATCTTCATTAACAGCTTAGTATGTCAATAAGGCTTTCTGGCAGGTCAGTGGCACCCAATCGGATTCTGAACTTGGTAAGGTGTGTGCCGAACTAGCAGCACAACTGCCTAACCCTCTTTTTTTTATTTCTTCTTTTGCATAATTTGAAAACTGCATCATATCAGGGTTGGCCTTCACTCTGCAGCATTGATGCCATTTTCCTGCTTCTTCATACACCAGCCAATGCTTCTCACGTGGAGGGGGCAGTTCAAAGCATTTGATTAGATAGTTGACATTTTAAATTAAAAAGTATTTAATCAGCTGGGAGTTACCTGTGTGTATATACCGAGTCTAGAAAGCAAGCAGGAAGAAATCCACATATCCTTGTCAACACACTTCTAAACATGCACTGAAAATCCAAGGATTCACTAAAATCTACAGTGTTGACTCAAAACCACAGTCACTCCCAGGGGTCAAGTAGCTTTGTTACTGGACACAGGGCTCTATCTCTCTCTAGGGAAACAGAGCTGCTGGGAAATATGTTGTTCCACTGCTCACTCCATAGGCTTATTGTGACCCTGACTTCTTTCTCTCCCAGGAGTTTGAGGAACCTGATCAGGGGTCTGTGAGTTCCAGGATGGAAGAAACCACAGAGCCACCTGCAGGTGAGTGTCAGGGCAATCTACAAAGAGGCTGACTGGAGTGAGACATTAACTGCAAAGGCTCAGGGAAAATGGTTTCCAGCTTAGCTTCAATACCTTCTGACAGGGAAAAGTGCAGGCAATAGGCCTCCATGCATTCAGCAGACACTGACCAACTCACTGCTCTGTAACAGGCTCTAATGACAGCCCTTGCTTCTTTACTTCTCTGTGGCAGACAGGGCTGCTCTATAGAGGTCTTCCTCATGAGGAATTCATTGCATTCTAGGCATAGGAATGTATGTATCTTTGCACAGATGGTCCAAAGAAGGCCCTTCTGTCATCTTCTACAGTGAGGTGAGTCTCTTCATGGTCATCCTGGACCTAGATTCAGTTTCTCTCCATGTAGGTGGCAAACATCTGAATGAACACGAAGTGGGCCAAATGCCAGCCACGGAGGGGCTTCCATTAGAAGCACATGACTCCTGCAGCCTCGAATGTGGAGACCAGCAGGGGAGAGGGGACCTGCTAGGTTCCTGCATATGCCTCCTGCCATGTCATATCTCCTTCATGAAACAAGCTCATGACACTGAAAATCAATCTCAAGGAGGGAGTGGGGGGCAGGATTGGCAAGGACCCAGTAGCCCCAGAGAAAGCCATGCATGTCTCCCCGGAAGACACTGCTTCCTTGCCATACTCCAGCTAAATCCTGTGGTCATGATGGGCTCATCCCAACCACCTCAGCCTAAACATATGCTTGGATTTCTCTCCATACAGATGGTGAATACCACCATGACAATGGAATGGCTCCACTGCCTGTAACTGAGGACCAGTCAAAGGAACAGGAAGTCTCTGGCTTGGATTCCAGCTGCCAGGAGTCCTTCCTGTTGGAGCAGCTATTTGAAGACACCCCAGGTTAGTTCCTCCTCAAGCCCAGATACCAGGTCAGGACCAGCAAAGGAGAGGGAAATTGAACACTTTGCTGCAAGTGCCACCTCTCTGGAAATTTCTCCCCTCCTGAAAACAAGCTCATGACACTGAAAACCAGCCTCAGTGGGGAAATGGGACCAGAATATACATCAGAATAGTGACCTAGCATAAATTCTACTTCCAAGTTTCTAGAAACATCTTATTTCTCAAAAAAAAAAAAAAAAGACAAGGCCAGTTAACACACCTTCAAATCAATAAAAAGTAGGGAGTCCAGGTCTCCTTTCTCAAATCCTCAAAGATTTTCCTGCTGATATGCAGGAATCATCTCCTACACTAAAGACTCGATTTGCTTTCTTCATCCGTCCCTCTACAAAGGTTTCAGTTAGGAAGTAGACCCTCTGCCCCTTGGTTCTCTATGTCCTTCATCCTCTCACTGACTAAGCTCCCTAGGGCCCCTCCTTTGTCCATTGCTAATCCCACTACTATGTTCACAGGTCTCTGCACTGGGGGTGACTCTACCAGGACCCTGGGCATCTCTGTTGACAGAGGCCACCACAAGAGCATCTTGGTGGCTGTGGACCAAAGGGATGACACTGTCTCCACCCTCCATGATGTGGAAAGCATCAGGCAGAGCTCCGTGTTCAATTATCTGCACGGGGGCCCCTCATGGCCACCTTTGCTGGACCTCACTGCCTCTGAGCTCATAATTGAATACTTGATGGGTTGTGGGGACAGGGCCACCCACAAGCTGTCACTCTACAACTATGCCCTGAGCCACCCCATCATCCCTGTGAACCTGGCAGTGGAGGACATCATGGACTGTGCCACTCTGCTCCACCAGAAAGAGAAGGCCACCAGCACTCAGTTCTCCTGCATCATGTCCGTGCTTTGTACTGGCAACGACAAAGAGCTTAACAAGGAAGACACGGAGAAGTGAGGCCCTCCATCCTGGTCCCCTTCCTGCTAGATGTAGGTGCCTCCTTCCTGACTGATGCCAGTGGTTAAAAGGTGACCAGGCTCCTGGACACACCTCATCTACACCATGAGTCTGGATGAACCTAGGCCATGTGAGATTAATTCGAGCAACTAGTCTGTGTGAGACACAAGGTTTTCTGGCTGATTAAAACAGGAGAAGAGAATCACATTCCAACAATGGCAGGACTTTACTCATTCTCCTGGTGGCAGCACAGTCTGGGTGGAGGCTGCAGATTTTTGCTGTATAGAGAGGAAAGGTTTCTACTATAAGCTGACTAGGCTTTAATATATTTAATTCTTTTCATAATAATTCAATTTACTTAATTGCTAGACACAGAAATTAAGACAGGAGGGAGAGACAGAGGGGGAGAGACACCTACAGCTCTGCTTTTCAGCTCCTGAAGGTGGGAACTGGGGCGAGAACCCATGTCCTTGCTCACTGTGGCATGTGTGCTCACCAGGTGGGCACCACTTAGACCCTTCATGTATTTATATCCTTGGAGAAATTCACTCTTTGGCTTACTTCTTCAGGAATCAAGAGGTAGCTAGTATATGAGATTCTGATTTGACTAAAACAGTTCTCTGTGTTTCATTTCAGGCATGAAAAGAAGACAGCCTCCTAATTCCAAGCCAGGAGAGTGACCCCTACAGAAAGGCTCACGGATGGACCATCTCAGGCCTCTCTGAGCAGGATCCAGACAGCCCCCTGTCTACACCCTGCTCAGCTGATAAGGGCTCAGGGCTCCTCTCAGCACCTTGCTGGGGGCTCCCCTGGGAATTCTGCAATCAGTGAGGCCACCTGGGTGTCTGCTGGAATGCCTACAGCCAGCCTTCCCCTTTGAAGAACTGACCCTTTCTTTTCCCTGTCAGTTTATGATATCCAACTGACAACAATTATTTTCCTAATCCTTTGCAGGATTTTGACTTAGTTCTCAGTCCTGGCATCTATGTGTAAACTTCCTGGTGGAAGACATGAAGCCCTCTGACTAGGCAGTTCTTTTAAACTTTTTGTCTAGTGGGGTCAATATGAAAAATGTCTCACCCGAGTAATGAGGCTGAAGGGTTGTCATTCCACACGTGAAGTCTCTGGATACATTCTGAGGTGAAGCATGTTGAGGTAGCAATCGTTGCTTTGGTTAGGTTGTGATCGGCGGATGCAATGTTATTTGGTTTGGATTGGGAGATGCATACGGGAAAGTGGGCCCTATCCAAGGGTTCCAGGACTGGGGGAAGTAGGGGCTCTATAGTGAAGATGTGAGGTTCCTGCTGTCTTAGGGTTCCAAAAGACACTCAATAGTTAATATTATCATCACATTATTTGTTAATTGGGTTAACTTTGAAAAGTCCCTTTGTTATGGTTTGCTGGACAGTACCCAGTATCTTGTATATAGCTGTGCTATTGGAAGCTTCTAATCTACTTGGTCTAGGCTTTTGAGAGAGTCCGCATATCAAATACATGGCCTATATATTAAAAAGATTCAGTTTGTCTTTTGAGAAACTTTGAGACATACAATTGATTTCCCCCTCTCATATTAATTAGCTCCTGATTTATATGTCTACATTTTGCTAGGAGTGTACATAAACACCATTCCCACCACCAAAGGACTGTGACCCATCCCTCCCGCCCACTCCCACCCCCCACTGGCCCAGGAAGCTACATGCCTACCCCTCACCACTGGGTTTTTACTTTGGTGCCCTACTTACAATTTGATCAGGTCCTGCTTTTAGTTTCCCTTTCAGATCTTCTTAGTCAGCTTCTATTGATGAGTGGGATCATCCCATACTCATCTTTATCTTTCTGACTTAGTTCACTTAACATAATTCCTTCTAGCTCTGTCCAAGATGGGTCAGAGAAGGTGGGTTCATTGTTCTTGATAGCTGCATAGTATTCCATTGTGTATATATACCACAGCTTTCTCAGCCACTCATCTGTTCTTGGGCACCTGGGTTGCTTCCAGGTTTTAGCTATTATGAATTGTGCTGCTATGAACATAGGAGTACACACCTCTTTTTGGTTGGGTGTTATGGAGTCCTTGGGGTATAACCCCAGGAGAGGAATTATTGGGTCATATGGAAGGTCCATGTCTAGCCTTCTGAGAGTTTTCCAGACTGCTCTCCACAGAGGCTGTACCAATTTACATCTCAGGTAGTTCACTTTCTAACAAAGTCCCATAACCTAGATATACACCAGTTTCTGTGAGAGAGAGCTTATGTGCACACGTATCCATAAACTACTGCAAAATATATACCTGAAAGCAGGACTACACTAGAGTTTGCAGTGAGTACCTCCCTAACACTTCCTCTCCACTATTCCAAGCTTGGGATCCATGATTGCTCAACAAATTGTTTGGCTTCATATGTTAACTCTGTTTTCAATCACCAGGTTCCAGATGCCACCAGGATGCTGGCTAGGCTTCCCTGGATTGAAGACCCCACCAATGTGTCCTGGAGCTCAGCTTCCCCAGAGTCACACCCTACTAGGGAAAGAGAGAGGCAGACTGGGGGTATGGACCGACCAGTCAACGCCCATGTTCAGCGGGGAAGCAATTACAGAAGCCAGACCTTCTACCTTCTGCATCCCTCAACGACCCTGGGTCCATGCTCCCAGAGGGATAGAGAATGGGAAAGCTATCAGGGGAGGGTGTGGGTTATGGGGATTGGGTGTTGGGAATTGTGTGAAGTTGTACCCCTCCTACCTTATGCTTTTGTTCACTAATCCTTTCTTAAATAAAAAATTTAAAAAAAAATTAAAAAAAAAGAGAAATGTCAACATTCCACATCCAGCTCATTTCATTTGAGTCATCTTCCCTGATGCCTTCTTACATCCTAGTTTGAGAGTCTTTTCACAGAAATCTCTCTCTTATTCCTTTCACTGTATGTATGTAGTTATAGAATCTTTTAATGTATCTTCTTGTTGATTGTATTGCTATAATAAATATCAATCCCTGACTCTGTGCCTTATATGACCCCTCTCTTTGCTCAGGGCTCAGATGAAACCTTGGTGGCCTCCTCTGGGCAGCTCTGCATTAGCTGACGTCCCATGTGTCTACGCAGGCAGCTAACAGCTCAACTGGATCTACTTTCTGTGTGTTGCCTGTTCCCCAAGCCTCTACAGGGTGGCACTGAGCTTCTTCAATGCTGGAAGAAGAGTTCCCACAGCCAGACAGCCACTGAGGTCTCTACCTCCTTCCCATTTGTCCATGTTCCATGGGCCAGAGCAAGGACATGGCTGAGTCTGCTGTCAGCCCAGGAGGAGATAGTAGCAGAGACTAAAGATGGCGCATTTCCGATTTCTGGATGGCTATAACTGTGATCAGCACATTTCACTGCAAAATTCAAGGTGACACCTCTACTACCATAGGACCTCAGCTACTAGCCTTTTACTCCTTAGCCCAGCACTTCCCAGACAGATGCCAAGTGTGGGGACAAATGGTCATGGAATAGCCACTCATTATGCTGACACTGGTATCTGTGCAACATGTGCACGTCAGAAGGTCACAGGTCAAAACTGGCCTCCTGGGGAAATGAAGGTCACTGTTCAACCTGACTGCCCTTTCTCTTTTTAGGATGATTTAGTGCTACACTGTCTACTAAGAACTTCAGAAAATATAACATTCAATGAATGGTCTTTCAAAGAGAAGTGACATTTATAAACAAGCAAGTGCACATTTTCCAAAATAAAAAGTACAAAATTTCTAAAATGTCATAATATGCTTTTATCATAGTTAAAAAATGAAAACCTGTGTACACTACTACCACACCTGAAAATTATACAAGTTTAAGGTCGGGAGTCAGGCGGTAGCACAGTGGGTAAAGCACAGGTGGCACAAAGCAGAAGGACGAGTGTAAGGATCCCAGCTCCCCACGTGCAGTGGAGTCTATTCACAAGTGGTGAAGCAGGTCTGCAGATGTCTATCTCTCCCTCCTCATCTCTGTCTTCCCCTCTTCTCTCCATTTCTCTCTGTCCTATCCAACATCAACAAGAATACCAACTACAACTAAACATGGGCACAAAAGAATAAATAAATAAAAAGTTAAAAAGCTCAGAAAGGCAATAAAAAAGATAGAAACAGGGAGATGGGTAGTAGAGCAGTGGGTTAAGGGCATGTGGCTGAAATGCAAGGAGTGGCGTAATGATCTGGGTTCTAGACCCCAGCTCCCCACCTGCAGGGGAATCACTTCACAGGCGGTGAAGCAAGTCTGCAGGTGTCTTTCTGTCCCCCTCTCTGTCTTCCCCTTCTCTGTCCATTTCTCTCTAACCTATCTAACAAGGACAACAACAATAATAACTACAAAAATAAACACAACAAAGGCAACAAAAGGGAAAATAAATAACAATTTTTTAAATGCACCTTAAAAAATCTTCTTTTAAAAAAGATGGAAACAATTATTTCGGTCCCAAATCACTGAGTATGGGAGTTTTTTTTTAATATTTTTCAATAGTGACGCACATTTTTATGCTACTTATAAATACAATCAACATTAGAGTTTCTTTTGCACCTCCTAGATAGTAAATGAACAAGTGTAATATTTTTATGTATTTATTGACTACCTGTACTTTTTCTGTACCCTATTCATAATATTTGAAATCCTCTAGAGGCCAATGTGTCATTTTCTTCTTGATGTTTCATTGTTGTTGTTAATGCTATGGCTTCTGCTCATTAGCTATAGGACTCTATCATCATTATCAGCTGTCTTCATTTAATTTTATTTATTTTATTCATATATAATTTATATATCATTTATGTCATTTTTTTATTAGCTACAGGACTCTAACATCATAATCAGCTGTCTTTATTTATTCATTTTGAATGTATGTAGAGACAAAGATGAAGAACCGAGGTGCACAACTGTTCTACTATTTCTAAAACTTTCCCCCCTCCCCGCCTCGTGGGTGGAGACTGGGGTTGGAACCAAAGTTACCAACATGGCAAGTTAAGTGCTCTACTGGGTGATACACAAACTGCCCACTTTTCTCAATTTTTAAGAACTTCCCATAGTCTTGAATACTCAGATTGTCTCCAGGCATGTCACTCATCTGACTTCCTTATCTTTCACTGTCCCTGCTGGGGAGCCAGCATAATGGTTCTGCATGTCACAGGCTTTCATGCCTGAGGCTCTGAAGTCCCTGGTTCAATTATCAGCTCCACCATAACTTGGAGCTGAGCAGTACTCTGTTTTTTCTTTTTCTTTCTCTCTCATTAAAAATATAAATTACATATTTATATTTTTAGGGTGCAGGCAGTGGCACACCTGGTTGAGCGCATATGTTACAGTGCACAATGACCCAGGTGCAAGCCTCTGGTCTCTGCCTGAGGTGGGGAAATCTTCAAGAGCAGTGAAGCGGGGCTGCAGGTGCCTCTCTGTCTCTCGCCTTCTCCATCTCCCCCACCCCTCTAGATTTCTCTCTGCCCTGTCCAATAATAAGTAAATAGTCTGTTAAAAACATATATATGCACTTTAATTTCTAATATTAAATTGTATGCTAATCTCAAGACACACAGCTATGCTTATATAGCTATATAGTCGGTAAGTCAAAATATGGAACCAACCTAAAACAGACAACTAGATAACTATGTTAGAATGGGGCATGGCTGGTGATGCACACAGCTGACACTGCCCTTACCATACACAGGGACCTGGGTTTGAGCCCCTGCTACCCACCAGCAAGAAGAATGTTTAATGAGTGGTGAAGTACGTTTAAAAGTCCATCTCTCTCTTTTTTCTCTTTTTATTTAATTGCCCCCCCAAGATAATTGATGGGGCTCAGTGCCTGTACTACAAATCCACTGTTCCTGGAGGCTATTTTTTCCTTTTGTTGCCCTTGTTGTTTATCTTTGTTGTAGTTAATATTATTGCTATTTCTGTCATTGTTTTTGGACAGGACAAAGAGAAATTGAGAGGAGAAGACAGAGAGGGGGAGAGAAACACAGACACATGCAGACCTGCTTCATCCCCATGTAAAGTGACCCTTCTGTAGGTTGGGAGTGGGTGGCACCAACGTAGATTCCTAAACTGGTCCATGAACTTCCTACCATGGGCTCTTAACCCACTACACCTGTCCCCTTCCTTTTTTTCTTCCCAATCACCTCTTAATTTCTCTCTGTTCTAACCCATAAAACAGAAAAATAATGACCATTACTCATTCTACCACACCACTGATAAACTTGGTGATAATAAATAATAATAATAATTTCAGGTATATAGTTAATAGAAAAATATTTTCTATTTTAAAAAAAGAGATAGCACCATGTAATTTTGGACAAGGAATATAGAAAACTGAAACAAATGAACTTGGAAAAAAGTGAAAGAAACAGCAGCAGCCAATCTAACTTCTAAGATTTTGTGAAAACTATGGTTGTTCCTCTTGTGGACAGCAGTACAGAACTTTGGCAATAGGTTTGGTGTCACATCATGGCTGTGCATCTTATAATCTTATAAAGCATTACTAAATCCCTAATACAAATGTTAAAATAACTACATATCATACTCAATCAGAAAATACCTTGGGAAGGAAAAAAGACATGCACAGAGCCAGAGCAATCTCTACTTATACTAATATGAAAACAGAAAAGAGAAGCATGAAAAGTTGTTTGTGGCTACTAGTGATTTTACAACTGCGTAGTATCAGACACGACTTTTTCCTCTGAGAGAGGAAAGAAAGCACACATCTTCTGCCCACCAGAAGCCACAATTCAAGTGTAAACAAGCATAATGTTAGCAACATTCAAGCAACAGTGATTCTAAAGAGTTACTGATGAGCTTCAAACCAATGGCAGTCATGATGCTGAGAGTACCATGACGAAAGGAATTCTAGTGGGTCTGAAAAGAGAAGAGTACCAAGCCTCCTTTAAAGAACACTTAGACTTTGATGAAAGCATAATAAAGGGAGGAAAAGCACAGGTGTCACAATGAGTTCCGTGAAGCTTTCCTGACATGGTAAACTAACCTCCAAACCCAGCTTCAGCTCACAACAGCTACATGGCAGCACTCAGGGCTGCTCCTTGCTCCTTCAGGTCCCTGCACCAAACCTTGGTGCTACAAGTCCATTTTGCAAACACAACTGCAGCGACTGGGAGGCATCATAGTGGTTATACAAAAGGTTTTCATGCCTGAGGCTCTGGAGTCCCAGTGGAACCTCTGGCATGACCACAAGCAAAGCTCAGAGGTGCTCTGGTTGTTTTTAAAAGCAGAATTACTGTGACCCAGGAGGGAGCTCAGAAGTCAGAAAGCAGGACCTGCAAGCAGAGGATCCTGAATTTGGTTCCAGCACTGAATGTGCCAGAATGATGCTCTGGTATGTTCTCTTGAGAATAATTTGACACAAAGAAGTCACTGTTCCAGCAGGTGTAGAGAGCACATTGGTTCTGCAAAAATACTCTCACACCTGACACTCCAAAGTCCCAGGCTCAGCAGCTCATACCATCATAAAATGAGCCAGAGTTGAGCAGTGCTCTGGTAAAACAAACAAACAAACAAATAATACAGAGAGACAGAGAGAAGGAGTGAGGAATAATAAAGAAAAGGGAATTTATAATAAAGAAAAGTAATATCCATGATGTAGAAAACTGAATTTTCACTAATTTGTAAAGAGCAGCTATGCCTATAACTGGCATCTAAAGTCAACCTATCCTCATTCCAAGACACTGTTTTGCAAATGCTACCTGTGAAAAACAGTTTAAAATAATGTGGAAAATGAACCCTTTAACACACATAGTTCAACAAGTAGAGCAGGCTGCCCAGAATTGGGCCCTGGCCCTACATGGGAAGAGAATGGACCAGGAGAAGTTTGAATGTAGTCAGTACACCATCTGTCTCTCTTCACCTCTCTTGTCCCTCTGTCTGAATGAAAAAAGCAGCCTAGAAGTGGTGAAATCAAGCATACAGGAGGTCCTAGATCCACAAGGTTAATAATGCTTGAAGTATAAATGCAGTTCAATTCCACTTAACTAGAGAGGGACATTCACTGATGGAATGAAAAACCATAAATGTAAATAAAGCCCTCACACTTCAGGATTATGCAGTACATAAAACAATCTTAAATGTTTCTTAGAACACTGAGTTCCTTAGCAAAAACTTCTTATACAACTATGTGTATGTGTATATATACAGATACACACTTCCTTACAAGCTGAGATTCATTCATGATGCTACCTAATCAAGGATGGTTTTTGTATTGCTACAGCCTTTGAATATTTCCTATGACTAATAGCACTAAGTTAATACTTTAAATTCTTGGAGATAAAATAATTCTAGCAGAGACACCAGATGTACTGCAAAACCTTTCTAGAAGCGATTTCAGAAGAGTATTAATCCTTACTATGTTAGGGCATTCATAGTCCAGAATAAATGGAGTTTTCTCATGTGTGCCTGGAATGGTATTCTAATCTTTTTTTTAAATTAATTTTATTTATTTTTTGAGAGCAATGCAGAGAGAGACACACACACACACACACACACAGAGAAACACAGAAACTGAGCACTGCTCAGTTCTGGCTTATGGTGGCATGGGGGATTGAACCTGGGACTTAGGAGCCTCAGGCATGAGATTCTGTTTGCATAACCATTATGCTCTCTCCCCCACCCAGTATTATTAACTTTAAGAGAAAGGAAACAACAGTAACTCACTCCCTGGCCCATTTTGGAAAAGGTTGTTACCCACTAGATGATGAGACAAGGACCGGCAGAGTAATTGAATTCCAGCCAAAGCCAAATGGGCAAAATCTAAAACACATGAGGTATTTGTAAAATTAAGAACAATACATTTGGGGAAATAAAAATAAATGACTGAGAGGCTATTACTATGCACTATATACTGATCTAAAAACTGTATTCTACATAACTTCAGTTTAATCCTAACAATACATAAGTGAGCCACCTGAATTAGGAAAGTAACATCTGTCCATAAAATCTAGTTTAAATTAAGGACAGTAGAAGTTCTTTGTGTGGAAAACTAGAGTTTAGTGCTTAGTCCCCAGAGTCTGCAGATGGGGTGCAGGGAGTTCAGTGGACTCTGGTGGAAGATAAGGTGTTGCAACACATTTTGAAAAAGGGAAGATATCAATTTCTGAAACACTGGTTTATGAATCTACCTCAACTCAAAACAGCCTATTGTTAATCTTCAAAATTCCTTTCAGTTTTTTTTTTCTACTTGGGAAAGAATGATTTAAAAATAGTAGTTATCAAGTGGGCACAATTTCTCCCCGTCTCTGACAGTCACCTGCACACTGACTCCACAGCCATCTTAGCCTTTCTGCCACCCTTGGGCAGAGTGGGTATCTCCAGCACCCACTCTTCCTCTTCCTGTTACAGCACAAGGCCTGGTCTTGTTGCAACAGGCCAAGCCCAGTCTAAATTCTGCCATGTATCTGGCTTTTTTCTTGCTAATTTTTTTTAAATGAAGGGAAAGGGCATTTAAAAAATATAATTATTGGTTTATTCCCTTTTGTTGCCCTTTTTGTTTTATTGTTGTAGTTAATGTTGATGTTGTTGTGGGATACAACAGAGAGAAATGGAGAGAGGAGGGGAAGACAGAGAGGGGGAGAGAAAGATAGACACTGGCAGAATTGCTTCACTGACTGTGAAGAGACTCCCCTGCAGGTGGGGAGCCAGGGCCTTGAACCTCTTCCTTATTTCTTAAGTTCCATCTATAAGTGAGATTGCCAAATACTCATCTTTCTCCTTCCAACAAATGGAACTACTCATGGCCACCTGAAGTTCCATACAGCAGGACGCAAGAGGATGATTTCTCCATCTTCAATGGGTGAGTAGACTTCCCTTGTGTATATGGACCACAAGCATTTAAAACACTCCCCTCTGTTAACCTTCGGGATTGCTCCCGGATTTGGACCCATCTGTGCACTCATCACTTTGGAGACCTATTTGTCTCCTTTTGCATGGCAGTTTTTTAATTCCTCTGCTTATTTCCTTTCTGTGTGTGCCTAAGTTGGGCGCGCGCTCGTGCGCGCGCACGTGTGTGTGTGTGTGTGTCTGTGTATGTGTATTTCCCACAGCTAGAAGGCATTGCTGTCTCAACTTACCTGACACCAACATTTCATTCAAATGCTTCTAATGTAACATTGACTCTGACTGGCCCGCTCTGGGCTTCCAATGTGGGAAAGGGCCCACAGTCCCTCTGTGACACAGTGTCTATCTGTCTGCAATCACAAGGCCAGCACTGCCACCTGGTCTCTCTTTAGTGGGGATCAGTCAGATTCCTCTCTTTGACATCAAATGGGCCAGATTGTTCCTTAGTTCTCATTTCTTTTGTTTTTTTTATACTTTCCTTCTCTTCCCTCCTTCATGTCTCTCTCCCTCTCCCTCTCTCTCTTCCTCTCTCTCTATATATATATTTGTATACTGCCACATGTATTTATGACCAGAAAGCACCTCATCAATACCCTTTGCTACCTTGTGTGAGTTGAGTAACTGTTGCAAAGTTACCAGTCACCAGCAGACTCTAGCAAGTGTTCAGACTGGTCAGGACAGGCAATGCAGACAGGTTGTTTATAGTGACTTCTCAACTGAAATTGAACAGCCAAGGTTTTAACACAATGGCTCCCTTAATATTCTTTGATGTCTGAACTTAATCCACTGTGGGAGCCTGGACTTGTCGGTCCTCTAGCTACAGCCTGAGCCTTTCACGAACAGGAGGTGATGAACACCTTGCTGCTTTCAGAAATTCCAAAAGGGACCAGGGTGAATCTGGGATAACAGAGAGTACATGTTCCCCAGCATGAAGACTGAGTACAAATCCCTGGGCCCTTTACAAGGGGAAATGCGAGGATTTATGATATGTATACATTTCACTTTCTTGCACTCTGGTCTGGTAAGAGACACAGTGCACAGAGACAGAGTCCTGTGTGAGAGAGGCTCCAGAGACAAAGAGGAGGAGCCACTATCTACCTACAGCCACTGAAAAATAAACACCCTCCCTAGCAGTGAGCTGGGTCTGATTTCACAACAGGAATGTCCCCAAGTTGGACTGTGGGTGGGTCTTGGTCCCTGCCTGTACCACCCCTTCACCCCTACAGGTGGCTTTCAATGTCAGGAGCCACATCAGGATGGCAGTCATGGGCCCAGAGGGGACACTTGCAGAATGGCTGGGGTTCACCAGTGCTCCCTGCTGGTTCCTACTCAGTGTCTGGGCCTGAGGACACACTGACCTGAGTTCTCCTCAGAGGTCTGCTCCAGATGTCAGGGCTCTGCGATGATGGAGACAGAAGTGGAGTATTGTGGTCTCCGGCTCAGCAGCTCAATAGTTGGCAGCTCACTCATTTCCTATCCACAGTCTTGTTGATGCCCTACAGCGAGAACAGTCAACATGCAGACTCAGGCTGAAGAATGGTACCAATCAGGCCAACTCACCTTAAGCTAGTGCCCACATGGTGCCTTAGGTCCTCCCACTGGGCCTCAGGATGGAGCCACTGTGTCTGTGGGAGGATCACTGCACTCAGCCAGGGAAACCCTACAGAAAGCAGGTGCCCAGGCATAGAAATTGCTGAATCCATGGGAGCAGGCTTCCCAGGTTCCCTTGCTTAGAATGCAGACATCCCTTGGTACAGGGTGCAATAGGAACTTTATATTACGTGATATCTGGGGTGACATTGCACTGGGTTTGTCTTTCTTCCAGTAGAGGAGGGAGATAGATCAAAAATAACAACAAGAGGCTGGGAGGTGGGGCACCAGGCTGAGTACGCACATGACCATGTGCAAGGATCTGGGTTTGAGTCCAAGTTCCCAACATGCTTAGAGATGAAACACGCTGCAGGTGTCTCTCATTCTCTATTCTATTTTTTCCCATCCAATATATCTTTATTCAATAAAATAGACAAAAAAAAAAAGGAAAATGACTGACAGGACCAGTGAATTCATGGTGCCAGTAACCAGCTCCACTGAGTTACAGGATAGCAGAGAGAGAGGGAGAAAGATAAAGATAGGGAGAGGGAGAGGGAGAGAGAGAAAAGCAGCAACACAACACTGACAATTATTTCTATCATGTGATGAGGATTAAGCTTGAACTTGGATCTGGCACAGAAAAAGCAGGCGAGTGTGCAGTATGAGGGCTCTTCTCCTGGGCCCATTAGTAACTTCTGATAGGATCCTGCCTGAGAACACTCCTGCTCATCCATGCCCAATACCATTGAGAGCTTTATATCTATGGCAGATTATTTGTCAGTTCTGACACTAAATGTGTCCTTCTTTAGAAAAGATTTGATTTACTATTTCTTGTGAATAAAGATAAGAGATATTGAGAGGAGAGATAGGGAGGTAGAGAGATAGACTGGAGCCTGTAGTTCTGTTTCACTGTCCATCAAGGTTCCCTGTTGCAGGTGGGGACTAGGGACTTGAACCTGGATGCTTGTGCACTGTAATCTGTGCGCTCTACCAGATATGCCACTGCCTGTAAACTTGCATTGCCCTTCTAAACTGTTCCTTTACAGAGATCTGTTAAGGAGTCAAACAAATGAAGGTAGGAACACTGATGGCTGCTGTGATTAAATAACTGCAACACATTGTGTGGAATTGCTCTGCTCACTATACTGACACATGAGGTCAGTCTAAGAGACTTTAAATGTTTCTTTTCTTTTATTATTTACTTAACTGCTATGTCTTGTGACCCACTATTCCAGAAGATCTTTTCTTTTGAATCCTTTAAAAAGAGACAAGGTGGCCAGGCGCTAGTGCAGCAGGTTAAGTGCACATGGTGTGAAGCTCTAGGACTGGCCTAAGGATCCCGGTTCAAGCCCCTGGCCCATAAGTGGAGAAGCGGGTCTGAAGGTGTATGTCTTTCTCTGCCCTCTCTCTCTTCCTCTCCTCACTAGATTTCTCTCTGTCCTGTCTAACAACAATGATAGCAATAACAATAACTATTATAATAACAATAAAGAACAAGGGCAACAAAAGAGGAAAATAGCCTCTACGAGCAGTGGATTCATAGTGCAGAGCACAGAGCCCCAGCAATAGCCCTGGAGGCAGAGAAAGAGAGAGAGAGACAGAGGTTTTGAGATAAGAGATCCAGGCTCACTGCAAGCCTCCACTGATCATGGAGTCTCCCCTCTGTGCTGTTTGAGCTGATCTGATGTGCACCTAGGGTGTGAACCTGGGGCTTCCTACACAATAAAATGAACTTTGCTGTGGGAGCTCTGTGCCAGTCCTAGAGTGTCCTTCTCCTTGTCAGGGCTACAAAAGAACAGCAGGCACCTTGCTCTATGCTCCCATCCCACTGCTCCTCCCAGCCCATGAAGTCACCAAAGAGAGAACACAGGGGACTGAAAACCCAGAAGCCAAGTACAAAGCCAGAGCTGACACAGGGAGTAACTGTGCATAAAAACAGTGGCTAGTACTTCATGCTCAGGATTGCTTTCCCTTGCCCTTCCCAAATTAGAGAAAGACAGTTTGCTGTGGTGTGGATTTGAGTTTTAAAAATGTGGTACATTTCTTTTTCTTTTTTTTTCCTAAAATGTTTTCTTAAAGACATTTTAAATTATTTATTTATTTATTTCCTTTTTCTTGCCCTTGTTGTTTTTATTCTTGTAGTAGTTATTATTGTTGATGTTGTCATTGTTGGATAGGATAGAGAAATGGAGAGAGGAGGGGAAGACAGAGAGGGGGAGAGAAGGACAGACACCTGCAGACCTGCTTCACCACCTGTGAAGTGACTCCTTTGTAGGTGGGACGGTTCATTTCTTAATGAGAGAAAGAGAGAGAGTAGAGAAAGGAGGAGGAGGAGAAGGAAAGAAAGTTGCAGAACATCATTCTGGATGGGTGCCCCAACCAGCAGGGCGGTGAACAGGGGCTAGGAACCTAAAAAACCTGCAATGAAAGGGACAAAAGACACGAAGAACGACAGCAAGACAGGTTTCTGATCAAGCTGCAAAATTTGATTGTGTTCACAGGCATTATAAGGCTTTAGGGAAGGAGAGGGAATGCTGGAGGAGGGGGAGGGGGAGCAAACTTCAAAGCAGAATGTTCCTTGCAACAAATGGCAGAAACCAAACTGTGTGTTGACTCACTTGATTACTGATAAATGGTTTACCTGAGGGAAAATGGCCTGCCCAGGGGGGAATTAACACTTGTCTCCAGGGATTCCATTGTCTCAAAGCTTATCATCTATTAAGCAGAGAAATGGCTCCTGGCAGATGGGCACTGAGGATGCTGCACTAAGCAGCTCACAGTCCTCTGACAGTGCTCTAGCTCGCAGTCTGGGAAATGGAGCTCATTTCTGAGGTATAGAGAGGAAAGTCTCTTTCCATTCTGATCTTCTTGAGAATTTAACTTGGACTGTAAATGCACATCACTAAGAGGGCTGGGAACTCAGTCTGAGAAACACCAAGTGCAGGCGTTCAGCACATGTACACCTGAGCCTGGACACTAGCCTCTCGCTATGTTCAAATGCTGAGGACATTTTGCCATGGAACCGGGGTTCAAGAAATACTTCTGTGTAGACTCATAGGTGTGACCTCATTTGAAAGGAGTCTCAGAAATACAAGGGCCTTTTTTGTAAAGAAATATACTAGCAAGGGCAACCAAAAGGAATAAATAAATAAATAGACTAGCGGAATCCCATACTGAAAATAAAAAGTTGTGAAGAATAGAGAGTGTAATCTGTATTTCTTTAAACATCAAGAAAGAAAGACATGATTAGTGAAGTAAATGAATAAATCGATTAACATTTTTTTTCTTTTCCTGTTTTTTTTTTTTTTTTTGCCTCCAGGGTTATTTATTCCTTGGGCTTAATAAGAATCCACATTTTCTGGCGGCCTATTTTTTAATTTTATTGGATAATACAGAAAATTAGTGGAGAGAGAGGGAGAAAGATGGACACAACTGCAGACCAGCTTCCACTATTGTGAAGCAACCCCCCTGAGGTGGGGAGTGGGATAAACCTTGATTCTTGCATAGGTCCTTGTGCTGACTACTATGTGTGCTTAACAGGGTACAGCGCCAGCCCCCTCAACATATATGTTTTTTAAATTTTTATTATCTTTATTTATTTATTGATGGGATAAAGACAGCCAAAAATTGAGAGGGAAAGGGGTGATATGCAGGAAGACACCTGCAGCACAGCTTCACCACTCATGAAGCTATCCCCCTGTAGGTGGGGAAGAGGGGCTTGAACCTGTGTCCTTTAGCATTGTAACATGTGCTCTCAAAAGGGTGTGCCACCACCCAGCCTCTCTCTCAAAACATTTTTTCAAGACAGCACTTCTTGGTGAAAAAAAATAGAGAGAAGACTTCACCTCTCTGGCTAACAACCATCAAGCATGGCTAGAGGTGCAGAGGTGCAGGTCTGAGGTTTTTTTTTTTTTTCCTGAGAACATGTAGCCGAAAATGTGGAAAGGGGATGAAAAAGACACTGGGAACACGTGAATTTGGGACAGGGGTATTGATGCCTTTATATTGTACAATGCCTGTTTTCTATTTTCATTATTTTAATAAAGCATTTTACCTAAAACAAATTACACTGTGATGACAAAATGAATAGAAAGACCCAACAACTATATTGTTCCCAAGATTTACAAATTGGTATATTCTTCAGTGTATTAAAGAAAACTTTTAGGAAGTCAGGTTTGACTTTTGTGCCACAGTAAGGGCTGGTCAGGATGGATGAAATGTGTGAAGACAATTAAGCTTAATACTAAACAGCAGCTATTGAGAGAGTTTTGAACTGCTATTTTAAATCTAACCATCCTAACTTAGAATATCTTGACACTTACCCATCAATGTGTCTGGAGTCTCATTTTCCTTAGAAGTCAGACACATCTAATGCTGTGCAGGAACCTTGAATTAAAAAAAAAACAAACAAACTGGAGTTACAACCCACCTTTCACAAGATCTATTTGAAGAAAACTTGTCTTTAGCTTCCCTAAGGTTCACAAAGAATGAATCAACTAAAAATATAAATTCTTTTAGCTCCACAGACTTCACTATGGTTGGAGAGTAAACATTGCTGATTTCAGTAACTCTTTAACTGAATGCATAAGAACAATATATGTTTAAAAGACTAATGTCAACACTTGTATTTCTTCTTGCAGTGTGACTGTTTCCTTGTAAATGAGAGATATATATTCTAGCAAATTCAGCTCTTTGCAAATCAAGTTTAAATACGGATCATAGTTTAAAATATTTTCTTGCAAGGAAATATATTGTATCCACATAGCAGTCAAAGTGCTCCTTATTGTAGGGGTGAGGAGTAAATGCCTTGAAAGTGTGAGCAACTTTCAAGAGTAGAGACCATGTCTCAAATGATCTAGAATTCATGTTAACTAGGAAAAAAACTGAGGTGGTAATTACTAGGCAGAGGGTCCCAGGACAGGCAGGGAGTAGGGATGAGGACATCTCCTTGGTTGGAGAGAGGGGAGAGAGTTTAGGGAATCATTCCAGCCAGATGGGTGCTAGGTATGCCGTCTCTGTTTCTCTGTCCTTGCCTTTGCCTCTGTCTCCATATATATAAAATCAGGCATCTCATAAAAAATATTTTAAAAGATAAATATAGCTCTGAGCATGATCTAAAGAAATGCATTTCTGAAAAAACTGATCAAATTATTAATCTGAGTCTATATGAGAAATAGTCTCATTATTTGTAAGGTACACCAAAGTCATTAAAGGCAAATACTGGGGGCTGGTGGTACACAGTAGGTAAAACACATATGGCTCAAAGCACAAGGACTGGCATAAAGATCCCAGTTTGAGGCCCCAGAACCTCACCTGTTGTTGGTATGTTTCTAATTCTACTTCTAAAAACCTTTTCTGTTTCATTTGGTTTAAATACCACCTGCTTAACACTGCATTCTATTTATATAACCTCTGTTAACAAGCACCACCCTCCCTCCAGGGCATTGGTGGTTCAGTGGTAGAATTCTTGCCTGCTCTGCCTCCTCTCCTTGTCATACCCTGATTTTCACCAGTCACTTTTCTCTCCACCCTCTGTATGTCACATCTTGTTTACACCCTACTTGGAAAGTATATAAAGACAACATTGTTCGTTTTAGTGAGTTGTGAGTTGGTAGTTGTGTTAGTTTAGCTTAGTTTGGTATAGATTGTGCTGCATCCTGCATGAATAAAGAGATACTGCATACAGCTCAACCATGAGTCCCTTGTCATCTGTTACCTGCCCATGAAGCCAGCCCGTCGAAAGCAACAACCTGAGTATGTGGGAGGTCACTTCACAAACAGTGAAGCAGGTCTGCAGGTGTCTTTCTCTCCCCCTTTCTGCTTCCTGTCCTCTTTAAGATTCTCTTCTCTTATCCAACAACAACAGCTATAACAATAACAACAACAACAACAACAAGGGCAATGAAATGTGAAAAACAGCTTCCAGGAGCATTGGATTTGTAACAGATGACAAGTGACTCATGGTTGAGCTGTATGCAGTATCTCTTTATTCATGCAGGATGCAGCGCAATCTATACCAATGTGGCGCAAAATGCAAGGACCTGCTGAAGGATCCCAGTTCGAGTCCCCAGCTCCCTGCCTGTAGGGGAGTCGCTTCACAGGCGGTGAAGCAGATCTCCAGGTGTCTTTCCCCGTCTGTTCCCCTCCTCTGTTTCTCTCTGTCCTGTGTAACAATGACGACATCAATACTAATAACTACAACAATAAAAAAGGGCAACCAAAGGGAAAATATATATAAAAAAATAAAAACAAATGGGAAAAGATACACTGAAATGCTCAGCAGCATATGGCTAACGGGCATCTCTAGGGGATACTGACACATATTATGAGGCCAGTCACTGCAATGAAGATGTAACTGGGGCGATGCAGGGCCATCCCGCTGTACTGTGGTGCACTGCGGCACCCAGGCTACTACAGACCCGCATGGATGGGGGACACTGAGCTGCACCCAAGCCAGCATGGACGGGCACCGCAGTATCACCAGGGCCACGCGCATCTGCATGAACAGGGATTGCTGCCAGGTGGCTTCTTGCTGATACAAGGGGAGAAGTTCTGCTCATCCAACAGGGTTCCCAGGGCCTGGGAGTTCCTGGTAATGCCATGGAATCCCAACCAGGGGACTCGCCCATCAGCAAGGACACCTGTGAACAAGACACTGAGCACTGGGAGGAGCAGAGGAGGAGGTTCCTGTCTGCTCAGTAGAGGCTTGGAGAGAATGGAGGACAGCTAAATATGGGGCCTGGGGCAGGTCCACTTCCTACTGAGGCTCAGTAGGACAGACAGGAGGGGACAGCAAACTCCTATTTAATACATCAGGGGATTCTCCTACATCATCATGGGAATATTTGTTTATAGATGAGTTGATACACGCATCCTGGTTTTCCTACCTGAGACCCAAGACTTCTAAAATGGAACCCAAATATAGTCCCTTACAAAGGCTTTCGGCAAGAACGCTCTATTCCTTGATGGAACAGAGCCTTTGTGCAATCTTACAATAGTGACTCCAGAACACAGACAGTCAGAAAAGGAGTCTCATCCCGAGAAGGACTGTCAGGCTCAGCTGTATTGTTAATTACAGATAGACATGCCCTGGTGTAGACTCTGATTTTCTGTGACTGATGACAATAGATGGTCTATTTTATTTTTGCGGGGGCAGGGCAAATGGAGATGATTAAACAAGTTAATTTAATGCAACTTCATCCTTCATCATCTGTTAAGGCAAGATTCAAGTACAGTTTCCTCAGGTTTCAGTGAAGTAAGAATATTATTGACAACAACAACAAGAACAAAAAGCTGAACTATATGTTAATAAAGTAAGAGTCATCTTAATAAAAGGTACGTTACACGATTTTCATTCTTGGTGTAAGATCTTTTTTCTCAAGATAGAGACAGAAAAACAGAGGGGCGAAGAGACAGACAAATAGAGAGACAGAGAGAGAGATGGTGCCAAAGCTTTTTTCAACATGAAGGGTCTAGGCTTGAGGCTTTGTCATACAAAAGCAAGGTAGTGCTTTATCTAAGAGAGCCTTTTGCCCTTCCACTGATGCAAAAGCTTATCAAATCTTTTTTTTTTCTCTGTAGTAGGAATATTAGAAGCATAACATGGAATCATGGGGGAATATGAAGCTGTTGAATTAAAAACAAATAGTCCTGACAACATCCAGTCAATATGTGAGAAGTAAGACAGTGGAGTGAGGTCAGAGCCACATTCTAGCTGAGTCAAGGCCACTTCAGCCCAGGCTGTGCTCAGTCCATTTCACCCCCCCCCCAATACTCTCTGTGCATGGGAGTTCCCCACTACAAGTATGGATTGACAGGCCTGGCAGTGCATCTGCTCCCAGGGTGGCCAGGATACTGGACACACACTGGGGTGAGGAAGGCCTCTTCCCAGGCCCTAAAGGTCCTGCTCTAATGACAGAACAATGCACCTACAGAGAATCCCATGGAGGACAGTATCTGGGCATCTGGAATAAAAGCCACCTCTAGCCTGTGGACAACACGAGACCCAGGGAGTCATTTCATCTGGGAATCAAAGTCAGCACATAGCATCCAATGCTCATGTTCAAGCTGATAATTGTAGGGCCTGTAAATTATCTCTTAAATATCCATGTCACCCCTGGCAGAAAAAGGGTTGGCCACACTGACCTAGAACAATTCCCAAAATAAAATACCTTTCTAGAAATGACTTGGGATGAGAATTGGGTCCCTGCCTGTAACCTTCCCTGAACCCCCGCACCCCCCACATGCGAATGGTCCTGTGTCATGATCCTGCTTCAGAAAGGGAGACATCCCAGAGGAGGCACTTTGGGAAGGCTGGGGCTCACCTCTCCCCTGATGGCTCCTTCTCTACTGCCTGGCCTTGCAGACCTGCTGCCCTGGGGTCTCTGAAGTCATCTGCTCCAGATGGAAGGGTTCCTTAAGGGTGGGAAAAGACCATGAAATGGTGAGTCCAGATACAGTACCTGAGGGGATTCTGAATGATCCTTTTACGTTTACCATTTTTTTCTAGGTTACCTCAGTAAATCATAAGGGACAGGGACCTGTGAAAACACCATTTGTAAGGATGACAATTAACTGAGGGAAACTGTTATTTGTTTATGCTGAGGAACTTTTTATTTTTCCCCCAAGGGCTGTTGCTGGGGCTTGGTGCCTGCACTATGAATCCATTGTTCCTAGAGGCCATTTTTCCCATTGTTGTAGTTGTTATAGTTGCTGTTGTTGGATAGGACATAGAGAAATCGAGAGAGGAGGGGAAGACAGAGGGGGAGAGAAAGAAAGACAGACACCTGCAGACCTGCTTCACTGCCTGTGAAGCGTGGTCCCTGCAGGTGGGGAGCCTGCAACTAGAACCTGGATCCTTAACCTGGTCCTTACACTTCTTACCATGTGCGCTTAACCTGCTGTGCTACCTCTTGGCCCCCAGGAATGATGTTTTGCAAGACTGTAGTCATCTGATGGGTTCACATTCATATCTCCCTAAACTACGTGTAGAAACTCTCACCCTGAGCCATGTGCTATCTCCCTTGAACACAGGGCTTTGGGCCTCTCCCCTGCTTTTAGAAAATTTCTTTGATTCTTGTAGGAATTTCCAGTTAGTAAACATCACTCCCTTTTTTTAAAAAAATATGTATCATTGGGATAGAGACAGAGATAAATTGAGAGAGGAGGGGATACAGAGAAGGAGAGAGCCAGAGACATTTGCAGGCCTGCTTCACTACTCCAGAAGCTTCAACAGGGGCTTGAACCTGTGTGCTTGTGCACTGTAATGTGTGTGCTTTTTCAGGACATGGCCACCTGGCCCTCAAACTCACTTCCTTACAAGGAGTATGATGACTGACATCAGGAAGAGCCTGATCAACATTATGGAATTTAATAAGCAACATTATTTCTATATTTAGGCTGTAGAGCCACTAAGAATTCCTTTTGCTTCCTATGCCTTTACAGTTTCCCATAAACATAAATATCTGTAGTTTCCCTAGTAAACCAACTGCACAGCATGCAGGTGGTATACCCATTAGAGTACAAATGTTATCAAGAGCAAGGACCTGGGTTCCGTTCCCTGCTTCCACCTGCTCTGGAGAAGCTTCATGGGCTATGACGCGGTGCTATAGGTGTCTGACTCTCTTTCTCTCCACCCTCTCCAGACAGGAATGCCACTCTTGTTTTTGCTGCACAGACCTGCAGTGCAAGAAACTGGGAAGAAATAAGTTCAACTCCACAAAATACTGATGTCCATATTTCCTTTTTTTATCTGTGGGCCTCCTGTGCATGATTACACTGTGCCAGATGACCCGTGTTTTCTTTTGTTTTTCCCTTTTAATGTTCAGAAGAGAACGAGAGAGAATAACAAAGACTAAAGCTTCATGCTTGAGCCATTGGCTTTACAGACAAGTAGATGAAAATGTTTTAAATGTAAAAGTCACGACCACATGGAAAACCAAGATGGAGGTCTTAGGAGAAAGTAACCACGAAGCTGTTCCTGGGCCAGCCTAGAACCAGTGACTTCTTGTCTCTGCTGGTGGCTCTCCTGGATCTTTGCAAGTAGGCAGACACCCACAGGCTAAGCAGAGGCACTGAGTGCTTGATCCTGAAGCTCCTTTCAAACTCGGAGAGACAGAGAGAAGCACTCTGTCATTCTCCCCTCTGCTCTTAGCCCAACCCATGAGCTTCTGCAGCTCTGTCCTCATCTGGCAGCTCAGCAAGGGTGGGGAGAGGGGCCTGAGCACTGTGTGTGCTGACTGACCCTGGAAACACCACACCACAGGCAGGAAGGTCCTGCCCTCAGAGCTGAGGCTCAAGTGTGGCTGCACTCTTCACTTCTG
The DNA here is from genome assembly GCF_950295315.1 of Erinaceus europaeus. NCBI lineage: Eukaryota > Metazoa > Chordata > Mammalia > Eulipotyphla > Erinaceidae > Erinaceus > Erinaceus europaeus. Next base: position 498,765 of record NW_026647127.1, on the reverse strand, counting down.
GGTTTACAAATGCCATTCAGAGAATGCTGAGCGTTCCTTTCTGTTGCTGAATTTCTGATATTTATACTTTGTTACACTTAATGTATATACTACATTACTAAACCTCATACATTAGTAGAAATGATGAACTTTTTAATTTGGGCCTTCTAAATTATTTCAGGCCTTCACAGAAAAGAACACATGATTGAAAAAAAGATTTCAATAGGTTTTTCATAAAAGAATGAAATAAATAAATTTATTTAGAGTTTCTTTCAAGTATTTATTTAGGATGAGAGGAATAGATCACCAGGTAGCCTACTTCAAAGCTCCATTTGTTGATTGATGAGAGAGACAAGAGATAGAATGACACATGACACAAGTGTATGCAGTGCCACAGACCAGACCTGAGATTTATGTTGCTGAGTTGTTTCTACCCAGTGGCAAAAACCATTCTGTAGCTGTCACTTACCTCTTTACTTATCCACCAAGCATAATCCTATTTATCCCAAAGGATACAACATCATCTTTACTTTCCTAGGGGATACTTCATTGAGTATATGTCCCATAACTTTTTTTTCCCCTCCTCCAGGGTTATTGCTGGGCTCGGTGCCTGCACCATGAATCCACCGCTCCTGGAGGCCATTTTTTCCCCCTTTTGTTGCCCTTGTTGTAGCTTCGTTGTGGTTATTATTATTGCCCTTGTTGACGCAATTCGTTGTTGGATAGGACAGAGAGAAATGGAGAGAGGAGGGGAAGACAGAGAAGGGGAGAGAAAGACACCTGCAGACCTGCTTCACCGCCTGTGAAGCGACTCCCCTGCAGGTGGGGAGCCGGGGGCTCGAACTCGGATCCTTGCGCCGGTTCCTGCGCTTTGCGCCACCCGCGCTTAACCCACTGCGCCACCGCCCGACCCCCGTCCCATAACTTTTTTATCCAGTCATCTGTCAAAGGGCATTTGGGTTGCTTCCAAATGGGGTCTATATAGGTCCTAAACTGGAGAAATGTGGGCTGTGGTTTTTCTAGTTGTTCAGGAAGCTTGATGGACGCCTGTCTTTTATTTACCACTAGACACACAACCACCTCAACATTATGCCTCTGCCAGGCATCATTCACAGTTTTGGATGAGACCTTGGTTTGCAAGACTATATGTTTCAGACATGTCCATGCAGCTTCCAGGGGAAGTTTCCAACACTCTCCAGGTCCCGGACCCCTAGGTGCTAATGACCGTCCACCACAAGTGGCTACTAATGAATTCTTATCTGCATCTTCAGATTGGCCTACATATTTAAGTTATTTTCCTGAGGAAATGAAATAGTGTCCTATAGTAAGAACTAAAAAAAAAAAGAAAAGAAAGAAAAAAGGCCCAATTCTCATGCAACCAACTTTTGAATGGGGAAGACAGAAATTCAACAGAAGAGACTACCAATCACAATGTGATTCTAGACTCCTGGAAATATTACCCAGAAAAAAACAAAGAGGGAAGTGAGGGAGTAAAGGTGAAAGATGAAACCTGACTGACACTGTGGAGAGGACAAACAAGGAAGGCTCCTTGGAAGAGCTCATTTGAAAGGAGACTTATTTGAATTTAATATCTTTTTTTTGTTCAGAGCTCTGCTCAGATCTGGCTTATGGTGGTAGCAGGGTTTGAACCTGGGACCCTGAAGCTTCTGACATAAATGTCATTTGCATAGCCATTATGCTCTCTCCCTGGCTCTTGATTTATTTTAATCACTGCAGGGAATAATCCTGGCCCTGCCACCTGCACAGTGCCATTGAATGGCCCTAATGCCCAACTGTATAATATTTAAAATAATTTTTTAGAGAGAGAGAGAGAGAGCAGTTGGAGAAAGAGAGACAGAATCATCACAGCACCTGTCACCACCCATGACGAGACTGAGGCCATGTATGGTGCTGATGCTCAAATGCAGGGATTCAAACATGGGAGGCATGCACTCTTAAGAGATGAGCTATCTCCAGTCACCAAAATGTAAACACACTTTGAATTAATCTAAAATGCCACTGTGAATAACTGCAGGAACGATATAAAACTGAGGGGGAAAATTACACTTCTCATTGATATTTTTAGCTAAAATTGGTGTTACGTCCTGGACCCAGACATGAACATGTTTATGTCCACAGTGTCAGTGAGACAAGCCCCACTCCTTCATTTAGACATGGTTCAAGTCAGTCACATCAGGTTCTGTTTTTAAAGGAAAAATGGAAAGACTCTAAGTTACAGAACAGCCTGACATGTGCTTCCAAAGAACATGAGCTTCTCAGAAGGGACCCCAGAACAACAATCCACACACTGTTACTGTGGTGCCGATCTCCACATCTCAGCTTCCTCACCAGCCTGGCCACCACCACAGGCAATGCTCTGTCTTAATCTTATCTTCATATTCACTGAGCATGCTCTTACCAAACCAGATGTGTGTGGGCACTCACAGGACTAACTGACCCTACTTCTCTAAGTTGATGTCAATGTCCCTGAAGCCCCGAGGCTGTCCCTCCAAATAAATGTGCAGTACAGGGAGTTTCACCTGGAGCTATTCAACACTGATCTCGGCCCCCCAGAGGAAGTCCATCCTGTGACAGAACAGAATCTCTATGGTCTAAAAACTCCTCAGATGGTGCCCACCTGCAGCCAGGCTTCATCTCTGCACACTGATGTGCTAAGAACGCTGTGCTCTGCACTAATCTCTGCTCCCTCACCTCAATAATAGTAACTCTGAGCTTCCTTCAGAAGTATGTTTAAATTCTAATATGCAGTTCATTCTGACGGAAGAGAACTTCTAACAGCTGCTGGGAAAATGCAAGTGCATCTGCGTGTATCTTGGATGCTGAATCCCAGGCCCCAGACTGTTCAGTTATTTCCCTAACGTGTTCAGTCCTGGCTATGCTGTGTCATGTTCATAGGTAAGGCATGTAGGACTCCAACATCAGAAGCTAACTCAGTAGGAATCAAAAGGTTTGGGCTCTGTGTGTGCGTATGTGTGTGTCTTCATCCACACATCACTACCCCTGGCATGTGTGATGAGAGGGCTCAGGGCAAAAGCCATGGCTCAGGTGCTAGCTCATCTGGTAGAGAGCACATGATACCATAGTAGAGGACCTGGGTTCAAGTCCCTGGTTCCCTCTTGAAGGGGTAAGAACTCAGGAGCAGGTGACCAGTGTTGCATGCGATCATCTTCTCTCTTTATTTTGAATAGAGAGAGAAACTGAAAGTGGAAAGAGAGATTATAGAAAGGGAGAGACACCTGATGCTCTGCTTAACTGCTCTGTGAAGCCTCCTTTCCCCCCGGGTGAGGACCGGAGGCTTAAACCTGGGTCCTTGTACATTATCTTAGCTGAGCTCTATAGTGTGTGACACTGTTTCCCCCATCCATCTGGGTGCTCCATCGAATGAAAAATGGGAAAAGAAGAAGATAAAGAACGGCCTCTAGGAATGGTGGAGTTGGGCAGGTGTGGAGTCCCAGCCCTGGAGGGACAAAATGAAGCACAGAGTAAAGGCCGTCTCACACTAAACATTTCCGTGAACTTTCAAATGTTCAGTGTTCACCTCACTGTTGCCTTCCTTCTAGCTTTTGCTGTTTGTCTGTTTTCCTTTTGCCATCATCTTAATGGGGGCCTCCAGGTTTATGGGAGAGTTGACATAAGGGCACAATCCCAATCACTGTCTCTGTAACCTATGGAGACACCCGGTCTCCTGCCCTCAGTAAGCAGAAGCGCCTTTGAAGAAGCTTCTGGAAGCTCCAGGTGGGAAGCAGTGACGTCACGGTCATAGGCATGTGGCTGAGGTCTCAGACCCACATCACTGAGTGCACCCCTTCTTACCATCCAGCAGGACGGGATCCCCCTGTGCACTGTGACTCCTGGTGGACTTGGGGTGTGGTCTCCAACCCGGGTCCCGGTGCCTCCTCTCAGAGCAGAAGTGCAGACCCATGTGGAACCATGAAATCAGGCAGGAGCAGGAGTGGGAGCAGGAGCAGGAGGCAGAGGCTCAGGGCATAGAGAGAGCAGGGGTGAGTCTTTCCTGGATGAGTCATGGTGTTGAGGGAGAGAAGGCACCACCCAGAAATGGGAGTGGTTACAGCTGTAGGTGGGGCCTTTGGCTTTAAAAGTGGTGAACCTTGTGGGGCTTGCTCTCTTTCTGGGGAATACCATGTGATCAAGGAGAAAGTGAGTGAGTTCATTCCTCTCCCTCTCCCTCTCTTGTACACTAACATGTTTCGTTTTCTCTACAGTTTAGTTTACTTGGATAATCATGCTCTCTTTTTAATTCATTTTTGAGATTGGCGTGAGGCACTTTCAGAATGGGGGCAGATGCCCCCCCCCATTATCTCTTTAACAATTGTGTGGGATGGAGGGGCTGTGAGTCAGTGTTTGGATCCCCAATAAAGGCCAAGCAGTGTCACTTCACTCAGGTGACCTGGACTGTGTCCTCCTGGCCACCATCACAGGGAAGACTGAGGGGCTGCTGCAAGCAGGGGCAGGTCTTGTGTCAAAGCCCAGCAGCTCCCCCAAGAGCTCCTGTGAAGGGGAGACCCAGGTCCCCAACCAGCACTGGCCCAAGTCAAGGGCCAGGAAGACACCAAGGTCATGACCTCAGAGGTTACAGGGGCCTTTGATTTTTTTTTTCTCAGCTGCTCACTCCCTGCTCAGCTCTGGCTGATTCTGGTGCTGAAACAGGATTTGGGATCTCAGAGCCCCAGGCTTTCAAGTCATTTGCACAACAATTCTGCTGACTGGCCAACCCATTACAGGGACATTGGCAATGCAGATTGGGATCACAGTGAGACTCCCAGCTCATACATCAACATACCTTTAAGATCTGGGGTCTGGGAAGGTGTGGGCAAAGGGAGCCCTGAGAAGTGACACTGCTGTTGGGAATGCAAACTGGTGCAGCCCCTTTGGAAAGCTGCAGGGAGAGTCCTCAAACAAACAAAAAGGGCAGTGCCTTAAGATCCAGCAATACCATCCCTAGGCTTCTATCCAAAGACATGGAAGCACTGGTTCTCAAAGATATCTGAGCCTGGGGGCCAGGTGGTATTGCAGCAGCTTAACTGCACATGGCAGCACAAGGATCCTGGCTTGAGCCCCAAGCCCCCTGCTCCACACATGCAGGGAGGGGTCGCTTCACTGGGGGTGAAGCTGGTCTGCTGGTGTCTGTCTTTCTCTCTCCACTCTCTCTTCCCCCTCCTCTCTCAATTTCTCTTTGTCCTTTCCAACAACAGCAATGCAACAATGGCATCAAAGTTGGAAAAATGTCCTCCAGGAGCAGTGGATTTGTAGTGCAGGCACCCAGCCCCACAGATAACCCTGGAGGCAAACACATTAAAAAAAAAAGGTATCTGAGCCCCATGTTCTCAGCTGCACTGCTTACAGTAGCCAAACAGGAAAGCAAATAGCCAATAACAGATCACTGAATAAGAAGTTATGGGAATAGGTATTAATCATTCTTGAAAGTTCTGTAGAATTAAATGAATCTTTTTTTTACTGGAAACAATGAATAGTGTTGTTTCTAGTCATTAATGTAGGAACACAAGCAGAATGACTTCTGGTCCACTGGGTTATCAAGCAAACTTACCAACATTGATCATGGATGTTTAATAGTGAAATCTGGCCTAATAGTGAAAATATCTAATAGTGAGACCTGGTATCAAGTGCTTTTTTCTTTTTTTTCTTCAATTTTTAAAATTTATTTATGTTTATTTTATATTTTCCCTTTTTATTTATTTTTCCCTTTTTATTGCCCTTGTTCTAGTTGTTGTTGTTATTGATGTTGTCATTGTTGGATAAGATAGAAATGAGAGATGAGTGGAAGACAGAGAGTGGCAGAGAAAGATACACACCTGCAGACCTGCTTCAAAGCTTGTGAAGGGACTCCCCTGCAGGTGGGGAACCTGGCAGGCAGTGGTGGTCAAAGCAGGATCCTTACGCAGGTCCTCATGCTTCATGCCACCTGTACTTAACCCACTACACTATACCACCCAAGTCCCATCCATTGCTTTTTTTTCCAGTCCTCTTTTATGATTAAATTCATGAATAACTCCAAATAAACAGTGTGACACGTAACTTTTTAGTATATTCTTGTGAGAGTTTGCTTCCTACCTTGATGTTCATTACTCAATTTCTCTCTTGTAGTACACAAATGGGCAGAGAGGTAGAGAAATAACTGCATTTGTATGTATAGAGACATGTAGAAATAGGGAACGTTAAAGCAATACTATGTCGTTATTTATCTACTAGGGAAACATATTTCAGAAACTTTATGTCTTGTACTTCTGATACATTTTTGAACTAGAAGTTTAGACACTTCTGCTTTATTCTAAGGAATGTGAGGATCAGCAGAATTGCTGTGACTTGAACTGCAGCTCTTTCCCATCTACATTTTTTCCCTCTTTATTTTCATGGAGGTTAAGGGAGCCTTCCTGTGGCTATCAAAGAAAGAACATGCAGAGAAAAAGTCAATCGACTGTGAGAGATGGTTAGGTCTTCTCTTCAAAAGAACACGAATAGAACAACTGTTTAGTACAAACATTCTTTTTATAAATTGTTATCTGTGACCACCTGTGGCCAGTAGTTTTGTATTCTTTAGGTCAGCTCCCTGCAGTGCCTCCCAATCCTCCAGCAGAGACCCTCATACTCCCTTCCTCCTTTCCTCCTTTAGACAATGGAGAGATTGTGAGCTCTGAAGCCCAGCCCAGGGGTGGGGAGACAGTTCTGCTTCAGATATAAAAGATGGGAGAAGGCTGAGGGGGACATGCTGCTGCCTGTAGGCCACTGTGGGTGGCACGCCCTTTTGCAAAAGAATAAATAAATGCCTTGCTTCAATTCCTTTTTTTTGCCTTGACAACTATTTTTAATTGGACATCATTTCCAACACTAGGAACCCAGGGATGCTGATGGCTCACCCCACTCCTGCCACCTAACAACATCCCATTTGTTCTTTCTCTCTGAATTTAAAGTCTACTGAGAAATTGAGAGGAAGGGGAGAGATAGAGATGTGGAGAGAAAGAGACCCCCACAGACCTGCCTCACCTCTCCTCCCCATGCAGGTGGGGAACCACCAGGCCTCCAACCCTGGTCCTTGTGCAGGGAAGTCTGGGAACTCCAGCAGGTTCCTCACAGCCCAGCAGCCCAGCACAGGTGTTCAGATCATTTTTCCAGGAAGGGGTTGGAGCAGTGCAAGAAATGGAAGGGAATACACCCATGACACAAACACAGGGGGAGCAAAGGCAGAGCTCCAGGACCCTTCTGTCTCTGTGGCCACCTCACCAGGACAGGGAACTTGGCGCCTCAGCCTCGTAAACCTGGTGCCATGCCCAGTGAACCGTCTTTTACCTCTCTCTAGCTCCTGGGAAGGAAGCTCCCAGGAACAGATCCTGGGAACAGACTGCAAACACCCTGCCCAAAGTAACAACTATTCCAGACCAAGGGGCAGTGCAATGAGAGCAAGGCCAGCCCAGGAGGGGCCCTGCTATGTTATGTTGCCACCTTGTGGTCACAGAGCAGAATGCACCTTACAGCCAACCAAAGGGCTCCCATATTTCTCCCAAATTTCTCTTCACTTTCTTTTCCAGACACAGATCCAGGGAGAAAAACATACAGAGAAACACCAGAACACTGTCAGCTCAAGCTCAAGGGGTGCGGGGGAACTGAAACTGGGCTCTTAAAGCCACAGGTATGACAGGCTTCAGCAGAACTCCTAAGCACAAGTTCTTCTTATTTTATTTTATTTAAAGAACTCACAAAGTTTTATACCACATTCAAATATGGGTCACACAAGGTATGTTGCTTCTCCTCCTCCTCTTCCTCCTTCCTCCTCCTCCTCCTTCCTCTTCCTCCTCCTCCTCCTCCTCCTCCTCCTCCTCCTCCTCCTCTTCTTCTTCTTCTTCTTCTTCTTAACCAGGACACTGATCAGCTCTGGACTATGGTAGTCTTAGGGATTGAAAATGGGACCTTGGAACTTCAGGCATGAAAGTATTTTTGCATAACCACTATGCTCTCTACCCCCACTCTCTTTTATTTTAAATAGTTGTATTTTATTGTATTATTATATTTAGTTATGGGGAGAGAGAAAGATGTCAATGCTCTCCCAGTCGAAGGGCTTCTTTGAAAAATATTTTTATTTTCCATTACTTTCTTAAATAGCTTTACTAATGAGAGATAGGTATAAAGACAGAAAGATGATAACTAGGCAGTCACTTCTGCCCAAGCCCTACTTATTTATTTACTACTTTATCACATTTTATTTTATTGTTATGTTTAGTAATGAAAGCTAGAGAAATGGAATGATACAAAAAGTGTGAGAATGGGCAGGGTTAAATAACATAATGCTGATGGAAAGAGACTCATACTGGAAGCTCTAGGGTTCCTGCCTCACCATGATGCAGAGCTGAGCAAGGCTCTGGTAAAAAAATAAATACTTAATAAATAAGTGTGTGTGTGTGTGTGTGTGTGTGTGTGTGTGTGTGTGTGTGTGTATCAGAGTGAAAGCACAGCACTGCTCAGCTCAGACTTATGCTGGAGAGCTGGGGATTAAACCTGAAGCCTTGGAACCTGAAGCATGAAAGCTTTCTATGTAAACTTTAAGTTAGCTCCCCAGCCTCCAAGTTTAGATGTTATTAACTGGCAAAGATCCTGAACACAATATTAAGAAGAAAAAAAAGTAAAATCGATTATAGTGGTAACGCCATTATGTTAAGAAAAGACATCTGGGGAGTCAGCGGTAGCACAGTGGGTTAAGCACACATGGCACAAAGCACAAGTACCAGCATAAGGATCCTGGTCCAATCCCCTAACTCCCCACCTGCAGGGGGGGTCGCTTCACAGGCAGTGAAGCAGGTTAACAGTTGTCTATCTTTCTATCCCCCCCTCTGCCATCCCCTCCTCTATGCATTTCTCTCTGTCCTATCCAACAACAATAACAACAACAGAGAAAATAGTTTTTTTTTTTTAAAAAAAATAGGAGTAGGAAAGAACAGACAAACTGTGAGAGACAGAGTACGATTATTGTTTATATTTGGAGGGTGGATTTGTGGTTTTTTCTAATTTGGTCTATAAGTGGTAAAAAAAAACTGAAAAAAAAAGACTGAGGAGATAGCATAATGGTCATACAAAAGCACCACTATACTCCATATATCTCTCCTTCTCCTTCCTCTCCTTTTCTGTATTTCCCTTCCCTTACTTTTCCTTCTTTAGCTGACCACTGCTTAACTCTGGCTTATGCTGTTGGAGACTGAATCTGGAATCTCTGGTGCCTCAAGCACTAAAGTCTTCTGCATGAACTACTAAGTAGTCCCCCCAATTTCACTCAGAGAGACAGGCACTCCCCCTTGGTGCTGTGACTCTCATTTTTTAATAAATGTATTTGATTTAATAGCACAGAGAGAAATTAAGAAGGAAGGAGAAATAGAGAGGGGAGAGACAGAAACACACCTATAGCACTGCTTCACCACTCCTAAAGCTTTAACCCCTGCAGGTAGGGGCTGAGGGCTTGAACTAGGGTCCTTGCACATGGTAACATACACTCTACTGGGTGTACCTCTGCCCAGCCCCTGGTTCTATGGTACTCCTATGTGGTACCAGGGTTCATCTGGGCCAGGAGCACCCTACTAGGTATGCATCCGACCTCTCTCAGCCCCTAGCAAAGATATTTAAATATTATATGGAGCAGAGCATGGTGGGTGGTGCAGCCAGTTGAGCACACAGGTTACCATGTACAGTGACCTGGGTTCAAGGCCCAGGTCCCCACCTCTGGGGGGAGGTTTCATGAGAGGAGAAGCAGTGTAGCAGGTATATTTCTCTCCCTATATCCCCTTTCATTTTCAATTTCTCTCTGTCTCTACAAAGAAGAAAGTAAATACATATTTTTTTTTAGATTTTTATTTATTTCCCCTTCTGTTGCCCTTGTTGTTTTTTATTGTTTGTGTACTTATTATTGTTGTTATTGACGCCAGCATTGTTAGATAGGGCAGAGAGAAATGGAAAGAGGATGGGAAGACAGAGATGGGGAGAGAAAGACACCTGCAGACCTGCTTTACCACCTGTGAAGTGACTCCCCTACAGGTGAGGAGCCAGGGGCTCAAACCGATATCTTTATGCTGGTCCTAGTGCTTTGTCCCACATGCAATTAACCCACTGCAGTACTGCCAACTCCCATAAATAAATATTTAAAAAAAAACTTTTAAAAAGACTAAGAAACAAAGATTTTGCTAGGCAGGTGAAATAGCTCACTTGAATAGTGCATTGGCTTTTCCATGTGTCTAATGCAGGTTTGAACCCTGCCCCCACTTCACTGAAGCAAGCTTTAGTGCTGTAATCTATCTATCTATCTATCTATCTATCTATCTATCTATCTATCTATCTAACAATCTATCTATCTATCAATCAATCTACCTATTTATCATCTATCTCTATCACAACAAAGAATTATTATGGTTATTCTGGTAAATGGCATAATTCAGAAATAGGATTGACTCATTGCTCAGAATCCTTCAAAGCAGATGCCAGGATCTGACTCCTGAAACGAGTCAGAGATGGGTGAGCTTATAGCAGTAGCGGAGTGGACTCTCTCTATGATTCTATCTCTCTCCCTGTGCCTCTTTCCCCTTCCTTCACTCTCCCTTCCCACTATCTCAGAATTTATAGTTGATGGCTTATTTTTGTAATTGTCTATTCTTGCCTTTCCATTTTTCATTTCTCTTCTTTTCATAATGTCTGTTGTTGTTTTTACAGTGGTGGTGTTGTCTGGCTAACTGGTTTTGATTGAACTGCATCAATCTCTGCTTCAGCTGCTATTATACACTCTGGGGTTTGTGACTTCATCTGAGAAAAGACTCTAGTGTGCCCTTATACTCACACACACAACAACTTAAGAATGATAGGACAGAAAACTACAAACCACGTCAATGAAAAAATAAAGAAGGTAAAATTGAGAGCAAATAAAACTGTTAGCACAATGAATCAGGACAAGACCCCAGAACAGAGTCCAGATAAATCAGAAGTAATTCTAGATTAGAAAGGTATGCAAACACTAATAGACCTGATGATCACAGAAATGAAGACAACTATGGAGGAAAGGACAATCAGAAATAGGGAAACAACAAAGGAGACCCTCAAGGAAAATACCAGCTACCTCAAGGTAATTAGAGAACTGAAAGCTGACATAGCTGAGCTAAAAGGCCAACTAGCAGAACAAGTTACTGAGCTGAAGAAGGAAGGTAAAGGAAGGGAACGAAGATTAACAGAAGCAGAAGAAAGAATTACCAGACAGAGAGGATGAGCTAGAGAAATATAAGAAGGATGTAAAAGAGCTAAAAGAGAGATTGAGAGACACTGAAAACAATAACAGAGACATATGGGATGATCTCAAAAAGAGTAACACTTCATAATTGGCCTACCAGAGGAAAAAAGAGAGGAAGGGGAAGAAAATATCCTAGAGGAATTAAGAGAGAAAAACTTCCCAGCTCTCAACAACAGAAAGGACATTAAGATTTCAGAGGCCAGGAGAGTCCCAAACAGGATAAACCCAAACCTGAAGACACCATGACACATCGTAGTTACAATGAAAAGAAGTAAGGATAAAGAAAGGATCCTGGGTGCTGAGCAGCAGCACAGCCAGTTAAGTGTACATGACCTGAAGTACAAGGACCAGCATAAGGATCTGGGTTTGCGCCCCTACAGGGGGTCACTTCACAGATGGTAAAACAGGTCTGCAGGTGTCTGTCTTGTTCTCCCCCTCTATCTTCCCCTCATTTCTCCATTTCTGGCTGTCCTATCCAACAACAATACTACTAACAACAATAATGATAATATTGCATTTGCCAGTCCCAACCTAATCAATGTAACGAGTACCACCTCAGCATGCTTCACTTCAGACTGTGTCAAGAGACTTCACGTGTGGAATGACAACCTTCAGCTTCATTACTTGGGTGAGACCTTTCCTTCCATAGTATTCTCTAATTCCATCCCAGGAGGTTCACTCCCAACAAAGTCCCAAAACCTAGATATAGATCAGGTCCCATGAGATAGAGCATATGTTCACACCATCCTTAAACTAGGGCAAAATATATACCTGAAAGCATAAGTACACAACAGTCTTCAGTGAGTCAGTATAAAGTTCCTAATGAAATAGTATCTAATTAGACTTAGATACCCTCCTCACCTCCTTCCTATTACAGTTCTCTTACTCACTCCAAAGCTAACCTTAACAAAGCAAGGACTGCAAACCTGAATAAGGGCAAGAGACTGGCTTACGTTAATGATGACTCTTTAGTCACTATCAGGCCACCCCATCAGCTGGGGCCCTATTCGGGGAGTCCTGAGATTCTCAAACAGACATGATGGGCCTAGACATCAAATAATTCCCTCTCTCCATTGTTACCAGTCATCTCTATCAAAAACAACCCTATGTGTGCCTCCCATTGGACCTTGTCCTCACCTTGGATCAACAATGGTAGAGAATGTTCTATCCTCCCTTTGGAGGATGGACAACATAAGCTATGCTACACCTAAGGAAGATCGGTCCTGATATTGGGGCAGCTTGGAATGCTCCTACTCGTGACCACAGAATGTGAGCTCAGATCTACAGGGATGCAGAATTCACATAGGCTCCTAAGTTGAATATTGGCCCCAGTCCATATCAAATTGATGGGGTTTACAGTCAACAATATTTATACCCCTTTCCCATATTAGGGAACTACTCTCTTCCCTGATCCAGCTTTCTGTCCCTTTTCCAGCCATGACATCACCTCCCCAGACAATACTGGGATCCACTTGCATATCAGATTTCAGGCTCAGAGGAAAAATTAAAAACAAACTAGTATAGCTACAGAACCTTTGAAATATTACTAAAATATGCCTATTAGCTATCTCCAAAATGGAGGGCCCGCCTCCCCAACACGCCATCTGCACTATTCCAGCCTTTCACATGTATCCATAAACTAGGGAAAATATATACCTGAAAGCAGAAGTACACAAGAGTCTGCAGTGAGTACCCCCCAACACTTCATCTGCACTATTCCAGCCTTTAGGTCCATGACTGTCAACAATTTCTTTGGCTTTGTATGTTAGTTCTCTTTTCTGCCACCAGGTTCCAGATGTCAGCATGATGCTGACCAGACTTCCCTGGACAGACAACCCCACCAATGTGTCCTGGATATCTGCTTCCCCAGAGCTCCACCCTAATAGGGAAAGAGAGAAGCTGGCTGGGAGTATGGATCTGGATCGACCATTCAACTCCCATGTTCAGCAGGGAAGCAATTACAGAAAACAGACCTTCCACCTTCTGCATCCCACAGTGATCTTTGGTCCATACTCCCAGAGGGATAAGGAATAGGAAAGCTGGCAGGGGAGGGGATGGGATATGGAGTCATGGTGGTAGGAATTGCGTGGAGTTGTACCCCTCTTATCCTATGATTTTGTGAATATTTCCTTTTTTAAATAAATTAAGAACGTGAAGAAATTTTTAAAAATTAAACATTTTGAAAATTGCCTCCCTGCAGAGATTTTTTTTTTTGGCTTCCAGGGTAACTTCTAGGGCTCAGTGCCTGCACTACAAATCCACACTGTGGATGTGCCTAGGTGAGAAAGGATTAAGAGTCCCAGAGGTAGTCTGAGCACTAACTACTGTGCCAGGACTGTGGGGCTGCTCACCCTTTCACCATGAAATTTAAACAATACATTGCATGGCCCGGCTGCCACATACAAATACATACACTACAGTGCCTAAGGATACCAGGGAGTAAGCCCCGTGACCTTGCCTGCAGGGGGGAAAGCTTCACAGATTCTAAAGCAGGGATATGGGAATCTCTGTCTCCTTCTTCTCAATTTCCTTCTCTAGAAAAATAAATATTGAATTAACAAAATAAGCACTAAGGTGCAGAGCTTACCCTGCAGTCCTTAGAGCCTGGCTTCTGGTAATTGAAATATGGGAATAGGAGAAGGTGATTCCATGGTTTAGAAGAAGCCTTTCCAACTATAACTGACTTCTAGAGAAAGTATTCTGTAAAACTTTGGAGGACTGAGTTAATGGGATGACAGAAAGGCAAAAAGATAACTGAAGGGAAGGTTAGAATGTCCCCAGTAGTCACAAGCAAGGTCCCATCAGTGTAAATCAATCTGAGAAAGTCCAGAAAGAGCTTTGAAGAATAGACTCTGTGGGGTTGTAGGCCTCAAAAATATTTTTATTCTATCTCTTTGAGTAAAAAACAAGAAACCCGTGATTTTACGATTTAGCTTTCATGGATGCAGGCCTACCGACCAGTTTAGAGAAACAAATACATTAACTGGGTATTTTGAAAGGAGGCACTGGTGATCTGTTTATATATCCTCTGTGCAGCTCTACTTGTAGGCCAGTATCTAAAGAGAGAAAATCATGCAGGCAAAGAGCTGCAAGGAGGTGGCAGGTGCCGGCACTGGTAGTGACAGAGAACCATTAGCTGTAGGAGATTTGATTTCACTTTGTTTAAAGCCCCCTCATGGCTACCTCTACAGAGTATTATTTAATTTAGTTTTTGTTTGCTTGCTTGCTTTTTTGTTGTTTTTGTTTCAAACAGAGCACTGATCAGCCATGGCTTATTGGGAATTAAACTTAGGGCTTCATGTATCTTGGGACTGAATGTTTGGAGCTTTAATGCTAGTACCATCTCCCCAGCCCAACACACTCTCTATTCTTTTGAAATTACCTTCTGAATATTTCTGAATGAATCCTGTTATGGCTGGCTTTTATACCACAGCCTCTGTTCAGGTGCTTAAAATATCTATGTTCAACGTCTTCTCACACCATCCAGTTCCATGTTGTGCTACCTCTGCAACTGCTGCCTGTGACTTCTGAAGGATAGTTCTTGCGCAACTGCCCAAATCCACCTCAGTCCTCAACCATCCACCTCAGTGTTCCTGTCGCCAAAAAGAAACCTGCTGACAGCAGCTTCTCTCCTCATGAACTAAGCTTTCTACTTTTCACAACACCTCAGTTAGTGCCCATCTGCCACACAGCTGAGCAGCTTCTTCCCCTAGCAGACTGAGGTCCTGCATTCCTGGGGTCACCTCTGGAAAAACGCCAGTCCCCGCAGGTTCCAGCAGGCTCACTAAACTCAATGGTCACAGGCAGAAATACTTAGGAGACAGCATTTCAAATGCATGAATGAGCACCACAACATCTGCAAACTGGACACAGCCAGGTGGGCTCTCTAGGGCAGGGAGAAGCCTGTCTGCCTGCCTTGTCTGCAGCATCTACACTAGGCTCCCTTCTCACCAGCGCTGAGCTGGCCTGGCTGAGGCTTCACTTCTGTCCCGAGGCCCTGCTGGACATGGTCACTTCCCTGCTGCTGGACAACTCTGCCCCAGACAGCCTCCCACTGGATCCTAAAATATCCAGGCTTAACACCCATGGGAGGAGAGGCAGGAGCCCAGCAATGCCCAGGGGGGACTAATGGCCACATGCCTCTGAAGCTCCAGTCGCCATTCCTTGTACAGGAACATTTCTGAACCAGAAACTAACTAGGACAGAACTGTCTGTGGGATCAAAAGTTGTTGGCCTGTTGGCCTCTGTGTCCAGAAACAAGGATGAGCTGTCACAGTTGACCTACTAGGAGAAAATGGACTGAACTGATTTCGGCAAGAGTGGCAAGAAAAAGCAGAGAAGATCCTGGAAGACTGACCTAAAAGGAAGACTCAAATTGTTTACAGTGATGCTGTATCTGTGTTGATGGATGGATTGGGGATGTTTTTAGATTTCTCTAGTGTCTCAGACAATCCAGGAAGTGATGCAGTCAGTGTCTGGATTAGGCATGGAGTCTACTATGATAGTGGGAGGTGGTAGAATTGGGATTCCCATTAGAAAGAAACTCCATTTCATCCCACAGTGTCTTAGCATCCCAACCTGCCTCAGAGCCAGGTTATGCTGAAAGAAGATAGGAATGTTTTTGACCAGTATTTTTTTAATTTCTATTTATTTATTTATTTAAAAAAGGATATGTTAACAAAACCATAGGATAGGAGGGGTACAACTCCACACAATTTCCAACACCAGATCTCTATATCCCATTCCCTCCCCTTAAGGAAGACAGGAATGTTTTTTACTATTATTTTTAAATTTCTTAGGAGACATTTTATCCATACCATTCTAATACTCTCCCATCAATAATTATATGTTGAAAAAAGTGTATTGGCTTGCTTTGTAGTATAACCAGACTAAAATGTCTAATTAAATAATTTATTATTATGACTTTTTTTTTTTTTTACCACCAGGGTTATTGCTGGGGCTCTTGGCTGCACGATGACTCCATTGCTCTCCACAGTCATTTTTCCCTTTTCTAATTTGCTGCGCCAGAGAGATACAGAGATGGGGAGAGAAGGATAAAGGCAGACATCAGCAGCACTGCTCACCCACTTGGGAGGTTTCGGGGTGTCTCTCTCCTTCTCCGGCAGGGTGTTCTCCAGGGGAAAGGTAACAGGCTGGTTCTTTCTCGCTCACGACAGGGGTGACACGAAGTAAAAGACACCAGGGGACTCTTAGCGTGAATCTAGAATCTGAGTCCTTAGAGTCCCAGAATCCTAGAGTCCGTTTATTAGCAAAACTGACATGAGTTAAATAGAAAAGCAATGGAGGTAATTATTGTTGCAATATGACAGCAATTACAGGTTTCTTAACAGTCAGCATGCCCCTAAGGTAGGGGGTTGGTATGACAGGAATTGATGAGATACAAGACAGTTATTTTCCATAACACAAGCAACTTAATTATCCAAAGGTATTTGAGAGAAGCATAGGGGTTAAACCCGTAGGGTGAGAGAGAGAGAAGATGGATATCAAAAGGCCATATAGTTTGGCATTTCTCTTGTCTGGGGTCTGAGGTGTGTGATGAAGTGTGTGATAAGATGTGTTCTTCTGTAATCAGAAGGTGACTTTGAATGAGTGAATCTGTGGCCATGTGGCCTGCAGTTAATGGAGGGAAGTACTGGGGTATCTGTGGGCCTGAGAGTCAAGAAGGAAAGAACCAAGTCTGAGTTTCCCCCCTTATGCTCACCTCGGTTGAGAGAGATTTACCAAGAGGTTATCTTCTCAGACCTCCATCCAAAGATGGGGGTGGTTCTCCCTAAGCTCTATCAGGCTCACACATGTTCCCAACAGGGAGGTGTTCTACACTCCCTCCCTCCACCCAGGATTAGGGTCCAGGGACTTAAAGCCAGGTAGTGCCTGGGCTCCAGGTGCACCACTGCTAGGCCCCTGGTGATTCTTGCAACAAATACTGTCCATTCAAAAGGCTGAAGCCTGACAGACAGTATGAGACAAGACTCAGTGCCCTCTCTGCTTTCTGTCTTTGTTCATAGAGGTGTCCTTGGAGGTAGGACTGTATGTCAAGGGACAGGGCGTTCTTTCTACAGGCATTCTGCCTGTGAAAGATGAATAACACAATATATCTGGATTCCACCTTCGAATTCTTAAATTCTGTTAAAAGTAGCAAAGGAAAAACTCAGACATCAGCCCATGCACAGGTATTTCCATGGTGAGGTACATCATTCGCCTCCTGGACGTAAGACTGGTTGGGCTTTCTTCCTTCTCTCCTTCTATAATGCTCTCAACTAGAAAGTGGGCCTGGTGGCCTCCTGGCTCTCCACCTCCTCTCAGCACACAGAGTGGCCACTTGAGCTCATCATTACACACACTGCTATGTCACAGGTCTATTTGCTGGGAGAGGGTGGGTTATCCCCGGCCCTTGTACAATCTGTCATCAGACACCATCCATCACAGTTTCTTGGTGGCAGTGGACCAGAACAGTGACATCATCACCACCATCAATGATATGGAAACTTAGCTGCAAGCACTCCACCATATACCACACGCCCATGGTCCCAACTTGGCCAAATCTACTCCTCCTCAGTGCCTTGAGCTCACCCCTGAATCTGTGATGGCCTCTGGGGACAGGGCCGCCCCAAACTGCTCCTGTACAGTAGCTACTATCCAGAAAACCCCCTTCTTCCCTGAGAACATAGTGGTGGAGGACATAAGCTGTTTCATTCTGGTTCTAGAGAAGTTGAAGGCCACCAGCACATCCTTAACCTTCTATCAGGCCCTGTAGACTGTCTACCTTCAAACTTGGGGGAACATCACATCAGATGTCCAAGAGTTTAGGATTGCTATCTAAGGCAGTACCTGAAAGACTGTTTCCAGCAAGCTATCTGACTATTTCTCACACATAACTGTAAAAACCAGAGCCACAGGGAAGCCACTGCTCCTGGACATTTACTGTCTTATTTTTTTTATATTTACTTATTCCCTTTTGTTGCCCTTCTTTTATTGTTGTAGTTACTATTGTTGTTGTTGTTGATGTCCTTGTTGTTGGACAGGACAGAAAGAAATGGAGAGAGAAGAAGACAGAGGGGAAAGACAAAGACAGACACCTGCAGACCTACTTCACCAATTGTGAAGTGACTCCCCTGTCACTTCAAGATGGGCAGCCGGGGGCTTGAACCAGAATTCTTATGCCAGTCCTTGTACTTCCTGCCACGTGTGCTTAACCTGCTGCGCTACAGCCCAACTCCAGACTCCTGGATATTTACTGTCCTAACTTGTTATAGGTTCCTGGGCATGAAAACATGTGCTCTCATCGGGGTGAGCCACCACCCAGCACCCCTGTGGAGATTCTCTGGAGTTGGCTGTCAGGAGCTGACCAGCCCCTGGGGCTCAATCTTGAAACTTGAGGCCAGAAAAGGCTGCCTCCTGCTGGATCCTTTCCGTCTTTCTCATCTGCAGAATCTCCTTTGCAGACAACTATGTAAAGAAAAATGCATGTTCCAATCTTGGCCCCAAATGTATGAGACAAAGTTATTACTCAATGGCTATATGAATGACATATTAAGATGTAAGAGAGCACTTACTGGTGTTTCTCTAGGCTGTAGGGTAAAAAGCTGTGCATTTAATCACTTCATTATGGGGCTGGTGGTAGTGCACCCAGATAAGCACACACAGTACATGGTCAAGGTCCTTCCAGGTCCTGCTCATCCATGCAGCAAGGAGGCTTCACAAGTGGAGAAGCATGTCTGTAGGTCTCTCTCTATATATACATATACATATACATATACATATACATATACATATACATATACATATACATATACATATACATATACATATACATATACATATACATATACATATACATATACATATACATATACATATCCTTCCTTTCTCTTCTGAATTTCTTTCTGTCCTATCCAAAAAAAAAAAAAAAATAGGGAATTAGTAAAAAAAAAAAAAAAAAGGTAAAAAAATGGCAACCAGCCGCAGTGGATTCCTGTGCCTGCAATAAGCCCCAGCGGTTATAACCCTGGACACAAGGAAGAGAACTGACCCCAAATGTCCTAAGGAAACTCAAACTATTATTGTGGTAGTTAATGCTGGACACATAAAAAGTGTGGTGTAGGGAGTCAGGTGAGAGCACAGTGGGTTCAGCTCATGTGGCACAAAGCGCAAAGACTGGCTAAGGATCCCAGTTCAAGCCCCAGCTCCTCACTGCTGGAGACACTTCACAGGCGGTGAAACAGGTCTGCAGGTGTCTATCTTTCTTCTCCCCTCTTTGTCTTCCTCTCCTCTATACATTCTCTCTGTCCTAACAACATCATTAACAACAATAATAATAACTACAACAACAATAAAAAACAAGGGCAAAACAAGAGAAAACAAATAAATATTAAAAAAACCAAAAAAGTGCTGTGTAAATTTAGATCCACACGCATTTCTAAAGTATGCAATGGGATAATTCCAAAGTTCTGAAAAGCATAATCCATAGAAAAAATCATTTTACAAAATATTGTGGACTGCCTTCATCTGACAGTTAATATCAATCTACATGTATGTTGAATTTCTGATTCTTATTCAACATTATGCACTGTTATAAGTTGATCATTCACAATTAAATTATGTGAATGGATCTGTTAGAAGAATCTCCTTTCTAAGTAAGTACTTGAAGAAAAAAACTGAGTGAGTTTTGTTCATTTTGCTTCCCTGTGTAGGTGATGAGTGCCCTCAAGAGGCTGAATTCCAAAACTGCAGCTAAAGCCAATCTGCCTGAACCTTTTAGAGGTGAAGTGCCAATGAGTCTCTGACAGACAAGGGAAGTGAATGACATCACGGCCACCTGACTGTACTTTACCAGTGTGCCAGCAGCATGAGGGAAATCTTGTACATGTGATCCATTGCTTCCCTAATCTTTTAATTGTTCCTTATGGCAAAGACAAACATCTGTCTCACTTTCCCTGGACTGAGTGAGGAAAAGCATTGTTCAACCATCACATCATAAGTAAGAATGTCATATTTTCCTTCAAACAGTTTATATTAAGGGAAGGTAAGAAAGAAAGAAAAGTCTGAGGAACCACTCAGCCTGGTCAAGCACTCAGATGATGCAGCAGGACAGTGAGAACAGGCTTCTCCCCACCTCTCTCTCCACACAAGCAGACACAGACACAAGCACACTATCTGGTGCTCAACACCCTGTTTTTTTTCTGAACAGTGATTCTCTCACTGATGTTAATCTGGATGTTTCTTGTCTGTGATCAGATGGAGTGCATCCTACAGAGCTGTTTAAGACAAGAAGTAATAGAAGGCTGGGATGCACCTAGCTCAGAGCACTAGTTACATGCTGGGTTCCAGACACGGGTCCACCCTAAAGAGGAAGAGCTTCACAAGCAGTTGAAGCAGGGCTGCAGATGTCTCTCCTCTCTCCCTCCATCTCCGTCACTCTACTTTTTCTATCTCTGTCCAGTGAACTATGAATAAAATAATAAAAAAAGAAAGTGAAAGACTTTCATGTGTGAGGATCTGGGGTCCTTTCAGAGGTTCAATCCCATTGCCAAAGGCAAGATCTGAGCATTGCACTTATCTTTCTCATTAAGATAAATTAATTAATTAATAAAAGAGAAAACATACCAAGAAGCTAAGGCATCTATTCTAGGCTACATCAAGTCCTCCAATGGTTCCTTGAATGTGGGACTTTTACACTAGAGTTGAAGGAAATCAAAGAATGTCCACAACTCATTTGCCAATGGATTCATTCTTTCAAAAATGGTTTTATGAGGATAACATTGCCTTTGTGTGTGTGTGTGTGTGTATATACACACACACACACACACACACACGCTACTGGAAATAGTGTGTCTCTGACAGCATCCATGTGAATATCCTACAGTGATATTTACTCTGTTTAGAATTATATAATTAGATGACCACTGCATGAAATAGGGGCTAGGCTTGTAGAATCTCTATTATTTCCAATAAAAGCCTGGAAGTCTATAGTCATCTCAAAAGGAAAAGATTAAAAGACTCAAAAGCTGTAGGTGTAACTGGCTTTAAAGGGGCACTCTGTCAGCTGTCAGTTATGATGATGACCTTTGACCACTGATATCACAGGCCAGGTCCCTGGCTACAGTGGAATCTTCAGTCTTGGAGACTGAGCTGAACAGTGTACACAGTGCTGTGCCCAGCTCTCACTTTCGTGTCAAGGAGTGAAGAGTAGAGGATGTCTGCATCTACCAGAAAGTCTTTGAGGCTTTCAGCGTGTCTGCGCTGGCTGCCCTGCTTAAGGTATAGTCTGTTCACATGCCCTGTGTGACCAGCAGAGGAGGAGGAGGGTGGTCCCAGGAGGTGCTCTGTGTGATTCCCACTGACAGAATCTCAGCTTCAGCCCTAGTCATCAACAGTTACTTGTGCTCATGAGATTCCCTTCTGCTGATGACAGAGAGCAGGCTTGACCCCTAGGCATCAGAGTCTTGTGGGCTTACTCAGGGCACAGCCAAGGAATAGCTTAGTACTTCCTTGAGTTGAGAAACATTTGAATGTTTGGTTTATTCTCAGCTGATCATGGGATTCCTGCCCCCCTCCACCCCAAAGTGATGACTGACTTAAGATTAGAGTCAGTTTTCCAGAATCCTGTTATCTAAGTGTGTATGTTAACCTGAGGCCACAATGGAATGACTTCTTCACACTCTTGGATCGATGCTATCTGACCCCTATAGGTCACACATAGATCTGTTTAAAATTATTTTTATGAGAGAGGAAGAGTGAATAAAAAAGAGAAGAAAAGAGGAAAGAAAGGGGTAGAAGAATGGGTAGGGAAAGAAGCAGAGTCACAAAGGCTAAAACCGCAGATGATACTGTGGTTGATTATGCTCTGACAACGCTGTAGACACTGTGCTTCCTTCAGGCCTTGGCCCTGTGTCCCTGAGTTGGTTCTTTAAAACATTTCTCATCCTCTCTCCTTTGACCTCTTAGTGTCCCCTTATATTTTTTTTATCCTTATATTGGGGGTCAGTGTTAATTCACTACAGTGTGATTTGTTGACACAGCGTGTCTGCAGAATACTCTCACCCCCCACTCAGGTCCTCTCCCAGCACCAAGCACCAGGGCCCCAATACCCTCACTCCCCCTCACTCCCTTTAGTGTCTCTTTTCTACCAGGTCCTGAGACTCTGCTACTTTCTTGTCCCCTGACACTGAAGTGACAGGCCCTGTGCCCTCTCCTTGAAGCAGCCCTCCATTACCACCAGCCCTGAGTGACCTGAGTGACTATCACAGGAGCTCTGTCGAGCTCAAGACTCCTGAATTTGGCTACTGAGCCCTTCTGGGGGACTGAGACTCCTCTGTAATGCTCTGTGAGGGCTGACATCAGAATGAGCCCATGTCCTGCCTGCCAGAGACAAACTGCCCTGTGGGTCTGCTGTGTTGCAGCTCTTCTATGGAGGAGGGCAGTCTGGAAGAGAACATCCTAGTGTTGCCTTATGGCCATATCCAGTTCATGGGCACTGGCAAATTCCAGACGGGTTGGAAGTGGCAGAAAAGGCAGCTGATCCTATATTCCAATGTGCTGCTCATCTCCAACACAAAGTATGTACCTCCCTCCAAGGAGTTGGTATAATGCACCAAAGTCAAAGACTCTGGGGTGGAGGAGTTGGGGGAGTACACATCCTGGAAAAGGATGACAGAGGACCTAGTGGGGGGGTTGTATTGTTATGTGAAAAAATCTCAGGGTAAACTGAGAAATGTTATGCATGCACAAACTATTGTAGTTATTGTCAACTGTAAAACATTAATTCTCCAATAAAAAAATTAAAGAAACACACCCACCATCTCCTCAGGAGAAACCCAGCTACTCCCAGATCGCTGGGATGCAAGCTAACAGCGCTGTGCTCTATTCCCTCTCCAGGTACAAGAGTCACTTCAGAATCAAGTACTTGGCACCCCTGATGGACATGTGGGTGGAACCCAACATGAGGAAAGCCGCAAGAGCCCGCACATCACTGGTCTTAGGCTGGGCTGACCGCAGCTTCGTGGTCTCTTTTCAGTAAGACTGCAGCCAGGCCCTGCCTGTCTCCTCATGACTCTTAGGGGGAGCACAGCTCCATCTGGGGGTCTATTAGCCACAGGTGCTCTGACCCCCACAAGGACAGCTCTGTGCTCTCCATTGGCTCCCACTGGCTCTGATACAGGCAAACACATGTAGCTGCTAAGCCCTTTGCAGGTGGGGGCCAGGGGCTTGAACCCGGGTCCTTGTGCATGGTAGCATGTGCAGTTAACCACCAGCACCACCAAAGGGCCCTAAACCCAATTTCTCCTCCATTTAGAAGATTTCCTTGCCAACCCAGCAAACTGTCAAAGAGCAGGGCCCCTCAGCACCGTGACCAGGACAGGACTCCTGGATCACACAGTCCCACCAATAACAATCAATGATGCTGTTTACACTGGCTAACACTCATAATATGTTTGTGTGAATGTGCATTTTAACTGTTTTTCTCCCCTTCTCTTGGATTTCAGATCAGTTGAGAAGATGGAGCAATGGTATAACGAGCTTTCTGAGTATGCCCTTATTTCATGTATATCAAATTTTCAAGTTCTCAGAATGCAGAGTCCAAGCAGTCAATGCCCCTCCCTCTTGTCCCCCTTCTCTTCATGCTGTGATGGGAGCTAACATCACCCTGCACCATGTATTAAATGGCCCTGACTTAAGGGCAGGTTTCTCCATGGGCTGGTTCTCAAAGCAAATGAACCTGCCAGAGCTACAGCCCAGGGAGGTTCTGGCCTGGACTCTGGATGGGGTGTTCAGCCCTGGTCTCAGAGACCTGACACCACAGACATGTTTTCTGGGATCTGTCTCATTCTCCAGAAATACATTTGCATGCTGTTATTCTCATTATGTCTTGCACGTATCTTTAAAAACTTAATATCTTGAAAAAGCATTGAAAAATGCTGAAATGATTAGCCAAAACACAAGTTCATTTGATAATAGTCTAACAGCTCATTTCTCCTTCTCTCTTTTGGGTCACTGTGGAATCTATTAGCAAAATTTATACCGCCATTCTGGACTACCTGGACATCAACCAAAAGGAGGCAGAACGCACCTGTGTGAGTGTTTCTAAGACTAGAACTTACATTTCAAGTTCCTGCTTTACACAGAAAGTGGTCTAGAGATGATGGAAGAATTCAGCACATACCACCCAGAAGGATGTATTTTCCTATTTACACACACTTCTCTATAGACACAAAAAAGGGAGCTTAGACTGAATGCAACCCTATCTTGCATATAGAGTGGTCTGCATTGCTCCCTGTGGATGTTTTCTTCCTGGAATGGGTGACTCTACTAATTAAAGAAAAAATAACAACCTCACTTTTCTTTATGCTACTGGACCAAAAGCAAGCTAGGAGGGACCAGGCAGTGGTGTACCCAGTAGAGTGCACATTACCATGCAAGAGGACCTGGGTTCAAGTCCCTGAGACCTACTTGTAGCAGGGGAGCTTCATGAGTGGTGAGGCAGTACTTCAGGTCTCTCTCTCTTTCTTTGCCCCTTTCTCCCCCGTTTCCCCGCTATCAAAGAAAACGAAAAAGAAGAGAATGACAGCCAGGAGCTCTGTGTATCATTTGGTTTCTGGAATTGCAGTACAATAGCTAAGACATTTACTATGGGGAACTAAGACATTCTCTTAACCACATTTTCAGCAGTGACTGAATAATGGTTAATAGGCTTATCCATGTATACGGGTAGAGTTCCATGCTCACCCCACTCCAAATCCCTGTGTCTCCCATAAGAGATAACTTCATAGTTCTCACAAACCTTGAGGTACATTGGAACTTCCATTTGGGGGCAGGGCCTGGAGCTGATTATGCTTAATGAATTGAGGAGGTGAGGGCTAAAGAACTGAGTCATGTGAATTTGAACAAAGTAATTCTGAGTATCTTCTCAAATTTGTAAATGCACTTTTCATTCAGTTAGAGTCTTTCCATCATGTGACCTCAGATATCTTTTCTTTCCCATCTTAAATCTTTCCCCATTTTCAGATATGGGACACCATATTCTTCCCTTGGAGTTTTTTTTCTCTTTGTTTTACTATGGATAGATACAGAAAGAAACTGAGAGGGGAGGGGAGATAGAGAAGGAAAGAGACAGAATCACCTACAGCACTGCTTAACTACTCATGAAGCTGTCACCCTACAGGTGGGGCCCAGGGTTAGAACATGAGTCCTTGTCCATAGTAATGTGTGTACTTAACTAGGTGTACTGCCTTGCCTGGCCCTGAGGAGGATTCATTCATTCATTCTTTCTTTCTCTTTTTTTTTCCCACAGCACTGCTCAGCTTTGGCTTAATGCTTATGGTCATCCAGGGTGTTGTACCTGGGATTTTGGAGCCTCAGGCATGACAGTCTCTTTGCATGAACATTATGCTAGGAGATCCCACTATGATATTCTCATAAGATCCACTTACATATATACTTAATCTATGGATACTGTCTGCATTTCCCTTGTACTCTGTGTGCTCTTTTTACAATTCTTTACTGCATTAGAATGGGATCATTTTTAATGACCTATCTCAAACCAATTCCTCCTTAATTTTCATCTTCATTATCAGCTTAGTATGTCAATAATAAGGCTTTCTGGCAGGGTAGTGGCACCCAATCCTTGGTTCTTGCACTTGGTAAGGTGTGTGCCAAAACAGCTGCAACACCGCCTAGCCCTCTCTCTTTTTTTATTTCTTCTTTTGCATAATTTGAAATCTGCATCATGTCAGGGTTGGCCTTCACTCTGCAGCATTGATGCCAGTTTCCTGCCTCTTCAAACACCAGGAAATTCTTCTCCTCTAGTGGGGGGAAGATATATATTTTTAAAAGTATTTGATTAGATAGCTGACATTTTAAATTACAAATTACTCTCAACTGAGAGTTACCTGTGTGCGTATCCTGAGACTAGAGAGCATGCAGGAACGAATCCAAATACCCTTGTCATCACACTTCTAAACATGCACTGAAAATCCAAGTATTCATGTAAATCTACAGTGGCGATTCTAAACCACAGTCACCCCCAGGGGTCAAGTAGTTTGATACTGGACAAAGGGTTCTCTCTCTCTCTCTCTCTCTCTCTCTGGGGGAAACAGAGCTGCTGGGAAATGTGTTCTCCACTGCTCACTCCAAAAGCTTATTGTGACCCTAACTTCTTTCTCTCCCAGGACTCTGCAGAAACTGGTCAGGGGTCTGTGAGTTCTAGGATGGAAGAAACCACAGAGCCACCTGCAGGTGAGTGTCAGGGCAATCTACAAAGAGGCTGACTGGAGTGAGACATTAACTACAAAGGCTCAGGGAAAATGGCTTCCAGCTTAGCTTCAATACCTTCTGACAGGGAAAAGTGCAAGCAGTAGGCCTCCATGAATTCAACAGACACTGACCAACTACTACTCTGTAACAGGCTCTAATGACAGTCCTTGCTTCTCTACTTCTCTGTGGCAGACAGGACTGCTATATAAAGCTCTTCCTCATGAGGAATTCATTGCATTCCAGGCACAGGGATGTATAAGAGCATCTTCCTCTTTACTTTGTCAACTCTTTTCTTGGGCACATGCTACGGCAGGGTTTCCTGTCAGACTCTTGGACACAGAGACACAGAGACACAGCCTTCTTTGCAAAGAAGGTCCAAAGAAGGCCCATGTGTCATCTTCTACAGTGAGATGAGTCTCTTTATGGTCAGCCTGGATCTAGATTCAGATTTCTCTACATGTAGGTGTCAAACATCTGCATAAACATGAAGGGGGTCAAACGCCAGCCACTGAGGGGCTTCCACTAGAAGCAGATGACTCCCACAGCCTCACATGTGGAGACCAGCTGGGTTCCTGTACATGCCTCCTGCCGAGTCATACCTCCTTTTTGAAACAAGCTCATGACACTGAAAATCAATCCCAAGGGGGTGGGGAGATTGGCAGGGACCCAGTAGTCCCACAGAAAAACATGCACTTCTCCAAGGAAGACACAGCTCCCTTGCCATGCTCTAGCTACATCCTGTGGTCACGATGGGCTCATCACGACCACTTCAGCCTGAACCTATTTTGGATTCCTCTCCATATAGACAGAGAATATCACTATGAAAATGGAATGGCTCCACTACAGGTGACTGAGGACCAGTCACAGGATCAGGAAATCTCTGGCTTGGCTTCCAGCCACCAGGAGTCCTTCCTTTTGGAGCAGCTATTTGAGGACACCCCAGGTTAGTTCCTCCACAAGCCCAGACCTCAGGTCAGGGCCAGCAGAGGAGAGGGAAATTGAACACTTTGCTGCCAGTGCCACCTCTCTGGACATTTCTCCCCTCTTGAAATCAAGCTCATGATACTGAAAACCAGCCTCACTATGGAAATGGGATCAGAATATACACCAGAACTAATAGTGACCCAGCATGATAACTTCTACTTCCAAGTTTCTAGAAACCTCTTAAGTTCTCCAATAAAAAGCCAAGGCCAGTTATATACACCTTCAAATTCAATCAAAAGTAGGGAGTCCAGGTCTCCTTTCTCAAATCCTCAAAGATTTTCCTGCTAATATGCAGGAATCATGTCATACTCTTATAACTGGGTTTGCTACCTCCATCTGTCCCTCTACAAAGGTTTCAGTTAGAAAGTGGACGCTTGACCCCTTGGTTTTCCACATCCTTCATGCTCTCACTGCCTCTGCTCTGCTCCCTAGGGCCCCTACTTTGTCCATTGCTAATCCCACTGCTATGATCACAGGTCTCTGCACTGGGGGTGACTCTACGTGGACCCTGGGCAGCTCTGTTTACAGAGGCCACCACAAGAGCATCTTGGTGGCTGTGGACCAGAGGGATGACTCTGACGCCACCCTCCATGATGTGGAAAGCATCAGGCAGAGCTCTGTGTTCAACCTTCTGCACAGTGCCCCCTCATGGCTGCCTCTGCTAGAGCTCACTGCCTCTGAGCTCAGTACTGAATACCTGATGGGCTGTGGAGATAGGGCCACCCACAAGCTGTCACTCTACAGCTATGCCCTGAGCCACCCCATCATCCCCGTGAATCTGGCAGTGGAGGACATCATGGACTGTGTCTATCTACTACATCAGAAGGAAAAGGCCACCATCACTCAGTTCTCCTGCATCATGTCCGTGTTGTGCACCAGCAGCCACACAGAGCTTAACAAGGAAGACACGGAGGAGTGAGGCCCTCCATCCAAGTCCCCTGATCCTGCTAGAGGTAGGCACCTCCTTCCTGACTGATGCCAGTGGTACAAAGGTGACCAGGCTCCTGAACACACCTCATCTACACCATGAGTCTGGGTGAGCTTATGCCATGTGAGATTAATTCGAGCAACTAGTCTGTGTGAGACAAAGGTTTCTGGCTGATTACAACAGGACAAGAGAATCACATCCCAACAATGGCAGGACTTGACTCATTCTCCTGGTGACAGCACATTCTGGGTGGAGGCTGCAGAATCTTGCTGTGTTGAGAGGAAATGTTGACTAGGTTTTAATATATTTAACTCTTCTGATAATAATTCAATTTACCTAATTGCTAGCGATAGAAATTCAGATGGGAGGGAGAGACAGTGGGGGAGAAATTGAGAGATACCTACAGCTTTGCTTTTCGGCTCCTGAAGCTTCCCCCCTGCAGGTGGGGATAGGGGCAAAAACCTAGGTCCTTGTTCACTGTGGCATGTGTGCTCACCAGGTGGGCACCACTTAGCCCTTTCATATATTTATCTCCATGGAGAAATACTCTCTTTGGCTTAACTTATTTCTTCAGGAATCAAGAAGAAGCTAGTATATGACAATGTGATTTAACTAAGACAGCTCTCTGTTTTTCATTTCAGGCATGACAGTAAGACAGACTGCTAATTCCAATCCGGGAGAGTGACGCCTCCAGAAAGGCTCAGTGATGGAACATCTCAGGTCTCTCCAAATGGGATTCAGAGAGCCCCTACCTACAACCTACTCAGCTGATAATGGCTCAGGGCTCCCCTGGCAAATCTACAATCAGTGAGGCCACCTGGGTGTCTGCTGAAATGCCAACAGACAGCTTCCCCTTTCTAGAACTGACCCTTTCTTTTCCCTGTTACTTTATGATATCCAACTGAGAACAATTATTTTCTTAATCCTTTGCAGGATTTTGAGTTAGTTCTCAGTCCTGCCATCTATGTGTAAACTTCCTGGTGGAAGACATGAAGCCCTCTGACTAAGGCAGTTCTTTTAAACTTTTTGTCTAGTGGGGTCACAATGAAAAATGTCAACATCTCACATCCAGCTCATTTCATTTGAGGCATCCTCCTTGATCCCTTCTTACATCCTGCTTTGAAGGTCTTTTCACAGAAATCTCTCTCTTATTCCTTTCACTGTATGTATGTAGTTATAGAGTCTTTTATTGTATTTTCTTGTTGATTGTATTACTATAATAAATATCACTCCCTGACTCTGTACCTTATATGGCCCCTCTCTTTGCTCAGGGCTCAGATGAAACCTTGGTGGGCTCCTCTGGGCAGCTCTGCATTAGCTGACGTCCCATGTGTCTGCAGGCAGCTCATAGCTCAACTGGATCTATTTTCTGTGTGTTGCCTGTTCCCCAAATCTCCACAGGGTGGCACCTAGCTTCTTCAGTGCCGAAGAAGGGCTCCCATACCATAGCCAGACAGCCACTGAGGTCTCTGCCTGCTTCCCATTTGTCCATGTTCCATGGGCCAGAGCAAGGACATGGCTGAGTCTACAGTCAGCCCAGGAGGAGACAGTAGCAGAGACTAAAGATGGCGCACTTCGGGCTTCTGGATGGCTGTTACTGTGATCAGCACATTTCACTGAAAAGTTCAAGGTGACACCTCTACTGCCATAGGCCCTCAGCTACTAGCCTTTTAAAGACTCCTTAGCCCAGCACTTCCCAGATAGTCACCAATTGTGGGGACAAATGGTCATGGAATAGCCACTCATTATGCTGACACTGGCATCTGTACACCACATGTAGATCAGGTCACAGGTCAAAACTGGCATCCTGGGGAAACGAAGGTCACTGTTCAACCTGACTGTCCTTTCTCTTTTTAGGAAAACTTAGTACTACACTGCCTACTAAGAACTTTAGAAAATATAACACCCAACATTCTTTCAAGAGAAGTGACATTTTTAAACAAGCAAGTACGCATTTCCAAAATAAAAAGCACACATTTTCTAAAATATCAGAGTATGCTTTTGTCAAAATTTAAAAAATGAAAACCTGTGTACACTAGGACCACACCTGATAAGTATAAAAGTTTAAGGTCAGGAGTTGGGCAGTAGCACAGCTGGTAAAGCACAGATGGCACAAAGCAGAAGGACCTGGGTAAGGATCCCGGTTAGACCTGCCAGCTCCCCACCTGCAGGGGAGTTGATTCACAATTGGTGAAGCAGGTCTGCAGGTGTCTATCTTTCCCTTCAAGTCTCTGTCTTCCCCTCCTCTCTCCATGTCTCTCTATCCTATCTGACAAGGTCAACAACAACAATAACTATAAAAAATTAAAAAGTGCAATAATGGGAATAAATAAATTTTTTAAAGTTTAAACTCTCTGAAAGGAAAAAAAAAGATAGAAACAGGGAGTTGGGCAATAGCGCATGGGTTAAGGGCACATGGCGTGAAATGCAAGGAGTGGCGTAAGGATCCCCAGCTACCCACATGCAGGGGAGTCACTTCACAGGCGGTGAAGCAAGTCTGCAGGTGTCTATCTTTCTCTCCACCCGTCTTCCCCTCCTCTCTCCTTTTCTCTCTATTCTATCTAATAACGAAGAAAACAATAATTACAACAACAATAAAAACAGTAACTTTTCAATAGTGACCCACTTTTTTTAAGCTACTTATAAATACAATCAACATTATAGTTTCTTTTGCACCTCCCTAATAACAAGTGTAATATTTTTATGTATTTATTGACTACCTGTATTTTTTCTGTACCCTATTCATAATATTTGAAAAACTCTAAAGGCCCATGTGTCGTTTTCTTTTTGATGTTTCATTGTTGTTGCCAATGCTATGGCTCCTGCTCATTAGCTATAGGACTCTATCATCATTATCAGCTGTCTTCATTTAATTTATTTTATTCATATATAATAAATATATCATTTATGTTATTTTTATTATTACCTACAGGACTCTAACATCATCATCAGCTGTCTTTATTTTATTTATTCATTTTGAATGTATGTAGAGACAAAGATGAAGAACCGAGATGCGGAACTGTTCTACTATTTCTAAAACTTTCCGCCATCCCCACCTAGCGAGTGGGGACTGGAGCTGGAACCCGGGTCACCAACATGGCAACTTAAGTGCTCTACTGGGTGACACACTAACTGCCCACTTTTCTCAATTTTTGAGAACTTCCCATAGTCTTGAATACTCAGATTGTCTCCAGGCATGTCACTCATCTAACTTCCTTATCTTCCACTGACCCTGCTGGGGAGCCAGCATAATGGTTCTGTATGTCAAAGCCTTCCATGCCTGAGGCTCTGAAGTCCCAGGATCAATTTTCAGCTCCACCATAACCCAGAGCTGAGCAGTGCTCTGATCTTTCTCTTTTTGTATCTCTCTCATTAAAATATAAAGAATTGGAAGTCCACTGGTAGTGCATCTGGTTAAGTGTACGCGGTGCAAAGCACAAGGACAGGCATCAGGATCCCAGTTAGAGCCTCAGGCTCCCCACCTGCAGGGGGTTTGCTTCACAGGTGTGAAGCACATCTGCATGTGTCTATCTTTCTCTCCCCCGTATTCCCCTCCTCTCCCCATTTCGCTCTGTTCTTTCCAACAACGGCTACAATGGTAATAACTACAGCAAAAAAACAAGGGCAACAAAAGGGAATAAAGAAATATTAATTAAAATATTTTTAAAATATATAAAGAATATATACATATATTTTAGGGTCCGGGCAGTGACACATCTGGTTGAGCCCACATGTTACAGTGCACAGTGACCCAGGTTGAGGCCTCTGATCTCCGCCTGAGTTGGAGAAAGCTTCAAGAGTGGTGAAGCAGGGCTGCAGGTGCATATGTGTCTCTCGCCTTCTCCACCGCCCCCTCCCTTCTAAATTTCTCTCTGCCCTTTCCAATAATAATAGTCTGTTAAAAAACATATATATGTACTTTAATTTCTAATATTTAATTGTATGCTAGTCCCAAGACATATGCACAGCTATGTTTATATAGCTATATAGTTGGTAAGTCAAAATATGGAAGCAACCTAAACACAGACAACTAGATAACTATGTTAGAATGGGGCATGGCTGGTGATGCACATAGTTGAGACTGGTCTTACCATACACAGGGACCTGGGTTTGAGCCCCTACTCCCCACCAGCAGGAAGGATTTTTAATGAGTGGTGAAGTAGGTTTAAAAGTCCCCCTCTCTCTATTTTTCTTTTTTTCTTTAATTCCCCCCCCCCCCGTGGAATTGCTGTGGCTCAGTGTCTATGCTACAAATCCACTGCTCCTGGAGGGTATTTTTTCCTTTTTTTTGACAAAGCACAAGGACAGGCATCAGGATCCCAGTTAGAGCCTCAGGCTCCCCACCTGCAGGGGGTTTGCTTCACAGGTGTGAAGCACATCTGCATGTGTCTATCTTTCTCTCCCCCGTATTCCCCTCCTCTCCCCATTTCGCTCTGTTCTTTCCAACAACGGCTACAATGGTAATAATTACAGCAACAAAACAAGGGCAACAAAAGGGAATAAAGAAATATTAATTAAAATATTTTTAAAATATATAAAGAATATATACATATATTTTAGGGTCCGGGCAGTGACACATCTGGTTGAGCCCACATGTTACAGTGCACAGTGACCCAGGTTGAGGCCTCTGATCTCCGCCTGAGTTGGAGAAAGCTTCAAGAGTGGTGAAGCAGGGCTGCAGGTGCATATGTGTCTCCTGCCTTCTCCACCGCCCCCTCCCTTCTAAATTTCTCTCTGCCCTTTCCAATAATAATAGTCTGTTAAAAAACATATATATGTACTTTAATTTCTAATATTTAATTGTATGCTAGTCCCAAGACATATGCACAGCTATGTTTATATAGCTATATAGTTGGTAAGTCAAAATATGGAAGCAACCTAAACACAGACAACTAGATAACTATGTTAGAATGGGGCATGGCTGGTGATGCACATAGTTGAGACTGGTCTTACCATACACAGGGACCTGGGTTTGAGCCCCTACTCCCCACCAACAGGAAGGATTTTTAATGAGTGGTGAAGTAGGTTTAAAAGTCCCCCTCTCTCTATTTTTCTTTTTTTCTTTAATTCCCCCCCCCCCGTGGAATTGCTGTGGCTCAGTGCCTATGCTACAAATCCACTGCTCCTGGAGGGTATTTTTTCCTTTTTTTGACCTTGTTTTTTATCTTTGTTGTAGTTATTATTGATTTTTATTTCTGTCATTGTTGTTGGACAGGACAGAGAGAAATTGAGAGGAGGGGAAGACAGAGGGGGGAGAGAAATATATGATTAGTGAAGTAAATGAATAAATCAATTAACAGATTTTTCCTTTTTTTGCCTCCAGGGTTATTTATTGCTGGGGCTCAATAAGAATCCACTTTTCCTGGTGGCCTATTTTTTCATTTTATTGGATAATACAGAAATTGAGAGGTGGGAGTCGGGCGGTAGCACAGCGGGTTAAGCGCATGTGGCTCCAAATGCAAGGACCAGCGAAAGGATCCTGGTTTGAGCCCCGCCTCCCCACCTGCAGGGGACTTGCTTCACAGGTGGTGAAGCAGGTCTGCAGGTGTCTATCTTTCTCTCCTCTTCTCTGTCTTTCCCTCCTCTCTCCATTTCTCTCTGTCCTATCCAACAATGACATTGATAATAACTACAACAATAAAACACCAAGGGCAACAAAAGGGAATAAATAAGTAAATATAAAAAAAAATTAAAAAAAAAGAAATTGAGAGGTGAGAGGAGGGAGAACGAAGGACACACTAGCAGACCTGCTTCGACTCTTGTGAAGCGACCCCCCTGAAGGTGGGGAGTGGGGTTTGAAACTTGATCCTTGCATGGGTCCTTGTTCTGAGTACTATGTGTGCTTAACCAGGTACACTGCCAGCCCCTTCAATATACATATTTAAAAATATTTTATTATCTTTATATATTTATTGATGGGATAGACAGCCTAAAATTGAGAAGGAATGGGGGTGATAGGGAGGGGGACACCTGCAGCACAGCTTCACCACTCATGAAGCTTTCCCCCTGCAGGTGGGGAACAGGGGCTTGAACCTGAGTCCTTTAGCACTGTAACATGTGCTCTCAACTAGGTGAGCCACCACCTAGCCTCTCCCTCAAAATATTTTTTTCAAGACAGCACTTCTTGGTGAAAAAAATAGGAGACTTCACCTCTCTGGCTAACAACACCATCAAGTGTGGTTAGAGGTGCAGAGGAGCAGGTCTGAGTTTTGTTTTGTTCCCTGAGAACATGTAGCTGAAAACATGGAAAATGGGATGAAAAAGACACTGGGAACAGGTGAGTTTCGGACAGGGGTATTGATGCCTTTACATTGTACAATGCCTGTTTTCTATTTTCATTATTTTAATTAAGTATTTTACCTAAAACAAATTACACTGAGATGACAAAACAAATAGAAAGACCCAGCAACTATATTGTTCCCCAGATGTACAAATCAGTATATTCTTTAGTGTATTAAAGAAAACTTTTAGCAAGGCAGGTCTGAGTTTTGTGCCACAGTAAGGGCTGGTCAGGATGGATGAAATGTGTGAAGACAATTAAGCTTAATACTAAACATCTGCTATTGAGAGAGTTTGGAACTGCTATTTTAAATTCAACCATCCCAGCTTAAATATTTTGACACTCACCCATCAATGTGTCTGGGGTCTCATTTTCCTTAGAAGTCAGACACATCTGATGCTGTGCAACCTTGAATAATAATTTTTAAAAAACTGGGGTTACAACCCACGTTTCACAGGATCTACTTGAAGAAAACTTGTCTTTAGCTTCCCAAAGGTTCACAAAAAATGAATCAAGTAAAAATGTAAATTCTCTTAGCTCCACAGACTTGACTACAGTTTGAGAGTAAACATTGTTGATTTCAGTAACTCTTGGACAGAGTGCATAAGAACACTATATATTTGAAACACTACTGTCAACACTGTATTTCTTCTTGCACAGTGACTGTTTCCTTGTAAATGACAGATATATATTCTAGCAAACTCAGCACTTTGTAAATCAACTTTAAATACAGATCATAGTTTCAAATACTCCCTTGCAAGGAAATATATTGTATCCACATAGCAGTTAAAGTGCTCCTTAATGTAGGGGGGAGGAGAGAAACACCTTGAAAGTGTGAGCAACTTACAAGAATAGAGACCAACTCTCAAATGATCAAAAATTAATGTTAACTAGGAAAAATGCAGAGGTAGCAATTACTAGGAAGAGGGTCCCAGGACAGGCTGGGAGTAGTGATGAGAACATCTCCTGAGACGGAGAGAGTGCCAGATTAGGTGATCATTCCAGCCAGATAGGTTCTGTTTATGCTGGGACGCTGTCTGTCTGTCTCTCAGTCCCTGCCTTTGCCTCTATCTCTGTCTCCATATATATAAAATCGGGCATGTCATGAAAAATATTTAAAAAGAGAAGTATAACTCTGAACATGATCTAAAGAAATGCTTCCTGAAAAGTCCGATCAAAGTATTATTCTGAGTCTATATGAGAAATAGTCTCATTATTAGTAAGGTACACCAAAGTCATTAAAGGCAAATAGCGGGGGCTGGGCCGTACACAGCGGGAGAAGCATACATGGCTCAAAGCACTAGGATGGGCATAAAGATCCCAGTTTGAGCCCCCACTTCCTTATGTGTGTGGGGAAGGTCGCTTCACTAGCAGTGAAGTAGGTCTGCAGGTTTCTGTCTTTCTCTCCCCCTCTGTCTTCCTGTCCTCTCTCAGTTTCTCTCTGTACTGTCCAACAACAACAGGTATAGCAACAACAACAACAACAAGGGCAATGAAATGGTAAAAATAGCCTCCAGGAGCAGTGGATTCCTAGTGCTGCCACCAAACCCAATGATAACTATGGAGGTAAAAAAAAAAAAAAGACTAAAACTCATAGGGTATACATGACCTTCAGAGACAAGCACATACTCAGTGCATATAAAAAGGGAAAAGAGGAGACTTGGGTGGTAGTGCAGCTGATTATGCACCCATGGCTCAAAGTGCAAGGATGGGGGTAATGATCCAGGTTGGAGCCCCTGGCTTCCCACCTGTAGGGTAGTTGCTTCACAAGCAGTGAAGCAGGTCTGTAGGTGTCTATGTTTCTCTCCCCTCTCTGTCTTCCCCTCCTCTCCTCATTTCTTTTTTTTTCCTCCATAGTTATTGCTGTGCTCGGTGCCTGCACCATGAATCCACCGCTCCTGGAGGCCATTTTTCCCCCTTTTTGTTGCCCTAGTTGTTGCAGCCTCATTGCGGTTATTATTGCCATTGTTGACATTGCTTTGTTCTTGGATAGGACAGAGAGAAATGGAGAGAGAAGGGGAAGACAGAGAGAGGAGGAGAGAAAGATAGACACCTGCAGACCTACAACACCGCCCATGAAGCGACTCCCCTGCAGGTGGGGGGCCGGGGGCTCGAACCAGGATCCTTACGCCAGTCCCTGCGCTTTGCGCCACGTGCGCTTAACCCACTGCTCCACCGCCCGACCCCCTCCTCTCCTCATTTCTGTCTGTCCTATCCAACAATGATGACATCAGTAACAACAACTACAACAGGGGATTTGGTTGGTAGTGCAGCAGGTTAAGCACAAGTGCACAAGCAGAAGGATCACCATGTGGACCCCGGTTTCAGCCCCTGGCTCCCCACCTGCAGGGGAGTCGCTTCACAGGCAGTGAAGCAGGTCTGCAGGTGTCTATCTTTCTCTCCCCCTCTCTGTCTTCCCCTCCTCTCTCCATTTCTCTCTGTCCCACCCAACAAAACAACAATAACTACAACAACAACAACAACAAAAAACCAAAGGGCAACAAAACCGAATAAATAGATATTTAAAAATAAAATAATAACAACAATAAAACAAGGGCAACAAAAGGGAATAAATAAATAATATTTTTTTAAACTCGGGGAAAAAGGGAACTGAGCAGTAGCTCAGCCAGTTAAGCCAAGTGGGGCAAAAACGCAAGGCCTTCTGAAGGATCACAGTTCGAGCCCCCAGCTCCCTGCTTGTAGGGGAGTTGCTTCACAGGCAGTGAGGCAGATCTACAGTTGTCTTTCTTTCCCCGTCTGTCTTCCCCTCCTTTCTCAATTTTTCTCTGTCCTGTCTAACAAGGATGACATCAATACTAATAAATACAACAACAATAAAAAAGGGCAACAAAAGAGACTATATAAAAAATAATATAAAAGAAAGGCAAAACAAACACTGAAATGCCCAGCAGCATATGGCTAGCAGGCATCTCTAGGTGATACTGACAGTCACTCCAGTGAAGATGTTGTAACTAGGGCGACACAGGGGCCTTGCTGCTGTCCTGTGGTCCACTGTGAGCTCCCCGGCCCCTAAGTACTGCACAGATGGGGGCACTGAGCTGTGCCCAGAGCCAGCATGGATGGGCCCTGCAGTATCACCAGGACCACATGCATCTGCATGAACTGGGACCACTGCCAGGTGGCTTCTTTGCACCATGTATGCTTAACCTGTTGTGCTACCACCAGGCCCCAAAATTTGATTCCTTAATAAATCAAAGATACAGTAAGCACATTCAGTAATATTACCTTAATATCTTGGACTTCATATCCTACCCTGTGGTCAGTGACTCTATTCTGGGTAAAATTGTAGGTCCGAATTCTTTCTGACTGGGCTCCTGTTCCAACCTGTGCAGAGATAGAAAGGAATTCACATTTTAACACAATCACTATCTTTACTACAATGGAAAAGGCACTTGTAAATTTTCTTCTAATGATTTCTATTTCTGAAGGTCAGACACATACAATTGACAAGAGCAAGAGCAGAAGGAACTTAACTGTTTAAGACTCTTGTTATCTCAGGTTTACTTATGGAGTAAGAGTGTTTCTTTTTCTTTTGCCTCCTGCACTACAAATCCACTGCTCCTGGAGGCCATCCCCCCCGCCCTTTGTTGTTCTTTTTGTTTATCATTGTTGCTGGATACGACAGAGAAATTAAGGGTGGGGGGGAGACAAGGAGTAGGAGAAAAATACAGACACCTGCAGACCTGCTTCACTTCTTGTGGAGTTACATCCCTGCAGGTGGGGAGCTCAAACCAGGATCCCAAACCCTAACCTTAAGCTTTGTGCCATGGGTGCTGAACCGCTGCACTACCACCCAGCCCCCAAGAGTGCTTCTTCAGTAGTTCCAGTTCCAATCAAAGCCAAATTATCAGTGGTCTGAGAGAAGGAGGCAGAGTGGATAAAGTACAGGATTTTCAGGCATGAGGTCCCAAGTTCAATCCCCAGTGCCACATATACCAGAGTAACGTGCAGATTCTCCCTGCTCCTCTCTCTCTCATTAATGAATAAATTAGATCTTTAGAACAAAATAAAAATATCTCTGAAGATGGGTAGGTTGCACCATGGAAGAAATTAGAGCTTCTAAATTGTAGGTCCTGAGTCCAATCCCAAGCACTGCATATGCTAGAGTGCTGCTTCTGGGCCCCTCTACCCCCTTCTGTAGTTCATGAAATTAAAAATAATTAAAAAGCTTTATTTTACCCACATCAGTCCGTTCTCCAGCAAGTTTACTAATGTGTTAACTCAAACTTCTTTCTCAAGCTGTTTCTATTCAGGATTTGTATCATAACTCTCTAAAGAGAAAATTGGTTTAAAGGTCATTTTTATGAATTTTTTATGGAAATTAAGATACTTTCAAGTTGTAAAATAAAACATATTATTACATAAATTTATTACGACTCCCTGTGGGTTCAGAAATAAATAGCTCTGCCAAAACCATACTGCAAAGCACAAGGACCAGCAGAAGGATCCTGGTTCTGGCCCCCAGCTCTCCACCTGCAGGAAAGGTACTTCACAAGCAGTGAAGCAGGTCTGCAGGTATCTGTCTTTCTCTCCCCCTGTCTTACCCTCCTCTCTCCATTTCTATCTGTCCTATTCAACAACAACATCAATAACTACAACAATGTTAAACAAGGGCAACAAAAAAGGGAAAATAAATTAATTCATTAAAAAAACCATACTCTAATATTTTCTGCTTATAGAGTCTAAGGTCAAGGGGCAAGAAAGGGTTTTTCCCCCACTACATTTTTCTCTATTTCCTAGATTTTGAATTACATATGTATGTAGTTTTATTCAAATGTGTAAGTTCTACTAAAGTGTATGTATCATTTAAATAAGCAAAGTATGTATACTCTTGTTCTCTTCAGATTGTATAAATCTTTTGCCTCTTAAGTAAGCAAAGTATCATAATATTTTAAATTTAAAAAAAAAATAAAGGCTGCCACTGTCTGGGAGGTTGTGCAGTGGATAAAGATTTGGAGTTCTTAGGTGTGAGTTCTCAAGTTTGATCTCGGGCATCACATGAGTCAGAGTGATGCTGTGGTTCTCCTTCTTCCTCTCCCCTATTTCTCTCATTAATAAATAAATCTTTACAAACAAAAGTAAAACCTGAATGGGGTTGAAAGAGAATGTGGAAGCCCAAAATGGACATGTTTTTGAGTTATTTGCAGTAAACCTTGTAGCATTTTAGGAAAAGTGGGTTGCATAACAGTAAGCATTATAATAACTGTCACTAGTCACTTTGATTTAGATATCTTAGTTTTCCCTACTCTTGTCCTTTCCACTTTCCCTACCCTTGTTTTAGCCTGCAGTAGTGTAAGTGACAGTGCAAATGATATATTAATCCCTTGCCTGCGATGGTCTCAGATTGCAGAGGAGCATCAGTAGGTAAACTTGAAGCTAGTCTGACCTGGGAGTGAAGTGGGCAGGGCATACATGTGGCCCTGGATCCTCCCACCTCAGTGGGCCCCCTCCCCTCCTCTTTCAACCTTCTCAGTTCAGATGACAGATTTACAAGCAAGATAAAGGGACCAAGCCAAGAAGGAAAGGAAGATAATAGAATATTAACAGGGGGTGGGCTGTAGCACAATGGGTTAAGCACAGGTGGTGCAAAGCACAAGGATCAGCCTAAGGATACCGGCTAGAGCCCCCAAATTTGATTCCTTAATAAACCAGCCCCCCGAATTCCTTAATAAACCAGGCCCCCAAATTTGATTCCTTAATAAACCAGGCCCCAAAATTTGATTCCTTAATAAATCAAAGATACAGTAAGCACATTCAGTAATATTACCTTAATATCATGGACTTCATATCCTACCCTGTGGTCAGTGACACTATTCTGGGTGAAATTGTAGGTCTGGATTCTTTCTGACTAGGTTCTTGTTCCAACCTGTGCAGAGATAGAAAGGAATTCACATTTTAATATAATTACTATCTTTACTACAATGGAAAAGGCACCGCAAATTCTTTTCTAAGGATTTATATTTCTGAACGTCAGGCACATACAATTGACAAAGAGCAAGAGTGGAAGGAATTTAATTGTTTAAGACTCTTGTTATCTCAGGTTTACTTATGGAGTAAGAGTGTTTCTTTTTCTCTTTTTTTTTCTACCTGAACTACAAATCCACTGCTCCTGCAGGCCATCACCCCCCCCCCGCCTTTTGTTGTTCATTTTGTTTATCATTGTTGCTGGATAGTACAGAGAAATTGAGGGTGGGGGGGAGACAATGAGTGGGAGAGAAAGACAGACACCTGCAGACCTGCTTCACCACTTGTGAAGTGACATCCCTGCAGGTGGGGAGCTCAAACTGGGATCCCAACCCCTATCCTTGAGCTTTGTGCCATGTGCGCTTAACCTGCTCGCTGCACTACCACCCAGCCCCCAAGAGTGCTTCTTCAGTAGTTCCAATTCCAATCAAAGCCAAATTATCAGTGGTACTGGGAGGAAGAGGTAGAGTGGATAAAGTATAGGATTCTCAGGCATGAGGTCCCAAGTTCAATCCCTGGTGCCACATATACCAGAGTAACGTGCAGATCCTCCCTGCTCCTCTCTCTCTCTCATTAATGAATAAATAAGATCTTTAGAACAAAACAAAAGAAAAATGTCTCTGAAGATGGGTAGGTTGCACCATGGAAGAACTTAGAGCTTCTAAATTTTAGGTCCTGAGTCCAATCCCAAGCACTGCATATGCTAGAGTGCTGCTTCTGTGCCCCTCTACCACCTTTTGTAATTCATGAAATTAAAATAAATAAAAAACTATATTTTACCCTCATCAGTCCGTTCTCCAGCAAGTTTACTAATGTGTTAACTCAAATTTTTTCCTCAAGCTATTTCTATTCAGGATTTGTATCATAACTGTCTAAAGAGAAAATTGGTTTAAAGGTCATTTTTATGAAATTTTTTATGGAAATTAAGATACTTTCAAGTTTTAAAATGAAACATATTATTACAAAAATTTATTACAAATCCCTATGGGTTCAGAAATAAATATCTCTGCCAAAACCATACTGCAAAGTGCAAGGACCAGTGGAAGGATCCTGGTTCTGGCCCCAGCTCCCCGGACCTGCAGGAAATGTACTTCACAAGCAGTGAAGCA
Organism: Erinaceus europaeus; assembly: GCF_950295315.1. Taxonomy (NCBI): domain Eukaryota; kingdom Metazoa; phylum Chordata; class Mammalia; order Eulipotyphla; family Erinaceidae; genus Erinaceus; species Erinaceus europaeus. The sequence goes on along the minus strand of NW_026647127.1, from coordinate 456,922 downwards.
GGTCTGCAGGTATCTGTCTTTCTCTCCCCCTCTGTCTTCCCCTGCTATCTCCATTTCTCTCTGTCCTATCCAACAACAACAACATCAATAACTACAACAATGTTAAACAAGGGCAACTAAAAAGGGAAAATAAATTAATTCATTTAAAAACACCATACTACTGATAGAGTCTAAGGTCGAGGGTCAGGAAAGGGTTTTCCCCCCACTTCATTTTTCTCTATTTCCTAGATTTTGGATTACATATGTATGTAGTTTTATTCAAATGTATAAGTTATACTAAAGTGTATGTATCATTTAAATAAGCAAAGTATGTATACTCTTGTTCTCTTCAGATTGTATAAATCTTTTGCCTCTTAAGTGAGCAAAGTATCATAATATTTTAAATTATAAAAAAGTAAAGGCTGCCGGGAGTCGGGCTGTAGCGCAGCAGGTTAAGCGCAAGTGGCGCAAAGCACAAGGACCAGCATAAGGATCCCTGTTCGAACCCCGCCTCCCCACCTGCAGGGGAGTCGCTTCACAGGCGGTGAAGCAGATCTCCAGGTGTCTATCTCTCCTCCTCTCTCCATTTCTCTCTGTCGTATCCAACAACGACAACAACAATAATAACTACAACAATAAAACAACAATGGCAACAAAAGGGAATAAATAAATAAAATAAATATAAAAAATAAAAATAAATGCTGCCACTGTCTGGGAGATTGTGCAGTGGATAAAGCTTTGGGGTTCTTAGGTGTGAGGTCTCAAGATTGATCTCCGGCATCAGATGTGTCAGAGTGATGCTGCAGTTCTCCTTCTTCCTCTCCCCTATCTCTCTCATTAATAAATAAATCTTTACAAACAAAAGTAAAACCTGAATGGGGTTGAAAGAGAATTTTGGAGTTGGAAGCCCAAAATAGCCATGTTTTTGAGTTATTTGCAGTAAACCTTGTAGCATTTTAGGAAAAGTGGGCTGCATAACAGTAAGCATTATAATAACTGTCACAAGTCACTTTGATTTAGATATCTTAGTTTTCCCTACTTTTGGCCTTTCCACTTTCCCTACGCTTGTTTTAGCCTTCCGTAGTGTAAGTGACAGTGCAAATAATATATTTATCCCTTGCCTGCGATGGTCTCAGATTGCAGAGGAGCATCAGTAGGTAGACTTGAAGATAGGAATTTGCATTTAAAAACCACTACTTCTTAGCAAACCCCTTCTGGCACACACACAGAGAGCCTAAACATTCAAGTTATTTCTTATTCACAGCGGAGTATATTTTCTGTATGTCCTGAGATTTTTACTTGGTCAAGAATAATGAAAAAACATTTTTAATATAAAGAAACCTTTTAAAAAGTTTTTTTTTCTTTTTGCTTGGTAAGAAAGAAAGAAATGGAGATGGAAAGGGGAGATAGAGTGGCAAAAGAAAGTGAGACACATTAAGATACTGTTTCACTGCTTGTGAAGCTTCCACCTGCAAGTGGGGATCAGGGGCTTGAACCTTGGTCCTCTCACACTATAACATGTGCACTCACAAAGTGACCTTTACAAAAATATGAATATATTGATGTATTTTAGTACGCCAGAGTTTCATACTTACACCAGAGTTTCATACTTACATAATTCTACTGTTGTCAACAGTTGTTTTCTCCTTTTAAATTTAAAAATGAAAAAATGGGGTCCAGGAGGTGGTGTAACCAGTGGAGTGCACATGTTACAATGCACAAGGACTAAGGTTCAAGCCCAAGATACAACCAGCTGAGGAGAAGCTTCACAAATGGTGAGGTAGCACTGCAGGTGTCTCTCTTTGTCTCCCCTTCTAGATCTTCTGTTCCCTCTCAATTTCTATCCAGGAAATAATAAATGAATAAAATATACAGGGGGCCAGCAGTGGTGCATCTGGTTAAGCACACAAATTACAGTGCATAAGGAACCAGGTTCAAGCCCTTGGTCCTAAGCTGCAGGGGGTAGGGGAAGCTTCACAAGTGGTAAAGCAAGGCTGTAGGTGGTTCTCTGTCTCTCTCCTGTTCTATCTCCCCCTCCCCTCCCTATTTCTCTGTCTCTGTCCGATAATAACTAAATATATTAATATATATAAATGAAAATTGACTTTAAAATTTTTTAAAAATGAAATAGAAAAAGTGGGATAAAGAGCATGTGAGAAACATCACAGTACCTGCCATCATGCCTGGTGCTCCCATGTTGTGTTAGGGCTCAACACCAGGTCTGCAAGCATGGTGATGTGATGTGCACTCTATTGGGGGAGCAAGCTCTGGACCCCTTCGTTTATTTATTTTTATGGATAGAGCACCACTCAGAACTTCTGTATGCTGGGGATCAATCTTGGGGCCTTATGCATGTGCAGTATGCAATTTACCAATAAGCTACCTCTCAGTTCAATGCTTATGATTTTGAGATAGAGACCTAAGCATAGATCTACCATCCACTGAACTTGGCTTGCTGTGTCTGTGTTGCTGTTCAGTGGTGCCAGGAATCAACCCGAGGGACTCCCATATGTAAGGCATGTGCAGAATGACTCTTCGAACAGTTGTTAAGTTATTCTACTAAATAAATCTTATCCGCAGTGTCCTGACAGGTGGTGCAGTGCATAAGACATTGGACTCTCAAGCATGAAGTTCTGAGTTTAATCTCTGGCATTCCATAGGTCACAGTGATGCTCTAGTTCTTCCCTCACACCTTCTCATTAATAAATAAATCATTTTTTTTCCTTTCCATTTTGTAGCCCTTGTTGTTTTATCATTATTATGGTTATTATTATTGTTATTGATGTCATTGTGGATAGGACAGACAGAACTCGAGAGAGGAGGGGAAAATAGAGGGTGAGAGAAAGATAAGACATCTGCAAACCTTATTCACCACTTATGAAGAGACAACCTGCAGGTGGGGAGCCACGAACTCAACCCTGGTTCCTTGCACCAATCCTTGTGATTTGCACCACCTGCACTCAACCTCCTGCACTACCACCTGACCCCCACCTTTCTTTTTTTCTTTTATTTAAATGTACATATATACCTGCATTCTTCTGGTATTTTGCTGTCGACACGTCTTTCTCTATAATCTTCTGGTAAAGCCTATCTCGAAGCACATGCAGAGCGATTTCTTTGTTTTTTTTTTATCTGGGAGCGTCCTTGCTGGCATTCAACTACAAGCCCTGGAAAATTACCAAGACCAAAGACAGATGGGAGTTCCCACAAGGCAAACAAAACAGAACCAAGATATTTACGACAAGCAAACATGAATCAGGAAATTACTACAAAAGGTTAAGAACATTTTAGATTTAACAGGCTTTAGAAATGATACCTAAGGGAGCCAGAAGGTAGCACAGTGGGCTAAGCCCACATGGCACAAAGAGCAAGGACCGTTTAGGATCCTACTTCAAGCCCCCTGCTCCCCACCTGCAGTGGAGTCACTTCACAGGTAGTAAAGCAGGTCTGCAGGTGTCTCTCTGTCTCTATTCCTCTCTATCTCCCCCTTCTCTCTCAATTTCTCTTTGTCGCTATCCAATAACAACAAAAAAAAAAAGAAAGAAAAGAAATGATACATAGATTGCTATATGGAAAACTGGAAATTGTTCTGCAAATACAAACTATTGTATTTAATGTGGAATGTAAAACATTAATTCCCCAATAAAGAAATTAAAAAGAAAAAGAGAGAAATAAAGGAAGAAATGATACCTAGCTTAAGATGTAATAACTGTTGACTCACCTGTAAAGAAGGAAGCTTCACAGTCAGTTAAGCAGTGCTGTTGGTGTCTTTCTCTCTACCTCCCCCTACGATCTCAGTTTCTCTGTCTTTATTCAATAAACAAGTAAAGTAAAATAAATCTTGAAAAAATACTTGTAAATGGTTGCTCTGATACTGATATCTTGAGGTGTTTCCTATATGAAGGCTGAATGTAGCAACACCTATTGATGAGGATGATTCTTTCTCCAAGTTCTGCCTCCCAATCCCACCCCAGCACATTCATTTACTTTCAAAGATCAACATACAACAGGGTATTGTGACCCAAATGTAGATACACACGTTGTCTGTCTCAAGGAGAACTAAGTCAGCTTGACCCACTTCAATCATCAATACAGAGATGTTGAAAATAACATGTTTATATAGAGAGACCAATGCAAAGAAGCTACCCAGTGTCTTAAAAAAAATTATAGTGACTGTTCTTTCCTTTGCCTTGGTTCTAAATTTGTTGAATTTGGATTTTAAATGGGCCTGGCCTACTGTTGAGTCCAGTTACCCACCTAAATATAGGCGCAGGTTGTCTGTTTCTTAAAAAGAAAACATAGCATAGCATGTGGCTGGGGGTCTGATCCTCCACACTGCAAGTGAAAACACAGGCAGGCAATGGGCGGGACTCCTTGCATAGAGGAGCAGTGCTTTGCATGTCTCCCTCTCTTAAAGGATACAGAATGGAGACTGGCAGGGAGGCCTCTCAGCTGTCCCATGCAGGTGCAAGGTTCTGGGTGGGATTGATCCCCAGGCACAATATTTGAGAAAAAAATTTAAAAAGACTTTGTATTATTTAAAATATGTACAGTTAAGAGAACAATATTACCATGATTTTATTCAAAAAAGCCAATCTGCAGTCCTGGAGGCTGGCAGAGTGGTTGGAGTTTTGGACTCAAGCATGAGGTCCTGAATTCTACCTCCAGCATCACATGTTCCAGACTGATGCTATAGTGTTTTTCCTCTCTCTCTCTCTCTCTCTCTCCTCCCTTTCTCCCTCACTGATTAATAAATCTTTTAAAAGAGCTTCAGCATATGTAGAACCAGAGTTCAGACAGACCTGGGATCCCACACATACAAATCCAGATCTCTTGCCACTGAACCGCCTCCCAGGTTGCATTAACTGGCTCTTTAAAAGATTATAATTATTTATATGTGTGTACATATATTTTATAATCCTTTTTTTGAAAAAAATATGGTATGCCTCATGAATCTGTGTGTAATCCTTGAGCAGGGGCCATGCTAATCTATGTATCATGCCAATTTTAGTATATGTACTACGGAAGCTAGGACTATATTATAATCTTATTTAAAAAGTGTTAAGAGATGGAGACAGTTGGAGTCAGGCAGTGGCACAGCGGGTTAAGCGCACATGGTGCAAAGCTCATGGACCAGAGGAAAGATCGCGGTTCTAGCCCCTGGCTCCCCACCTGCCCGGGAGTCCCTTCACAGGTGGTGAAGCAGGTCTGCAGGTGTCTGTCTTTCTCTCCCACTCTATGTCTTCCCCTCTTCTCTCCATTTCTCTCTGTCCTATCCAACAACAACAACATTAATCACCACACAATGTTAAGCAACAAGGGCAACAAAATGGAAAAATAAATAAAAATAAAAAAGAGTGGAAAAGAATAGACAAGAAAAAAAAAAGAAAGGAAGACAATGAGACCTTGGTGACAACAACAACAACAAAAATAAAATAACCTATTTATACTTTAGAATTGCAGAATGGCTAGGGCAATGGCTCTGTACGAATTAAGTCCTGAATTCAATCCCCAGATTTGCATGTGCCATATTCATGCTCTGCTTCTCTTTTTTGTATTAATAAATAACATTTTTCCTTTTTTTAATTTCATTTTTTTAATTTCATTTTTTTTAAAAAAACCGCAGTTCCTACCCAGCTCCAAGATCGGCTGCTGCCTGGCTCTGTGGGGCTCCTAGTGCAGCTCCCACCAGCCAGCATCCTGGCTGCCCCATTGTGTGACTAGGCAGACTGCAGTCTCCCCAGGACTGTCCCCACAGACACAAGAACCCCAGGCGACCCCTGCCCACCCCCCACCACACACGGAGCCCTGCCAGGCCCAGGCCACCGGGACGAGGGGGGTTGGGGGTGGGTGTTGGCAGTGCCCTCCAGGACCAGCAGGTTGCAAAGTGCCAGACCTTCAGCCCAGACCCAATCCACAGCCCGGGCCCAGGGCTCAACAAGGGTTGGAGCCAGCTGGAACCCCTCTGAAATGCATGTCTCTTCTGAGAGAGACAGAGGCAGAGAAAACACTCCAGTTCTATTAGTGCGAGGAGACCCCCAACCTGGACCCGCACCCCGTGCCCCAGCCTCCTTCACCCTAATTTGGGAGCTTGGCTCGCCATGTTTCCCCAGACCAAACTCGAAGTTCAGGATTCCAAACAGCCGTACCCCGAGGACCTCGTCGTGGGCCACACCGAGAGGAAGGACAGCGGGTGCACATTTCAGGTGGGCGGACACATGGAAAGTTTTCTGGACCTGGCTGCCCCTGAAGCCAGGTCGGTGGGTTCCGGGGTCCCCTCCTGCCAGGGCGCTTGGGGTGGGCGGGAGGCGCACTGCCTGGACTCCAGCTGCACTGGCGGGTCCTCACCCTCGGGGCACTTGGTGCCACCAGTACTGACACGCTGGGTGAGGCCCAGGGACCTAGGACCCCTCTCCCAGGAGGAAGGAAAGGGAAGGCCGGCTGCCCAGACTCTCCAGCGGGGTCCCTACGCTCACGCTCACGGAAGCCAAAAGCAGCACGATCTGGGGGCGCACAGCCACCCTTCCAGGGTGTCCCTGCCAGGGGTGCGGGGTCTGGGGGCTCGCGGACACCTCCCCTGGGTGCGCCCCTGCCGGGGGTGTGCATGGCTCCATCTCGGGGAGTGCCCTGCTCAAGGCCGCTGGGTGCTGGAGGTTTGGGGGGGTGCGCAGCCACCTCTAAGGGGTGCGCCTGTCCCGGGGTACTGGGTCCGGGGGTGCTGGCCCCTCTGCGGCTGTACCCCGACTTTGCCCCTCACCCCACCCAGCACCTTCGCAGGTGGGCACAACAACCCAGCCTTCAAGGGCACAGGAACCAGGGGCCACTTACTTGGAATTGGAGGAATCTCACTAGATGGGCTCCAGCACTATGGACCTGGCCACTGGCTGCTGTCTGGCACAGCACCTTGGGGAGTCCCCAGCAGTACTTCCACACAGGGACTCTGCACAGTTCTTGCTGGGCGCTCTGGGCCCAGGGCCCAGGCCCCAGCACTGGGGCCTATGGGTGCGACACAACACGGCATGGCTCAATGCTGCCTGGGGGTGATGCGATGCTATGCTACTCAATGTGACAGGGGGCGACAGGGTCTCAGGGCGCGGGCCTCAGGGCTCCATGGTGCTGCTGTGGATGCAGCTGGGACAAAGGGAAGAAGAGAAGAATGGAAGACAGGGTGAGAGAAAGATAGACACCTGCAGACCTGCTTCACTGCCTATCTTTCTCTCCCCCTCTGTCTTCCCCTCCTCTCTCCATTTTTCTCTGTCCTATCCAACTACAAGGACATCAATAACAACAATAATAACTACAACAATAAAACAACAAGGGTAACAAAAGGGAAATAAATATTTTAAAAATTAAAAAATAAAAATATTTTTATTATCTTTGTTTATTGGATAGTAACAGAAGAAATCAAAAAGGAAATGGGAAGTAAAGAGGGAGAAGAGAGAGAAAGAGAGAGAGAGAGAGAGAAACCTGCAGCACTGCTTCACCATTCACAAATCTTTTCCTCTGCAGGTGTGGTGGGGACTCAAATCCAAAATAAATTTTAAGAATCTAACTCAACTCATTTTGTGTTGATGGTGTTAGGGTTTAGAGACAGACTTAAGTTTGAATAAAATCTAGAGACAGGATGTAAAGTTCAAAATCTCAGAGCCAGAAAAAGAAATAGGGCTTTGCCCAGACCCATCCCTGCTACCTGCACGATGAGACTGCATGAGAGGAGGACAAAGCAGTAGGAATATAATGTCCCTTTGGAATATATATCCCTTGGAATATAATATCCCTTTGGAATATATATCCCTTTGGAATACAACTAAAATAGGCCTACCAAGGAGGTGACTATAACTTAATTTGGGTTAAAAATAGAGTAGAAAAAAAGGGAAAAAAAATTTTTTTCTTTTAAATTATTATTCCCAAAGCGAACCTCCTCCCCCTCACCCCCCCCATAACCAATCCCGGGGGACCACCTCCTAGCAGGCTCCTCTGCTGAGCTTCTTTCTTTACCAAGATTCCTGTCCCACCAGGGAGTACCATTCATTCTAAGTCTATTCCCTTCTGAAACCTCTGGCCTTTTTTCTTTCTAAGTAGCCACCCCTCCCCCACATAGATAATTAAATAATAAAAAATAAACAAATAAAAAACTCTTTCCTTTAACTGCTCTTTTATTACTGTTCTTTTTCTTGTCTTTTTCTTTTCTCTCTCTCTCTATCTTTTTTTTGTGGCTTCCAAAGCCACAGGCCCCATCCCCTACATCACCAAACAGTGTGCTTTCACTGAATTCACTGATACACGTTTGGGAATTATTTTTGGGATGAAATCTGACTCAGAGTGGACTCTCACTATGAGTATCTCTGATCAACTTCCCTTCCTCCTTTAGCTACCACTAGAATATACAGTGGATAATAGATTTGTATAATTGTCTATCCCAGCTATCCTTGTCTAGTCCTGAGGTTTTTATTATTATTATTTTTCTTCTTCTTTCTTAACAATCAGCTACCTCTGCTCACGAGGTTTGAGGTAATCTGGGACAGGGTGTTTTTTTACCCTTATCTATTTTATTATTAATATTATGTAAAGGCATATATCTCCCCCCCTTTAGGTTGATCAGAATTAACTCTTAGGGTATCTTTCATTGCTAGGGTAGTGGGCATCTTATCTATTGTGGGAGGAACTTGTCTCATTACTCCTACCTCCTCTACAGACTCTCGCCTTCCTTCTCCTAGCTAATTAAAAAAATTAAATTAAAAATAAAGTAATCAAAAAAAACTTTCCTTTCACTGCTCTTTAATTACAGCTCTTTTTTATCTTTTATCTTTTCTCTCTCTCTTGTTTCTTTTTTTATCTTGTCATACACTTCTTCCTTCCTTCTTCTTTGCCTTTATGAATTTGTGAATTATTTCGGGGAAGAAATCTGACTCAGAGTGGACTCTCTATGTGTCTATCTCTGCTCTAGTTCCCTTTCCCCTCTTGTTACCCCTAGAATATACAGTGGATAGTAGATTTGCATAACTGTCTATTCTTGTTATCCCTTTTTTTTTACTCTTTCTTCTTCACTGGGATTTGGTTACTATTTTTTCACAGACTGGAGATATTGTTTGGCTAACTGGTAGTGATTAAACTGCTTCAATACTTGCTACAGTTGCTATTGTAATTCCTGAGGTTGGTGAGTGCAATTGTCATAAAGGTATTTAGTACAGTGTTAATTGTACTGAAGACACAACAAAAGAGGAATAACAGAGCATAAAAAAAGAAACACATTAAAAATGGGTAGATCAAAAACAAATAAAACTGCTACTCCAATGAATGAAGACAAGAGCCCAGAAGAAACTACAAATCAGCCAGAAGTAACCATAGATAAGAAAAGGATACAAGCAATAATAAACTTATTAATGACATAAATGAAAACAACTTTGGAGGAAAGGAATGGCACTATTCGGAAAACAAGTTGAGACCCCCAAGGAAAATACTGATTATCTTGAGGCAATTAGAGAACTGAAACCTCAAATAGCTCTAATGAAGAAAAAAGCTGAGGCAAGGGAAAGCAGACTAACAGAAGCAGAAAACAGAATTAGTCAGACAGAGGATAAGTTAGAGAAAACTAAGAAAGAGGTGAAAGAGCTCAAAAAGAGACTGAGAGACACTGGAAACAACAACAGAGACATATGGGATGATCTCAAAAGAAGTAACATTCGTTTAATTGGCCTGCCAGAGGAAGAAAGAGAGGAAGGGGAAGCAAACATTCTAGAGGAAATAATAGAAGAAAACTTCCCAGACCTGAATAACAGAAAGGACATCGAGATTCAAGAGGCCCAGAGAGTTCCAAACAGATACAACCCAGACCTGAAGACACTAAGACACATCATAGTCACTATGAGAATAAGTAAGGATAAACAAAGGATCCTAAAGGCTGCAAGAGAGAAACAAAAAGTCACATACAGGGGAAATGCCATAAGATTATCTGCAGACTTCTCCAATCAAACTCTAAAAGCCAGAAGAGAATGGCAAGATATCTATCGAGCCCTGAATGAAAAAGGGGTTCAACCAAGGATAATATATCCTGCTAGACTTTCATTCAAACTAGATGAGGGATCAAAACCTTCTTAGACAAACAACAGTTAAAGGAGGCAACCATCACCAAGCCGGCCCTGAAAGAGGTTCTAAAAGACCTCTTATAAACAAGAACATCACTATAAATACTTGCAATATATCAGAGCAAACAAAAATTTTTATTTGAACAATGGCACTACAATACATTAAATCCATAATATCAATAAATGTCAATGGTTTAAATTCACCCATCAAAAGGCACAGAGTGGGGGGATGGATCAGAAAGCATAACCCAACCATATGCTGCTTGCAAGAATCACATCCGTCGCAACAAGATAAACACAGACTTAAAGTGAAAGGATGGAAAACTATCATACAGGCTAACGGACTACAAAAAAGGGCAGGAACAGCCATTCTCATCTCAGACACTATAGATTTTAGGTTAAAAAAAGTAAGAAAAGATAGGCAAGGACATTACATAATGATTAGAGGATCAATCAGCCAAGAAGACATAACAATTATTAACATCTATGTACCCAGTGAGGGGCCATCTAAATATGTCAAGTGTTTACTGAAAGAATTTCAATAATACATCAATAATAATACAGTAATAGTGGGAGACTTCAATACCCCACTCTCACACTTAGACAGATCAACAAAGCAGAGAACCAACAAAGATACAAGAGAATTGAATGAAGAGATAGACAGACTAGACCTCTTGGACATTTTCAGAGTCCTTCACCCCAAAAAACTGGCATACACCTTCTTTTCAAATCCACATAATACATACTCAAGGATAGACCACATATTAGGCCACAAAGACAGGATCAATAAATTCAAGAGCATCAAAATCATGCCACGTATCTTTCAGACCACAGTGGAGTAAAACTAACATTTAACAACAAACCGAAGATTATTAAAAGTCACAGAAGTTGGAAACTAAACAACATTCTCCTTAAAACTTTCAGGAAACAGTTAGTACCCATACTTCTTAAGCTTTTCCATAAGATTGAAGAAACAGGTATACTCCCTTCCACCTTCTATGAAGCCAACATCACCCTGATACCAAAAGCTGATAGGGACAGAACAAAAAAGGAAAACTACAGGCCAATATCTCTGATGAACATAGATGCCAAAATATTAAACAAGATCTTTGCTAAGATTTGCTAATGAGCTGAACTTGGATGGGAAAGGATGGGAAATTGAAAACCATAGTAAATATTAAAAAGAAATGTTTCTGAGTGGAGCCAGACATGTTCATTCCTACTAGAACCTGGTTTAAAAATGACAAGCTGAGAGCGGACCCCAGAGAGCTCTGAGCAGCCCCAGCGCCACCGCCTCCTAGTTACCATCACACCCTGGGAGGAGCTGCAGCTGCAGCAGCTGGCCCCAGTCACCATCATGGCAACCATGAGCAGAGTGGCCTAGACCCAGCAGCCGCAGGCCGCCCCCGCCCTCAGCACCACCGACACCAAGCCTGGTGCCATGGGTAGTGGCACAGGGAGCGGCTGCCCAGGCAGCCTCATATCGGTGGCGCCTGCTGGCAGGGACAAGAAGATCAAGGCAATGAAGGTTATGGGAACAGTAAAATGGTCAATGTAAGGAGCAGATATGGTTTCAACAACAGGAATGAGCTGAAGACCTTAAGTGCTTGCTTTTTGCCCCTTGACCAGATAACCAGAACTATCTGCATTATCTATGCAGCAAGGGGGTTTTTATTATTTTTAACTAAAGATGTCTCTTTTTGGTAATGTCAAACATGTTTTTTTTTTTTTTTTTTTTTTTTTAAAGGCCTGGTTTTTCTCAATACACCTTTAAAGGTTTTTAAATTGTTTCATATCTGGTCAAGTTGAGATTTTTAAGAACCTCATTTTGAATTTGTAATAAAAGTTTACAACTTGATTTTTTTCAAAAAAAAAAGGCAACAAGCTGCAAGCATCTGTTAATAAAGGTCTTAAATAAAAAAAAATGACAAGCCATCTTCTGTTTCCCAAGGAGAAGACTGCAAAAGAGACCTTGGTTTTACATTTTTACTAAATTTGCCATATAAACATTTAATTATATATGGTTGAATTAATTTAAAAATCTACTTTAATCTTAAATATGCTAAGTATAGAAACTAAAAATCATGTATTAATAATCACAATATGAATCCCAAAGTATGTGTTTTCACATTTATTGAAAATATTTTATTAAAGATGTCCAGAGGGGAGTCAGCACCATAGCAGTCTAACAAAAACCAAACAATGCATATATAACATTCCTGACTTCCATTGATGCTACAAAACAATAGCAATTAAAAAGTTATAGCACTGTAACAAAACCAATTTATAGACCAACAAAACAAAATTGAAATTCCATAAATAAACCCCTATGTGTGTACTATTAAAGGACTAAAACCTTTTCAGTGGGGGAAAAGAAGGCCTCTTCAATAGCTGATACTGGGTAGTCAATTGCAGAAAAATGAATGTGCACCAGCCTTTAACACCATATGCCAAATTAACTCAAAATGGACCAAAGACCTTGTTGTTAGAACTGAGACTAAAAAATATAGAGAAGAAAACATTGGTGAAACACATCCACAATTTAACATCAGGCTCTATATGGAGACTCATCACACTATGGGTAAGCAAAACTAAAATAAGGTTAAATTACTGGGACTATATCAAATTTAACAGCTTCTTCACATTAAAAGAAAACTTCACACACACATACACACACACACACACACACACACACACACACACAAAGGTAACCCGGAAATTGGGAGAAGATACCTGGATGTCACAAAACTGACAAGAGACTGATCACAAATGACAATAAATCAATCATATGACTCAACAATAACAACAAAACAATTAAACCCATTATTAAATCACTAATAAAAATAGGGGAAAAAAGCAATGTTCCTCCCTCACCAATTGTATAGAGAACATGTTTTCTTTAGTATTTTTGTTAAGCTAGCTAAGCTAAACTCTTTTCTAAATATACTACAGAATGAATGTGGAGCTTCAGAAAGTTACTAAGAAGGTAGCTAGCAGATAGTGTTCTTCTGTGTTTTTATAGATTTTTTTCTCTTGCTTTCTTTAAATTAGTGATTTAATAATGATTAAGAAGATTGTGGGATAAGAGGAGTACAATCCCATACAATTCCAGTCACCAGAGTTCCCTATACACTCCCCTCCACTGGAAGGTTCCCTAATCCTTATCCCTCTGGGAGAATGGACAAAAGATTTCTTCTTTTTGCCTCCAGGCTTATAGCTGGGGCTTGGTGCCTGCACTACAGTCCACTGCTCCTGGAGGTCATTATTTCCCATTCTTTTGTCCTAGTTGTTACTGCTGTGGTTATTGTTGCCATTGCTATTGCTGTTGGATAGGACAGAGAGAAACAGAGAGGACAGGAAGACAGAGACTGAAAAGGAGAGCAACACCTACAGTCCTGCTTCACCACTTGTGAAGTGACCCCCCCCACAGGTGGGGATCCAGGGGTTCCAACCAGGATCCTTAGGCCAGTCTTTGCGCCTTGTGCTGTGTACACATAATCCACTGCACTACCGCCAGGCCCTGAATTTGCTTTATATTTATATAAATCTTATATATATATACATATATGTATAACACTTGTTAATTATTTACAAGATGCCTTCAAATTCTTCGATTAAATTTTTATTTATTCATTTATCCTTTTGTTGCCCTTGTTGTTTCAAGTTCTTAATAATAACTGACCCTATTATTAATATTCTCAAATGTGTACAAAGAGAGGAAAGGCTACGTAACTAAGAAAGACTACTAACCTCAGTCCAGAAACATTTTTTTCATTCTGGGACTATATCACTTCACATCTAGACCATCCCCAAACAGCAGTGTTGTTTCCTCTGATGTCTGCACATTGGCTTCCATATAGTGTCTACAAGGATATGTACACTGAATTGTTACTGTTTACCTGTTTGCTACAGATTTAAAGATTCTTTTAACTTCTTTTTTAAAAATATTTATTCCCTTTTGTTGCCCTTGTTTAATTGTTGTAGTTACTATTGTTGTTGTTATTGTTGCCCTTGTTGGATAGGACAGAGAAATAGAGAGAGGAGGGAAAAACAGAGAGGGGAGAGAAAGATAGACACCTGCAGACCTATTTCACAGCCCGTGAAGCAACTCCACTGTAGGTGGGGAGTTGGGGGCTCAAACCGGGATCCTTAGGCCAGTCCTTGTGCTTTGTGCCATGTGTGCTAAACCCACTGGGCTACCGCCCAACTCCAAGATATTTTAAATGTGCGTTTTAAAAATATATATGTTTTTTATTTTCCCTTTTTTGCCCTGGTTCATTTTTATTGTTGCAGTTATTACTGTAATTATTGATGTCGTCATTGTTAAAAAGGACAGAGAGAAATGGACAGAGGAGGGGAAGACAGCGGGGGTGGGGATAAAGATAGACACCTGCAGACCTGCTGCACCATCTGTGAAGGACTCCCCTGCAGGTGGGGAACCTGGGGCTCGAACAGGGATCCTTAGGCCGGTCCTTGTGCTTAGTGCCACCTGCGTTTAACCTGCTGCACTACCGCCCAGCTCCTCCAGATTCTTTTAACTTTTTTCTCTCAACATCATTGTTTATTTATTTATTTATTTTTTACGTTCTGTGTTTTGTTTTCCTCACCAGGGTTATTTCTGGGTATTGGTGCCTGCACAAGGAATCTATCATATTTTACATATTAATTTGCTTTTGTTACAAAAGGCTTGCTTATAAAATCCTGCGCCTGGTAGCGCCTCGATTAGCAACCACCCCTAAGAAAGCCTGGCGCGCTAGCTGGCACTTGGAGAGCAGGGCATCAGCCACCCCCTGTTGGCGCACACCTTCCCCCCACCCCAGCAGCTGCAGCCGAGGCCACCCTACACCAGTGACCCCACACCTCTCCTTTCCCGCGGGTCCCAGAGAGCGTCACCACAGGGAATTGACCAGGGAGGTTGGGGGGATGCAATGTGCTGCCACCGCCACCGCCACCGCCACCACCACCGCAGCTGCCCCTCCGGCGCCAGAACCCGAGTCCCAGTCAGCATGTAGCCCTCTTGCTGGTCAGCCCCTCCATGGGTCTCCGGGCTACTGGGCTCACAGGGCCGAGGAGGGACCGTCGCACCTCCGCGGCACCCCACTAGGCGCCCTCCATGTGTTAGGGTCCGGTAATCCACAGAAATTACCAAGAGACCAGAGCGATGTAAAATCAACAGTCTTTATTAGCTGGCGCCAGGGACGAACACCCTGAGCCACCACGCAGTGGTGGTCAGAAATGCTTGACCCCCTCTATAGTTTCTATTGAGATTATATAGGGTTTAGGGCAGGGGGGCTACGTGACAAGCATCGTGTTAGTTTAGTTAAAAAAAAGTGTTCCCAAGCCATAGCAGGAGGAAGCAGGGGGGTAGGGGTTGCGACTTTTGGTTATCTTCCCTTCTGCCTGGTCAGCAGGATGTTGCAGGTTGGGGAGTTGCCTTTCTTAAGCAGGACATGCTGCGGTGGGTAGGAAGCTAAGTCATCAAGCAGACGCTGTGCTGTGCTCCTACTCATTTGTGAACCTTCAGATCCTACCAGTATGGTACACATCTGACTGACTGATCCAATGAGCCTTAGAATACAGGTGGCTTTACACTACTGAGAAAATATTAATAAGCCTATGAATACCTATTTGGCACATACCAGTCACCAGAGTTTTGATGTACCTTTCTAAGTCAGAATCTACAGAAAGTCTAAGAGTTGAGTGAAATCAACTTCAGTGTCAGCAAGAGCAGCTCTGCCAATTACATGAACACAATCTGTAATTAGCTAGTGGTCACATTTCTTCAGTGTCTGATTGGTTAAAAACATATCTCGTGCTGCAATTTCAACTGTTAATTTGAATGATAGTGATAATAGCTGTATCACAAGATTAAAGTCAGGACCACCTTACTGACTGGACAGTGGCAATCATAATAAAAACCATACTTTAATATTAGTTAAAGAGTAAAGGCCAGGCCAGGCGGTACTTCACCAGGTTAAGCGCACATAGTACAAAGTGCAAGGACCTGCACAAGGTTCCCAGTTCAAGCCCCTGGCTCCCCTCCTGCAGGGGGGGGGTCACTGCACTTCACAATCAGCTAGTCTGCAGGTGTCTATCTTTCTCTCTTCCTCTCTATCTCCCCCTGCTCTCTCAATTTCTCTCTGTCCTGTCTAATAACAGAAAAAATGCCTGCAGGAGCAGTGGATCCATGGTGCAGGCACTGAGCCCCAGCAACAACACTGGAGGCAAAAAAAAAAGTAAGAGACAAATGAAACATAAATGCAAATAGTATATAAATACACGTATTAATCATCTCCAGGGATGAGTTTTAAATTGAAAATGTATTTTAAGATGAGACATTGTATATTCCTAAAATTACCACTCATTGTAAAAACAGCATGTAAGCATACCCATATACTTGCAAGGAAGACCTTAAAACTAGAAAATAGAGAGCTAGGCGGTAGCAGTGCAGTGGGTTAAGCACACATGGTATGAAATGCAAGGACCTGCGTAAGGACCCCAGTTCAAGCCCCTAGCTCCCCACTTATAGGGGAGTTGCTTCACAGTCAGGGAAGTAGGTCTTCAGGTATCTGTCTTTCTCTCCCCCTATCTTCCCCTCCTTTCTTGACTTCTCTCTGTCCTGTGCAGCAGCAACAACAATAGCAATGGCAACAATAAAAATACCAACAACAAGGGCATCAACAAAGGCAGCAAAAATGGGGGAAATGGTTTCCAGAAGCAGTGGATTCATAGCGCAGGCACCGAGCCCCAGCAATAACCCTGGATATATATATCCACATATATTCAAGGTGGGAGAAATAGACAATTTTAGGATGCAGGAACGATTTGGGAGCAATCCAAAGATGTCATCGTGGGCAGTGAAAGAAATCTTGTTGTGTAAGCTCTCTAGAAAGAGTATCTCATTCATACGGGCACAAGGAAGCCTCTCAAAACCAGACTCACAGTAACACCTGAGGCAGCATTCCTTTATTAATTATCTGAGTGCTGAAGACAAGGCAGTTCAAGTCAGAAAGCAGCAGATACATAGACTCCGGTTTCCTAAATAACCTGTAGGTGAAATCACTGGGGCTCCCGGGGGTGGGGGGTGTTTAGAAGAGCTGAGTTCTATGGACTGCAAAGACTAGAGACAAAAGTGGTAAATAACCTGAGGTCAAACTCATGCAGTTGAATGAGAAGATAACTGCATCTGTACTGTTGGTAAAATGTCTTCTCTCTGGGGGTCGGGTGGTGGTGCAGTGGGTTAAGCACAGGTGGCGCAAAGTGCAAGGACCAGCATAAAGATCCCAGTTCGAGCCCCCGGCTCCCCATCTGCAGGGGAGTCCCCCTTTCTGTCTTCCCCTCCTCTCTCCATTTCTCTCTTTCCTGTCCAACAATGAACAACATCAACAATGGTAATAATAATAACCACAATGAGGCTACAACAACAAGGACAACAAAAAAGTGGGAAAAAAATGGCCTCCAGGAGTGGTGGATTCATGGTGCAGGCACCAAACCCAGCAATAACTCTGGAGGAGGGGGAAAAATGTCTTCTCTTTAAAAGAAAGGCAAGGAAACTAGACTCTGATATTTTTTTAATTGTCAAACAATAAAAAAAAAGTGCTAAGTGCCCTCCAGCGGCAGCTCCTCTCTTAGCACTGGGGGAAAAATTTTCCTAAACTGAACAACTTTAGTCTTGGCCAACAGCCAAATAGCCAACAGCCCCAAATTCCACAATTATTTTGATTTTTCATAAGGTGATAAATTCACATACATCTTATAGCTATCTATGGATTTTTGTGCATGTGTGTATGTAACTTATAAGGCAGAAGATAACCCAACCCAACAGCCCCAAACTCCACAATTATTTTGATTTTTCTTATGGTAGAAAATTTACATACATCTTACAGGTAACTGTGGGTTTTTGTGCATGTCTGTATGTAACTTATAAGGCATAAGATACTTCATTTTGAATCTGAGCTATCTCGGGCAAATAATGAGAATGAAGGGTACTATAAATCAAACAAAGTAAGACTACAACTACATCTCAATTATTTTTTAGGTCAAATGATATTTTTCATTTAAAATAATTAAGATCACCTAAGGAAATTTCTATAGCCTCATTATTCTTATCCTTAACACATGTAAAATAAAATCAGAAATAGATCACTTTTTTCATTTAATTACTATTTTTAAAAATCTTGAATAGGGGAGAGGGCATAATGGTTATAAAAAAGACTGATATTTTGAGGATTCAAGGTCTAAGTTTCATGTCCTTATCACCTTCATAAGCCAGACCTGAGCAGTCTTTCTCTCTTCATATCTTTCTCTTCATATCTCCACTTATTTATTAAAATAAATTTAATAAATAAGTAAAATCACACTACCAAATCCCCAACATCAAAAAGACCAGCAACAGCAGTTATTGGTGAGGGTATGAAAAAAAAAGGATCCCTTATGCAGAGATATGTAAACTGGTCCAGGCTCTAGATAAAGCAAATGGGAAGTTCCTCAAAGTATTAAAAATGAACGGCAGGGTGATGGCACAGCCAGTTGAGAGCACACATTACAGTGCACAAGGACACAGGTTCAAGCTCCTGGCCCCCACCTGCAGGGGGCAAGCTTCACAGGTGGTGAAACATGGCTGAGGGTGTCTCTCTGTCTCTGTCTCCCTCTCTACATCCCCCTCCCCTCTCAATTTCTCTCTGTCTCTATGCAGTAATAAAGATTATAAAAAACTTTTAAAAATAAAAATAAATTGTACTTGGTCCTGGATAACATATTCATTTTGATGATGCTAATTCTTCCTATTATTTTTCTACTTCCTTGAATAGTGACTCATAATTTTAAGTATACAAATCCTTCACTTCCTTTGTTAGGTTTATTCCTACATATTCTATTGTTCTTATTGCTATAGTAAAAGGGATTGATTTCTTCTTCTGTTAATTTAGTGTTTCCATAGAAGTATGCCACTGACTTTTATATGTTAATTTTGTAGCCTGACATCTTACTATATTACTTGATAATTTCCAAGAGCTTACTGCTGGATTCTTTAGGTTTTTCTATGAATACTATCATATTATCTGCAAATGGTGAGTGTGTAACTTCCACCATACTAACTGTGGGTTTGTCATAGGTTGGTTTTATTATGTTTTCACCTCAATATTTCCAAAAAAATCTTACTATCACAATAGAAGAAAACTGAGAGGATTTATCCACACTGAGAGGTGACAGACCTTCCCTTTCAGAACATGACACACCTGGACACAGCACTTCAAACAGCTTAGTCCACTATAATGCCGAGGTGTCTAGGGGTAGACCTCCGCCCAGGAAGATCCCACCTAGAAGTAGCCTTTGGCAAAAGCTTCTGTTCTGTCTCTAAGCAACCTCTATAGGAAAGCTCAGAGGGATATTTTATTTATTTATTTACTTATTTATTTATTCCTTTGTTGCCCTAGATGTTTTTTAATAGTTATTGTTGTAGCCATTGCTGGATAGAAATGGAGATAGGAGGGGAAGACAGAGAGGAGGAGAGAGAAAGAGACACCTGCAAACCTGCTTCACTGCCTGTGAAGCTACTCCCCTGCAGGTGGGAAGCCCAGGGCTTGAACCAGGATCCTTACACTGGTATTTGTGCCTTGTGCCACCTGAGCTTAACCCTCTGTGCTACTGCCCAACTTCCAGGGGGATATTTTTAACAAGTGATCCACACTTACTTTGTCTTAGTAGTAGCATTACTGATAAAGAAGTGACATAATAAAACACTCCACATGTTCAAGTTACTTTATAACACCAGCTAGATGGATAGACAGTTATTAAGTAAAGAAGTAAGATTTTGTAGATAAAATAACTTTCAGACAAAGAAAGGGGTTGTTGGGAGTCGGCCAGTAGCGCAGCGGGTTAAGCGCACTTGGCGCAAAGCGCAAGGACCTGTGTAAGGATCCTGGCTTGAGCCCCCAGCTCCCCACCTGCAGAGGAATAGCTTCACAAGCGGTGAAGCAGGTCTGCAAGTGTCTATCTTTCTCTCCTTCTCTCTCCATTTCTCTCTTTCCTATCCAACAACAACAACATCAATAATAACTACAACAATAAAACAACAAGGGCAACAAAAGGGAATAATAAAAATAAATATTAAAAAAAGAAACAAACAAAAAAAGAAAGAGGTTGTTACTATACTACAATGTGGCACTAATATGTAAAGAGGTTAATGCATGTGAAATACATTAAACCTGAACACACACAAAGGGCAGGTTTGAGTAGGTTTGGTGGTGAAAGCAGCACAAACTTTCTAGTTCTCTAGCTGTTTCCAGGAGTAAGAACACATTAAGATGCTGATGCAGATACCTAGTTTCACCATACTGACTTTTTAACCCATGAAAACTGAACCCAATGCCATGAAGCTTATAGGGAAATTCTCACAAGTCAATTTCTAGCTTAGGCATGCAATTTAATAAATATCTGATTTTTCATGTACTGTCATAAATAAGGGAGCTTAAAACAGAGGAATATGACAATTTAGCACTTTTGATGGGTATAATTATTCCTACAAACAGATAAACTCAATTTCTAATTAATAATTGTATTTTAAATTCATTTAAGAAAAGAGGATCAGTGCATTAATCTGATTCATATGGTGTTAGAATCTAATTTAGAATCTCATACTCACAAGTCCTGTACTCTACCACTGCACAACACCCAGCCCACAAAACAAAATTGGACTCTTTTTAAAGTTGACTAGAGTGTTTCAGGATCCCTGAGGTGGATCAAGTCAATGTACCTGTTCTATTAGAATATGAGCCTAAGGGAACTGGGCAGTGGCACAGCAGGTTAAGCACACATGGCGCAAAGCACAAGAACCAGTGTAAGGATCCTGGGAGTCGCTTCAAAAGAGGTGAAGCAGGTCTGCAGGTGTCTATCTTTTCTCTCCCCCTCTGTCTTCTGCTTCTGTCGCCATTTCACTCTGTCCTATCCAACAACAAACAGCATCAATAAGGACAACAATAAAACAAAAAGGGCAACAAAAGGGAACAAATAAATATTTATTTAAAATATAAAATAAAAAGAAGAATATGAGCCTAAAAGACCAGCAGAGAGCACGCTGTGTATCAGGGTAGTCAGTTGGCAATCCTTAGTGCTTGCGTGGTGCTAGTATTTCCTGACACCACTCCCTATTCCTCTGCACCAAAAATGCCATTGTGATTACTAAATGATTAGACTTCACATCTTCTTATTTCTACTCTATGCAATTTAGATCAGAGTTAAATTATATGCACTGAAGACTGTTTTATTTTATTTTTATTTTACCATAACACTGCTCAACTGTGGCTTATGGTGGTATGGCAGATTGAACCTGGAACTTCAGTGCCTTTTTGCCATTTTTCACAGGTGTGTGCCTTTGGATTTTGATGGAGAGTCAGCTTTAAATATGGTCCTGGAGGAGAACTAATTTACCTAAATCTATTTACAAAGAAAGTAGTCAAATAGCGAGTCAGGTGGTAGCACAACGGATTAAGCACAGGTGGCGCAAAGCTCAAAGACCAGTGTAAGGATCCCGGTTCAAGCCCCTGGCTCCCCACCTGCAGGGGAGTCGCTTGACAGGAGGTGAAGCAGGTCTGCAGGTGTCTATCTTTCTCTCTGCCTCTCTGTCTTCCCCTCCTCTCTCCATTTCCCTCTGTCCTATCTAACAAAGATGGCATCAATAACAACAATTACAATAACAAAAACAAGGGCAACAAAAAGGGAATAATAAATAAATATTAAAAATAAAGATAATAAAAAAAGAAAGTAGTCAAAGCATTACTTGAATAATTGGGCTCAGGAATTTCCTAATTAACAAAAGGTTGAAAAGAACCCCTGGGCAACAGCTTACCCTCTGGCCTTGAATTGTAGCTATTTCTTCATTAATCATAAGAAAAATAATCACCTACACTAGAAGAAATAAATACCTCTATCTTTTCACAGAATCTTCAGGCTTTTGGAAGTAAAAGACAAGATCATTTTCTCTTGAAAATTTCATTCTAGATTTGCTACTGGATTTGCTAATGAGCTGAACTTGGATGGGAAACGATGGGAAATTGAAAGCCATAGTAAATATTAAAAATAAATGTTTCAGAGTGGAGCCAGACATGTTCATTCCTACTAGAACCTGGCTTATAAATGACAAGTCATCTTCTGTTGCCCAAGGAGAAGATTGCAAAAGAGACCTTGGTTTTACATTTTTACTAACTTTGCCATATAATTTAATTATATAGGGATGAGTTAATTTAAAAGTCTACTTTAATATTTATTAAATATGCTAATTATAGAAACTAACAATCATGTATTAATAATCACACTATGAATCCAAAGGTATGCATTTTCACATTTATTGAAAATATTTTATTAAAGATGTCCAGAGGGGAGTCAGCACCATAGCAGTGTAGCAAAAACCAAACAATGCATACATAACATTCCTGACTTCCATTGATGCTACAAAGCAATAGTAATTAATGTTACATACTGTACTGGAAAAAAACAATTTATAGACCAACAAAACAAAATTGAAATTTCATAAATAAACCCATGTGTACATAATAAAGGACTAAAACCTTTTCAGTGGGGGGTGGGAGGGAAAAAGACCTCTTCAATAGCTGATGCTGGGTAGTCAATGAAAAATGAAACTGCACCAGCCCTTAACACCATATGCCAAATAACTCAAGATGGATCAAAGATCTGGTTATTGGAACTGAGACTAAAAATTATAGAGAAGAAAACACTGGTGAAACATGTCCACAATTTAACATCAGGCTCTATTTGGAGACTCGTCACACTATGGGTAGGCAAAACTAAAACAAGGTTAAATTACTGGGACTACATCAAATTTAACAGCTTCTTCACATTAAAAGAAAATTTCATACAGACACACACACACACACAAAGGTAACGTGGAAATTGGGAGAAGATACCTGGAAGTCACAAAACTGACAAGAGACTGATCACAAATGACAATCAATCATATGACTCAACAATAACAACAAAACAATTAAGCCCATTATTAAATCACTAATAAAAATAGGAAAAAAAAAACCCAAGCAATGTTCCTCCAGCAACAAGTGTATAAAGAACATGTTTTCTTTAGTATTTGTTTTAAGCTAGCTACAATAAACTCTTTTCTAAAATACTATAGAATGGATGTGGTGCTTCAGAAGGTTAGTAAGAAGGTAGCTAGCAGATAGTGTGCTTCTTTGTTTTTATAGATTACTTTATCTTTTTTTTAAATCAGTGATTTAATAATGATTAACAAGATTGTGGGATAAGAGAAGCACAATCACATACAATTCCAGTCACCAGAGTTCCCTATACCCTCCCCTCCACTGGAAGGTTCCCTAATCTTTATCCCTCTGTCAGAATGGACCAAAGATTTCTTTTTTTTTTCCTCCAGGGTTACAGCTGTGGCTTGGTGCCTTCACTACAGTCCACTGCTCCTAGAGGTCATTATTTTCCATTCTTTTGTCCTAAGATGTCATTGTTGTTGGATTGGATAGAGAGAAATGGAGAGAGGAGGGGAAGACAGAGAGGTGGAGAGAAAGACAGACACCTGCAGACCTGCTTCAACACTTGTGAAGTGACTCCCCTGCATGTGGAGAGCTGGGGGCTCAAACAGAGATCCTTAAGCCTGTCCTTGTGCTTTGTGCCACATGCACTTAACCCACTGCGCCACCGCCCAACTCCCTGGGCAATGTTTTTTAAGAGCTGTCTCTCCAGAAGAAAGGTGCCAGGGGCAGGGGGTCTGGGGGGATGGGAAGATTTTGATGGTGAGATGCTATTCCATAGAAGGTGCAGAGTGTTACTTGGCCCACCCTGTGGATCAGAAAGTGGTACTGATATCACATCTAAGTTCTCATTGGGACACTCACCCTGCTTCCCAAGTGTTGGGGAGGCACAGAAAAGTAGCTTGGATTTGGAGACAAAAGCTTAAGACTTCACCCACATGGTTTCACATTCAGAACAGCAGCCATAATTCTCTGGGAAAATAGCTCAACAACAGACCATGCTAAATGCCCAACAACAGACAGGTGGTTAAGAAATTTAGCGTCTATGGGTAGGCAGTGGTGCATCCAATTAAACACACATATTACCATGTTAAAGACCTGGATTTAAGCCCCTGTTCGGAGAGGGGGGGAGAGAGAGAGGAGGGGAGGGGAGGTGTTGGGAGGGGAGAAGAGAAGAGAAGAGAAGAGAAGGAGGAGGAGGAAGAAGAAGGGAATAGAAGAGAAAGGTAATTGTGGTCTATATTCATAATGGAATACTATTCAGTTATTTAAAATGATGTAACAATCTCTTTTGCCCCATCTTGAATGGAACTTGAAGAAATCATGTTAAGTGAGATCAATCAAAAGGAGAAGAATGAACACTATATGACCTCACTAATAAGTGGAACTTAAGAAAGATAAAACACAGGGAGTCAGGCGGTAGCACAGTGGGTTAAGTGCACGTGGCACAAAGCGCAAGGACTGGTGTAAGGATCCCTGTTTGAGCCCCCAGCTTCCCACCTGCAGGGGAGTTGCTTCACAGGCAGTGAAGCAGGTCTGCACGTGTCTGTCTTTATCTCCCACCTCTCTTTCTTCCCCTCCTTTCTCCATTTCTCTCTGCCCTATACAACAACAACAGTAGTAACTACAACAATTAAAAAAGAGCAACAAAAGGGAATAAATAATTTTTTAAAAGAAAGAAAGATAAAACACTGGGTGAAAAACAGACTAGATGTTTTCCATTGCAGAAAGCCCAAGGAAGGGAGTTGAGTGGCTATCAGGGATCCAATGCACAGTGGTGGAGCAAAATTGATGGTGGGAATGGTGTGTAGATACCTATCATGGAAGGATGAACAAGTAACCCATGTAAGAACTGTCCTGTAAATCATTATTTTCTGGGTGGATGGTAATATGAAGATGACCTGGTCACAAACTATGCAAGATGGCTGCAAATGGGTCCCAATGAACCAGCTTCATTGAGCATGACTGTGAGCACTATGCTAAATGCTTTATTTTTAAAATATTGAGACTGGGCAGTGGTGCACCCAGTTTAGCACACATGTTGTAGTGGAACTGGTGTTGAAGTCCCAGGTCCCCATCTGCAGGAGGTAAGCTTCATGTGCAGTGACACAGTACTGCAAGTGTTTCCTCTTTCTCTTTGGCTATCTCCTCACCCTCCTCTCAATTTCTCTCTGTCCTATCAAATAAAAAGGGGAAAAGTTCATTGTGTATGTATGTACTTATTTAGGAGAAAGAGAGAATCAGTAACAACTCTAGCATGTACATACCAGGGATTGAACTTGGGACTCTCACACACACAGGCTCTGTGTTCTACCTGCTGAGTCACCTCTGGAGCTTCTCTAAATGCTGTATGCTGTACAGCCACAGTTTCACTTCATCCTTGTGACAATCCTATCAAATCAGCATTGATTCTGTCCCCTTTTGAGTATTAGGATCAGAACTCAGTGATACCACTTGAACTGTCACCCCAGAGGGGCTCCAATTCATCCTCATGCAGGAGAGCAGGACAACTTTTCATGACAGACAAGGGGATAATGACATCTTGGCTGGCTTAACATATATACTTACAGGTTCTGGTGGATTAGTTCAGTACTTTTTTTCTTTTGTGCAGAGTATAGTACATCATTTTAAAGGTAATGCCTACCTAAACTTACAAAGTTACTGTTAACATATTTTCTATGATTTTAAGGAAAGTCTTGTTGCAAATGTTCCTTTTTAGCAATGACTCATTAAAAGTTTTCTTTTTTGTTATTCTATGACTACACCAGATGAGAATATCCGCTGAAGACTGAAAATCTTGCTCTTCAGTAATTTTCATGTAATTATTATTATTATTTTTAGAAAAACTCATACTTTACTGTGGTTGCCATGGACAGACAACCAGATTCTTGCCTGAATTCACATTAAAGTGGCCATGTTGCTCTGTGTACAGACAGTCACCACCTAAGCTGTTGGCACCAAGCAACAATTCTAGGCCCCACTTCCTTTCAGCCTTCCTCCCAAGGATTCCATCTGCTCAAAAGGCATGTTTCTATCTCAGCTCAAAAATAAATAAATAAATGTCATGTTATCTTATCCCTGGATACCAAAATTCTCAAACAGGAATGGTTCTCATTAGACAAAGCAGAACCCATTTTGAAAATAGCAAGACTCTCAGAAAGGCAAATATAATAGTCCAAGGAAATTTACATGCAAATGTCTATGGAGGTCCAATCACAAGGGCAAGAGTGCAGGACAACTTCTTCTAGCAGGAAAGAGAGTTTAAGAATAAAAGCTGGAGGCATCCATCATGGAAAAATGACTGGGAATAATTCAGGAGATGCACATTTTCTCAAGAGTGAGCCCTATAATATTCTCTCTGAGAAATGGCAGATCAGCCCAAGAGGACTGTCACTCCAAGGGACTGAATGTGAGGACCAGGAGCTGCTGACTGAGAAGCATCTCCACAGCATAGGGACAGAAAGTAATGGCTGAAAAAGCAGATCAGTGGTTACTGAACTTCAGCTGCCATGGACAGCTCAGTCCATTCCTTGTCACTACTGTTCAGGCTAGAAGGCAGGGTAAGTGCACCTATCTGTGTCTGGCACACCACAAGACAGAGCTGAGACTTGGCCTTTCAAAAGGAGAGCCCTGACACCACACACACACACACACACACACACACACACACACACACACACACACACCATCTTATACACTCCGGAGCCCAGACAAAGAAAATGCCAGTCTTCTGGAATGGACTGTTTGATAAAAACAGCATTAAGTAAAACTATGGTGGATGAAGAATAACTTTTCTTTTTAATGGGCAGAAGTAGAAAGAGTGAGAGAGACCGGAGAACTGAGGCTTTCTTCAATGCTATGGGGGCCGGGCTCATACTTGGGTCACACATGTGGGAAAGCTCTGCATTATTCAAGTGAGCAACTTTGTCAGTCCTTACAAGTGATTTGACTGCACAAGAACACTCTGCTTGCTGATTTCCTGCTTATTTGTTTGTTTTAATGTAGTGCCAGAAATGAGCTCTGAGCCTTGTACATATGCAACATCAATTTATGGCTTCATGCGTGGCAGATAACACTACTGAGAGACCTCTTTGGCCCTTTTTCTTTCTTCACTATCTGGGGGACAGGAGAGAAGAGGAGTATCACATCATCATTCTGCCTCATCAGGGGAGCTACCCCAGTGCTATCCATGGGACTCCCATGTGGTGCCAAGACTAAAACTCATGGTAAGGTATATGTGCTGCCCACTGACTCATCTTGTCCTTACGACTGACTTCCTGAATACAACTCTTCATAACCAATGTACTGGCAGTGCTGACACAAGACTCCCTTCTGCCCAAGGCACAAAGGCATAGTTATTTTTATTGTGTCCAGTGAAAGACCAGGGCATATCTATTCTGTGTGTCAATATAATATACTTAATTAACACTCCTTTAAAATCTGTAGTCAAAGTGCCTATTATTCAATAACTTGGGCAACTGAGAAACTATGACTTCCATGTTTTCTTAAATCATTATTATATACTTACTTTTTTGCCACCAGTGTCTGCAACAATCAACCACTCCAAGTAGACTATTTTATCTTTTTTTTTCATACAGAGGATGGAATATAGAAAGGGGTAGAGAGAGTGAGTGAGAAAAGAGACAGAAAGAGAGAGGGGGAGAGAGGGAGGAGAAACACCACAGCACTACTTTACCACTCATGGAGTTTCCCCACTGCATTGTGCTCCTATGAATACTTAGCATGGCAAAGTGTGTGCTCTACTAAGTGAGCTATCTCCTAGTTGTCACCTCAATATGTTGTTTTAAATAACAAAAGCATCAAGGCATCTCTGCACCCTATGTGCATTTCATGAAAGATACTCTGTTAAGAGCAATAACAGATCCTCTAACAATAAATGAAAAGCCCCATTATAATACTTTACTTTCAAAACTGGTCAGGTTCTAAGTACCTGGAATACAATGTATTTAAATTCTGCAAAGCACTTTTTTTATAGGATAGGACAGAGTGAATTTTTTTCTTTTTTTAATATTTATTTTTCCTTTTTGTTGCCCTTGTTGGTTTTTATTATTGTTGTTATTGATGTCATCGTTGTTAGATAGGACAGACAAATATGGTGAGAGAAGGGGAAGACAGAGAGGGGGAAGAGAAAAAGAGACACCTGCAGACCTGCTTCACCACTTGTGAAGTGACTCCTCTTCAGGTTAGGAGCCAGGGACTCGAACCGGGATTCTTATGCCAGTCCTTGCACTTTGCGCCACATGTGCTTAACACGCTGCGCTACCACCCAACTCCCTTTTTGATCTTTATTGATTTATTTATTGGATAGAGACAGCCAGAAATCAAGAGGGAAGAGGGTGACAGGGAGGGAGAGAGACAGAGAGATACCTGCAGCCCTGCTTCAACACTTGTGAAGCTTTCCCCCTGCAGGTGGGGACCAAGCTCGAACCTGGGTCCTTGCACATTGTGACATGTGCACTCAACCAGGTGTGCCACCATCTGGTCCCAGGACAGAATGAAACTGAGAGAGGAAGGGAAGATAGGGGAAGAGAAAGAGATGACTGCAGACCTGGTTCACTACCTGTGAAGCAACTCCCCTGTAGGTAGGGAGCTGGGGCATGAACTGGGATACTTTCACAGGTCCTTGCACTTCGTACTATGTATGCTTAACCTGAAGCACTACTGCCGCCCCCCCCAAAGGACTTTTTATATTGAGTATTATTATTAATTGCTATTATTTATTTTGTAACTTATACCATTTTATAAAACCTAACAACAGAGAGCTATACAGGATATATATGTCAAAGGGGGGAAATACCAATGTAATCCGACTTCTATAGAAGGGTTTTACATGTTAAATTTCATTTCCACAAGTAACCTATAACATTCAGAAATATTGGAAAGTAGAATACATGTTTATTTTTGTCTCAAACAGTACCACTTAAGAAAATTATACTATAAGTGCAAAGTTCTTTCGAAGAAGGAGGAATACATGATTAAGAGTTTGAAACAATGACTTAGAATGCTGAACTGAGAACCTTTATTTCATCGGCTTGGTTACTGGACATAGTACTCATTTTGCTCACTCAAGTTACCATTTAGTCTCAAGTGCAATACGCAAGTTTGACATGACAAGTGACATCGATGACATCTGTGGCTTATATGAACTCTTAACCAAGAACAGAGAAACATGGAGGAAAGAGTTAATAAAGGGAACTGAGTGATTTGCATGTATAAAGTCCAGTTCCCTTGAACAACTTTTACTGAGAAGAACCCTCAGGTCTGCTGAACTATTGACAGAGGATAAATTGACTCTAAATGTTGGTGGAGAAGATAGTGTCTTTGGTGTGTGTAGTTCCTGTTCCTGTCCCTGCAGGCCTGCAAGGCCCTACCTCTCAGTCCAAATGTACCCACGTACACCATACACCCTGAATCCCACCAGCCATAATGCCAGATGTGGGGTACAAAATAATGCTCATTTGTTCTCTTGCAGGCAATGAAAAAGTCACCCCATCTAAAGGAAATGGTGCACACTCTACAACGACTATTAGAGCCAAAATCTCTGAGCCACAGCTGCCTGCACAAGACAATTTGGCTACTGGAAAATTCTGATTAATGACATTTTTTGAAAACCCAGAGTAACAACTTGACCTGCCAAAAATTATCATGTTATCATTTTTCCTTTTTTTTTTGACTTTGTTACCTATTACCTTTCTTTCACCAGGGAAATAAAGCAGGTAAACTTAAAATTGTGCTGTAAAGCAACTCAACCTCAAATCTAAATGTGTCACTCCCAGGGGTGAAAGTGGAGCTAAAAGGGGATCGGTTGCTAACTAGGCTTTGGAATCTCTGAATGTGCCACAGGGACACTCTCAGATAGTCTCCTTGCAGAGAAGTCTTCAAGTCCTAGGAGACTAAAGTCCCTGAGTGTCAATCAGAAGCACAGGCCTCCCTGCCCCCAAATAGATGACTGGGTGAGAACAGAGACGTCCCCCGCAGGCAACCCCTTCCACGCCCCCCCCCAGTTCAATGGCAGGTGAGGTGGCCTCCTCATGCACTCCAGAAAAAGGTGATGGAGAGGAGACAGCACTTCAATCTCCCTAAGGCAGCTCAGGCAGAATCAATCAACACTGAAGACGGTTCTGCAGGCAATGGCCGTATTGTTAATCCATACAAGATTGCCACCGCTGATAAATCATGGATTCTGAATCCCAACACCTTCACCGAGAGCGACAGGCTGGTGGGGTCCCCCATCCAGGAGGAGCCCAGAGTTTCCTGGGCCACTGCAGGCAGGTCCCCTCTGCTTGCCACCTCGCCAGAGCTCGCCACCCCCTCCCCACCTCTTGCAACACTTCTCTCCTTTAGGCTCCCCAAGTCTAATTTGTCCAGACACTCCTGGCTCAGCGCGGGTGGGTGGGGCGAGACGGTGGGCAGTGGCCCCCTTACACACACACCCCAGCCAGACCACCTTGCAGCACCCGCAGCACCCTGGCCAAGGCGCGCAGGGCTGTGCTCATCACATCATTATTTCTCCTGCAAGAGAGGGAAGGGGCGCGAGAGGTGACAGCAGCTGCCAGGGGAGGCTTGGTTACAAAATCCTGCGCTGAGTAGCCCCTAGCATAGCAACCACCCCTAAAAAAGCCTGGCCTGCTCTCTTGCACTTGGAAAGGGGGGCGTTGGCCATCCCCTGCCAGCGCACAACTTCCCCACACCCCAGTCGCCACAGAGGAGGCCACCCCGCACCAGCGACCCCACACCTCTCCTTTCCCGCGGGTCCCAGAGAGCGTCACCACACGGAATTGACCAAGGAGGTTGGGGGGGGGTTGCTATGTGCTGCCTGCCCCACCACCACTAAGGCGGATGCCCCTCCTGCGCTGGAACCCGAGTCCCAGTCAGCATGTAGCCCTCTCGCTGGTCAGCCCCTCCATGGGTCTCCCGGCTACTGGGCTCACAGGGCCCAGGAGGGACCGTCGCACCTCCGAGGCGCCCCACTCGGCGTCTGCCGTGCACCCCAGAGCCCTGGACGCAGGGACCCGCCATGGTGCAGGACGCGCGCGCTGGCTCCGGGCACTCTGTGCCGCCGGGGCGCCGGGCCACGCTGCCAACTCGGGGTCCCACGCACAGGTGCCGGGGGACCTCGCTCTGGCTGGGGAGCAAGGACCTACGTGCTCAGGAGCAGCCACCTATGCGCTCCCGCCCCCACGCAGTCTCGTGCAGGGTCCCCTGCCCACACCCGCGCGCTCCTCGGGGACCCTACCCGCCACCCGCCACCCCCTCCCCACACGGCGCCCGCGCCCCGACCCAACAGGCCCCGCAGTTGCACCTTCCTCAGCTAGGACATCCTCAAGTGCTCCAGGCTCAGTAGGTGAGGCTCAGCAGGTGCAGGGCCACATGGCTAGCAGGCCCCTAGGCGGGCGTCATAGTCCCATTGCCTCAGAGACTCGAGGCTCCGTTGGTCAGTTAGTCAGGGTTCGTGTTGGTCCAGTGCTGCCGCCGCCGCTGCTGCCTCACCGCATTCGAGCCTGGTTTTGGTCAGTGCCAGCGGCTGGCGCCTGCGTACTCAGTGCCCAGGGAGGCACCTGCGCATTGGGGGGCGGCCGGTGCACGCTCCACCCCAGGGGCCAGCCAGCCCCCTGCATGCCTAGGGGGGCACTCAGCCCCTGTGCCTCCCACCGTGTGCCCCAGCCAGGCCCCTGGCCCGCCCTCCTTCACCCCACCCCCTGAGTCCCTCCAAACAGACAACTGCTGCGCAGGGACCCGCGGGTCAAGCGGTGACATGGGGACCACGGAGGGCCCGGGCGCATGTCCCGCGGGGAGCCCAGCCCCCAGCGCTGCAAAGTTCCCTGCAGGATGGAATATAGAAAGGGGGTGAGACAGAGAGAGAGAGAGAGAGGGGAAGGAGGAAGAGAGAGGGGGGAGAGAGGGAGGAGAAACAGCACAGCACTACTTTACCACTCATGGAGTTTCCCCACTGCATTGTGCTCCTATGAATACTTAGCATGGCAAAGTGTGTGCTCTACTAAGTGAGCTATCTCCTAGTCGTCACCTCAATATGTTGTTTTAAATAACAAAAGCATCAAGGCATCTCTGCTCCCTATGTGCATTTCATGAAAGATACTCTGTTAAGAGCAATAACAGATTCTCTAACAATTAAAAAAAAGCCCCATTATAATCCTTTACTTTCAAAACTGGTCAGGTTCTAGGTACCTGGAATACAATGTATTTAAATTCTGCAAAGCACTTTTTTTATAGGATAGGACAGAGTGGATTTTTTTATTATTTATTTATTTTTCTCTTTTGATGCCCTTGTTGGTTTTTATTATTATTGTCATTGATGTCATCGTTGTTAAGATAGGACAGACAGAAATGGAGAGAGAAGGGGAAGACAGTGAGGGGGAAGTGAAAAAGAGACAACTGCAGACATGCTTCACCACTTGAGAAGCGACTCCTCTCCAGGTGAGGAGCCAGGGACTCGAACCGGGATTCTTATGCCAGTCCTTGCACTTTGCGCCACATGTGCTTAACACTTGCGCTACCACCCAACTCCCTTTTTTATCTTTATTGATTTATTTATTGGATAGAGACAGCCAGAAATCAAGAGGGAAGAGGGTGATAGAGAGGGAGCGAGACAGAGAGATACCTGCAGCCCTGCTTCAACACTTGTGAAGCTTTCCCCCTGCAGGTGGGTCCAGGCTCGAACCTGGGTCCTTGCACATTTGTAACATGTGCACTCTTGTAACATGTGCACTCAGCCAGGTGTGCCACCATCTGGTCCCAGGACAGAGTGAAACTGAGAGAGGAAGGGAAGATAGGGGAAGAGAAAGAGATGACTGCAGACCTGGTTCACTACCTGTGAAGCAACTCCCCTGTAGGTAGGGAGCTGGGGCATGAACTGGGATACTTTCACAGGTCCTTGCACTTCGTACTATGTATGCTTAACCTGAAGCACTACTGCCGGCCCCCCAAAGGACTTTTTATATTGAGTATTATTATTAATTGCTATTATTTATTTTGTAACTTATACCATTTTAAAACAGAGAGCTACAGGATATATATGTCAAAGGGGAGAAATACCAATGTAATCCGACTTCTATAGAAGGGTTTTACATGTTAAATTTCATTTCCACCACAAGTAACCTATAACATTCAGAAATATTGGAAAGTAGAATACATGTTTATTTTTGTCTCAAAGAGTACCACTTAGGATAATTATACTATAAGTGCAAAGTTCTTTCGAAGAAGGAGGAATAAATGATTAAGAGTTTGAAACAATGACTTAGAATGCTGAACTGAGAACCTTTATTTCATCTGCTTGGGTTACTGGACATAGTACTCATTTTGCTCACTCAAGTTACCATTTAGTCTCAAGTGCAATACACAAGTTTGACATGACAAGTGACATCGATGACATCTGTGGCTTATATGAACTCTTAACCAAGAACAGAGAAACATGGAGGAAAGAGTTAATAAAGGGAACTGAGTGATTTGCATGTATAAAGTCCAGTTCCCTTGAACAACTTTTACTGAGAAGAACCCTCAGGTCTGCTGAACTACTGACAGGGGATAAATTGACTCTAAATGTTGGTGGAGAAGATAGTGTCTTTGGTGTGTGTAGTTCCTGTTCCTGTCCCTGCATGCCTGCAAGGCCCTACCTCTCAGTCCAAATGTACCCACGTACACCATACACCCTGAATCCTACTAGCCATAATGCCAGATGTGGAGTACAAAATAATTCTCATTTGTTCTCTTGCAGGCAATGAAAAAGTCACCCCATCTAAAGGAAATGGTGCACACTCTACAAGTATTATTAGAGTCAAAATCTGAGTCACCTGTACAAGACAATTTAGCTACTGGAAAATTCTGATTAATGACATTTTTTGAAAACCCAGAGTAACAACTTGACCTGCCAAAAATTAGCATGTTTTTTATTATTTTACCTTTTTTTATGCCTTGGTTACCTATTACCTTTCTTTCACCAGGAAAATAAAGCAGGTAAACTGAAAATTGTGTTGTAATGCAACTCAACCTCAAATCTAAACGTGTCACTCCCAGGGGTGAAAGTGGAGCTAAAAGGGGGTTTGTTGCTAACTGGGCTTTGGAATCTCTGAATGTGCCACAGGGACACTCTCAGATTGTGCTGAGAGGAGTCTTCAAGACTTAGGAGACTAAAGTCCCTGAGTGTCAATCAGAGGCACAGGCCTCCCCGCCCCCAAATTGATGACTGGGTGAGAACAGATAAGTCCCCCAGCCGGCAACCCCTCCCACCCCCAGTCCAGTGGCAGGTGAGGTGGCCTCCCCCAAGCACTCCAGCCAAAGGTGATGGAGAGGCTATAGCACTTCAATCTCCCTAAGGCAGCCCAGGCAGAATCAATCAACACTGAAGACGGTTCTGCAGGCAATGGCCGTATTGTTAATCCATACAAGATTGCCACCGCTGATAAATCATGGATTCTGAATCCCAACACCTTCACCGAGAGCGACAGGCTGGTGGGGTCCCCCATCCAGGAGGAGCCCAGAGTTTCCTGGGCCACTGCAGGCAGGTCCCTTCTGCTTGCCACCTTGCCAGAGCTCGCCACCCCCTCCCCACCTCTTGCAACTCTTCTCTCCTTTAGGCTCCCCAAGTCTAATTCGTCCCGACACCCCTGGAGCAGCGCGGGTGGGTGGGGCGAGGCGGTGGGCAGCGGCCCCCCTACACACACACCCCAGCCAGCCCACCTGGCCGCACCCGCTGCACCCTGGCCTAGGCACGCAGGGGTGTGCTCATCACATCATTATTTCTCCAGCAAGAGAGCAAAGGGGCGCGAGCGGTGACAGCAGCTGCCAGGGGAGGCTTGGTTACAAAATCCTGCGCTAGGTAGCGCCTTGCTTAGCAACCACCCCTAAAAAAGCCCAGCGTGCTCACTCACTCTTGGAGAGCAGGGCGACGGCCACCCCCTGCTGGCGCACGCCTTCCCCACACCCCGGTCGCCACAGCCAAGGCCACCCCGCACCAGCGACCCCACACCTCTCCTTTCCGGTGGGTCCCAGAGAGCGTCACTGGCTCCGGGCACTTAGCAGGTGCCAGGCCACATGGCAAGCGGGCCCCTAGGCGGGCGCCGTAGTCCCATTGCCTCGAGCCTCCGTTGGTCAGTCAGTCAGGGTTCCTGTTCATCCAGGGCTGCCTCTACTGCTGCCGCCGCGCACTCTGACCCGGCTCTAGCCAGGTTTCAGTCCTGCCATTGGTTGGCGCCTACGCACTCAGCGCCCAGGGAGGCACCTGCGCACTGGGGGGCGGCCAGTGCTTGCTCCACCCGGAGGGGCAGCCCCCTGCACGCCTAGGGGGGCGCTCAGCCCCTGTTGCGTCACACCACGCGCCCCAGCCCAGGCCCCTGGCCCGCCCTCTTTCACCCCACCCCCCCAGTCCCTCCAAACAGACAACTGCTGCGCGGGGACCCGCGGGGCAAGTGGGGACATGGGGACCAGGGAGGGCCCCTGGAGCAAGTCCCTCGGGGGTTGCGGCCTCCACCACAGTGCGCTGGAGCCCAGCCCCTGGAAAAAATCCATCAAGAAGGGCATCTTGTCGGCCCTCCTATGACCTTGTCTTCACCATAAAGCAGTGACTGTAGGGATAGCCCCAGTCTCTGAAGGGAGGCTGGGGTATCCTGCCCTGCCACTCAAAAACACTGTGTCCTGAGGTGAGTGCAGCCTGCAATGTTCCCAGCTGTGACCATGAGCTGTGACCTCAGACCAATAGGGACTTAGAGGTTACACAGTTTCTGGTGCTAAATATAAATATAAGTATATTATAAATATAAGTATAAATGTAAATATAAAGTATAAGTACAAATATGTATGGGCCCTCAGTCAGATGGATGGAGATAGTTCATTTTATCCATCATTTGCCTTAATCCAACTTTTTACCCCTTTTCTCTACTCTGACACCATTTTTTTCTGGGATTTCTTCTTTTTTATTTGCTTTTTTTTAATTTAAGAAAGGGAGACATAAACAAAATCTTAGGATAGGAGGGGTACAACTCCACACAATTCCCACCACCCAATCTCCATATCTCATTCCCTCCCCTGATAGCTTTCCCATTCTCTATCCCTCTGGGAATATGGACTCAGGGTCACTATGGGGTGCAGAAGGTGGAAGGTCTGGCTTCTGTAACTGCTTCCCTGCTGAACATGGGCATTGACTAGTGGATCCATACTCCCAGTCTGCCTCTCTCTTTCCCTAGTAGGGTGGGTCTCTGGGGAAGCGGGCTCCAGGACACATTGGTGGGGTCTTCCTTCAGTCCAGGGAAGTCTGGTCGACATCATGCTGTCATCCGGAACCTTACACCATTCTTTCAGACAATATTCATTCTAACTTCAGGCTAGCTATCAAACTCAAGCAAAACTACCGTAGTTGTGTGCCCCCAGAACATGCCTAAAATGGTTTTCCTAGCTTTATTCTACCCTAAAATCCCTAATCTCATCTGCTCTAATCCTACCTTTTTGGTTCCTGTTCAATAACTAGTTTGTCTCAATTTAGGTCACATCACATTCCAGATACCAAGTTACAGATGCTACCATGACTTCATCCTGACTTCTCTGGGCAGATGACCTCACCAATGTGTCCTGGATGCTCCCACCTCCAGAGCTCTGGTCCACTAGGGAAAGATAGGTACAGGCTGGGAGTATTGTTCGACCTGCCAGTGACTGTGTTCAGCAGAGAAGCAATTACAGAAGCCAGAACCCCTACCTTCTGCACCCCAAAAACAAGCCTGATCTGTACTCCCAGTGGGGAAGAAGTGGTAAGATGAAGATAAGAGGATTCTGAACTCCATCTCCATCAGCACCCAGAGAGAAATAAGGAAAAGGAGAGGGGCATATGGAGGTAGTTATTTTGCCATGAATGGCTTGGAGAGGAACAGAGATTTGAATCAGGAGAAAATGGGGGAAATCATGTATAAATGGAGACAGATAGTTGTAGAGATGATGGTTAGCGCGTTTCTACAACCTTAGGGGAACTATAGTGGATTGCAGTGAAGAGACTGAAGATTCAGAACTCTGGTGGTAGGCATGGTGTGGATTTAAACCACTGTTGACATATAATTTTATAAAATTAATTTTTAAAAAGAAACTGGAAGTGAGAAGTGTTGCAAGTAAAACACATGGTATTATTATTTTTTTCTGGCTGGGTTATAAAGGGAGAGAGGAAGCAGAGGAGTGCACGAAGTACCCAAGCCTGACTGCAATTGGGTGAGTGGTGCTTCTGGAGGACTGTGGCAAGAATACGGATCACTGTGACACAGAGGGCCTAGGGGACTTAGTGGAGAAGACAGATGGAACAACCTAGTCCTCTGAAGATGACAAAAATGAAAACTGGCTCTGATACCAGTTCCTTCCAGAGCTTTAGATATAAAAGCAGGTTTCTATGTGATTGCATGATCTGATTTATATTTAGAATCTAAGACACACACACCCCACTACCACCACCCACCACCAGACTCTTAGGAGAAGAGATCAGATTTGGTTGGCAGTAGCTCACTTGTATATTGTGCTGTTTGTCATGTGTGACACCCAGGTTTGAGCTCAGCCCCACTGAATTAAAGGAAACTTCAGTATGTGGCCACCAACTTGCTCTTTCTATCTGAAAAAGTCATCCCAGAGTGTTAAAGCTCCAGAGGTGATGGAAATGAAAGAAAAATAGATAAAAAATTATTGGTACCAGAGACAGGGCAAGGGAAAATAGGAGAAAAGTGGTCGAAAAATAAAGATTCCTGTCGGAGATCAGACATTCTGATGAATTTTATCAAATGGTGTTTCTGTGTCTACTTATATGATGGTGTGACTTTTCTTCTCTACTGTTAGTGATATAGATCATAATAATTTTCTTTTTTTATTAGTTATTTAATATTGGTTTACAAAATTACAAGATAAAGGGAATCACTTATTCAAATGCTAGCCCTACTTGTAAAAGGCAAGGATAGCCCTTTGACTACAAAAATGACACTGAAAAATCCATTGGGAAAGTGAATTAGGACCACTGTGGCCTGACAGATGCTCTCCTCACAGAACCCACACCCTATGGAAAAGTACCACAGACTTGCTCCTTCCTCTGCATCTCCAGAAAACTGTTAGGTTGATATACCAGCTCCATGTTTGAAATCAGAATCTAGAACAGATAACAGCTAATATTTTCATGTCCTCAGAGAGTTGGGTACAGACAGCTTTAATGAACAGAATGCAGTGGGACATGTAAAATCCTTACAATCCCCCATTCTCACAAAAAGGGAGAGAAGTAACAAAACAGAATGGAAGAATAACCATGAAAAAATTATTCCCATTCCCATATAGGCAAGGATAAATGTGCACTAAAAACATCAAGAAAACTAAAATTAACCATTAGTAGTAGCTTTGTCTCAAAGGAGAGTTTGGGAAGAGCTTTTCCTTCCTGTGTCACTACACATCCTGTTATACTTGCATTCGTACATTACGCGGTGGTAAATGGAATGTATGTGTACAAAATAAAAAGCATCTGAGATTGAAATATCAGCTTTAAGGAAGATCGTCTTCTTCCTGGTGCTTATAACTCTGGGAACATGCAACTCAAGCCAGGAGAAGGCAGAGGGTAGGCAGATGTTGAGATGTCCTGAACTTGGAATGGTCCCAGTGCCCTCCTCAAAGTATTCCCCATGATAGTCAAGAGTGCCTGGCAGGTTGAGCACACATATTACCCCATGATAGTCAAGGATGTCTTTTTTTTTTTAACCAGAGCACTGCTCAGCCCTAGGTTATGGTGGTGAGGGTGATTGAACCTGGGACTTCGGAGCTTCCGGTATGAGAGCCTCTTGGCATAACCATTATGCTATCTACCCCTACACTAGAATGTCATTGTGTACCCGTTAATTAAATGCTCTGTGGAGACACATCTGGGTTTCCAAGCATTCTGGCTATAGACACATGTGTACTGAATCTTCCAGCTGCTGAAGCCACCAGGAAAGGGAGACCTGTCGCATCTGCGTGGCCCATCTAAGTTCCTTGCAATCTCTAAACCAGGTATATGTTGGGCCTGAATTATCCTCAGTCCTGCTCTCAGTCTGTTCCACCAGCATGCTCACAGTGAGTGAGAACTGGTCTTCTGAATGTGGTCCTGCTAACAGCCCTCAAAGCAGCTGAAGTCTGTGAGGGTCCCCATGTGACGAAAAGAGATGAACATCAGAACCAGGGAGCCCATTTACAAAATGTGGATTCCCTTAGGAATCACCTTCACCTTTCAGAGATGCAAAGATCAAATCAGTTTCATAGTAGTGGTCAGACAATTGGCTTTTCACTCCTTGGCATTGCTCTGGCAGTGCAAGAGTGCAGAAGTGATTATGAGCAAACCCAGGGTGTCCTCTCAATGAAGGTCACACTAAAAAGTCTTTGATAAACATTCACAACTGAAACTATTAATTTCATTAAATCTCAACCCATGAGTACATCTTTTTACTATTCTAAGTGACAGACCAAGTGGAAAGTACATGAAGCTACATTTGCTATGTTACAATCTAAAGTTCCCCTTACAACCACCATAAGCTAGAGCAGAGCAGTGTGCTGGTTTAAAAATATATGAATAAAAACTAAAATCCCTGATTTTTTTTGGTAAGTGGGTCACTTTTTCCCATGGAGCTCTATTTCTGCTTGAGACTAACAGAGTATGGTTATTTGTACATAAGACATTTTCTCAAAATAAATTCATTAAAAAGCCTGTAACTTTCAGTTAAACAACTCACAGTGCTTGGTACTAATAATCAAATTGGAGCTTTTAAGAGAAATCAGAATTTTGAAAATTTTGTATCCACTCCTGTGACCTTCACAGCTTTTCAAAATATTATTTAAAACTTTCTGATTAAATTGGTGGTAATGTTAACTAGTGAGATTTCTAGGTACTGTAGAAGGTGTATCAACATTTTCAAATCCTATATAACTCAATGATCTAATAGTTTCCAAATTACCAAAGCATGATGCTACAAAGTGATATACAGGTAAATGAGTTTTCAACATACAAAATATCTGAAGTTTTATAGTATTTTAAACTGATGTTAAGCCATTAAACTAAAGGCAAAACACATCAGTATGTTTTTAATGTATGAAAGGTCAGAGTATTTACTGATGTAGACGATAACTAATTTTCTCCAGATACTGAACATAAAGAACACATTACAACAGGTCAAAGATGCAAACATAGGATATTATATGCTTATATGATACCAGAAGTTCAAGTGGCACTGGAACAGTTAAGTTTCTAGGGAGGAAATGCTGAGTTACAGGGTAGGTACATCTGAAGTTCATAAGATGGTGTGAGACCAAGGACCAAGGTTACTCTTTTTTAAAAGATATTTATTTATTTATTCCGTTTTGATGCCCTTGTTTATTGTTGTAGTTATTATTGTTGTTATTGATGTTGTCGTTGTTGGATAGGACACAGAGAAATGGAGATAGGAGGGGAAGACAGAGAAGGGGAGAGAAAGATAGACACTTGCAGACCTGCTTCATCGCCTGTGAAGTGACCCCCTGCAGGTGAGGTGCTGGAGGCTCAAACCGGGATCCTTACACTCCTCTTTGCCTTTTGCGCTACCTGCGCTTAACCCGCTGCACTACCGCCTAACTCCTGACCAAGGTTATTCTTAGTCACGCTTGGAGTTCATACTCCTCCATACATGGGAAGAAAGCAGAGCAAGCTAAATAAGCAACAGACAAGTGTGTGTGTGTGTGTGTGTGTGTGTGTGTGTGTGTGTGTGTGAGAGAGAGAGAGAGAAACAGAGAGAGTATGTGTGTGTTTGAGAGAGAGTATATGGGTGTGTTTGAGAGAGAGAGAGAGAAAGAAAGAAAGGAGAGAGGGAGTAAGGGAGGGAGGGAAGGCATGAGAGTGAGAGTGTGTATGCACGCTGGGAGAGTACAGTGATCAAATTGGAGTTGGTGACC
This sequence comes from Erinaceus europaeus, assembly GCF_950295315.1. Taxonomy (NCBI): domain Eukaryota; kingdom Metazoa; phylum Chordata; class Mammalia; order Eulipotyphla; family Erinaceidae; genus Erinaceus; species Erinaceus europaeus. The sequence goes on along the minus strand of NW_026647127.1, from coordinate 415,920 downwards.
CATAGTTGAACTCAACATCTGGAAGTATCTCTTTGATTCCTGAAAAATGACTTGTTTCTAAGTGGTCCCAATGATTCTACCAGGAATTTGAAATGGTTTCTCTTATGGGCAAATAATAGAAGGTGCAAGAAAAGGAAACTTAGAAAAAGACATGCACTTAAGGAGAAAGGCACCAGCAAACAACACCCATCTCTCACACAAGCAGTGCTGGCACAGAAGCCAAGACCTGGCACATCCAAGTTCAGTGTCACAAAGGCAAGCCCGGGGCTCTTCCTGCTGAGCCACCGCCCAGAAACAAGGACAAACCCCCTTTCAGCCAACCCCTTCACACTGCCCTGGGGATGTCAGTTGTTTCTTCTCACACCCTCCAGTTTCATGCTGTGCTGCCTCTGCATCTGCTGCCTGCAACTCTCAAAGATAGTTCTCGTCCAACTGCCCAAATCCACCTCAGTCCTTAACCATCCAGCTCAGTGCTCCTGCCGCCAAAAAGGAACCCGCTGCCAGAAGCTTTTCTCCTCAAGTACTAAGCTTTCTGCTTTCCACAACATCTGCCACTTGACCAAGTGGCTTCCTCCCCCAGCAGACTGAGGCCATGCCTTCCTGGGGTCACATCTGGGAAAACACCAGATACCGCAGGCTTCCAGCAGGTTCACTGACCTCACTGGTCTGGTCGGCCACAGGCGGAGTACTAGGAAAATGCATATCAAGTGCGTGAAGGAGCACCGCCACATCAGCAAACTGGACAGAGCCAGGTGGGCTCTCCCGGGCAGGAGAACCATGTCCGCCTACCTGTCTGCAGCCTCTTCTCTGGGCTCGCATCCCCCAGCGCTGTGCAGGTCTAGCTGCCTCTGCACTTCTGTCCCAGGCCCTGCTGGCGCAGTCACTCCGGGCTGTGAATGGAGGGAAAGGTTGTCACAGGGTGAGGATGAACAAGAGTTGGGTGTGTGACCCACAGGAAGGGCATTGGGGACTCTGCTCTGGGCCCAAGGAGCAGTCCAGGGGTGAGGGCTTTTGTCCTCCATCACCCTCACTAGCAGAAGGGCCCAGCTCCACCCAGCGCCCTGCATTTTATCAAGTGAGTTCTTCCTGCATAGTAGGAATAATGATATTTTAGTGCAAAGTCTACAGGATTTTCTCTAAAGGGATTTATTTCAGGAAGCCCAGGAGCTTTGAACCTGCCGGAAGCCAGGAAGCACGAGGTGATGTCAGGAGCTGCAGGCCGGTCCTGTGCAAAAGCTGAAGGTCTGGCCTCAGCTGGGGGCCATTAAGGACCCTGAAGTTGGCCACAGAGGCTGAGGTCGGCCTCGCAGTCACCACAGTCACCAATGGGGAATATCCAGATTTTAGCCCCTGCACTGCTTGTAGTTTGTGCTTATAATCTGGCTGTGATGCATTTGTGAGTGGGCCACAACACAGGACAGAAAGACTGAAAATATAGGGGGCCGTGCAGTCATGCAGCAGGTTAAGCCCATATGGCACGAAGCTCAAGGATCCCGCTGCAGGGATCCGGGTTCGAGCCCCTGGCTCCCCACCTGCAGGGGAGTCGCATCACAGGCAGTTACGCAGGTCTGCAGGTGTCTGTCTTTCTCTCCCCCTCTCTGTCTTCCCCTACTCTCAAGATTTCTCTGTCCTATCCAACAACAACAATGACAGCACTGACAACAACAATTATAACAATGATAAACAACAAGGGCAATTCTACAAAAGGGAAATTCTACTTTCTTTTTCCTCTTTCTTTCTAAGATATTTTATTTATTTTAATGAGAGAGATGCAGAATGATATACACATATAGAACAGAGCACTACTCAGCTCTGTCTGATAATGGTGCTGGGGATTAAGCATAATACCTCAGAGTTTCTGGCATGAAAGTATTTTGCAGAAAGTATTTTACTGTCACCCCAGTTTTCTTTATTTTTTAAAAGATTTCTTATTATTTTTGGCTAGGGATGTGATTCAGTGGGTAGAGAGCTGACTCTCAAGCATGGGGTCCTGCCCGAGTTTGATCTCAAGCATCACAAAGGCTACAGTGGTGCTTTGCTGTATCTCTCTCTCTCTCGCTCTTTCTCTCTCTCTCTCTCTCTCTGTCTCTCTCTCTCACACACACACCCACACACACAAACACACAAGCATTTACAGAATTAAATTCTCTTGTCAGCTTACAACCCAGGAAACATCTTACACAAGGACCACTTTTAAATGTAAGCATCAGAAGAGACAGCAACCCTATCTTGCAGTCTCCCCAGGAAGGAGGGAGCCTACAGCTGTGGGCCCCTTCCCCTAAACTGTCTCAAAGATATAAGAAATTGCCTCCTGTCTCAAAGATATAAGAATGGGCCCATTGCCTTTAGGTAAAGCTCATGAGCAAGCACAGATGACTAAGGACCTCCTTTTAGCCCCAAATTGAATCCCCTTATCGTTTTGTTCTGTTGAATGTAAAAATTAATCCCCCAATTAAGAAATTTAAAAAAATCCCCCACCCTCTGTTTTGTCAGCAGAAGTGAGCTCAGGCCCAGTTCTTGCTTTTATTCTTTTTAAACATTTATTTATTAATGAGAGGGATGGGGCAGAGAGAGCCAGAACATCACTCTCTCACAAGCAATGTTGGAGACCGAGCCTGGGATCTCCTGATTCAGAGCCTAGCACCTTACTAGCCACTGTGCCACTTCCAGGGCCCCACAGTTCTTTTCTTCTCCTTCTCCTTCTCCTCCTCCTGCTTTAAAGGCTTATTTGTACTTTTTTTTAAGATTTCGTTTTTGGGTTTTGATTTCATTTATTTTTTTGACAGGACAAAGAAAATTGGGGAGGTAGGGCCGGGTCGAGGTGAGCGGGCCTGAGGCACCAGGGTGGGGCGTGGGGGCGGCAGCCGCGCTGGCCAGGCTGCGATGGGTGGCACCGGCTCCCGGGGAAGGGGCGCTGTGGTGGGGGGACCTGGACAGGTTGTCGTGGCCCTGCGCGGGGCTGCCAGGCCAGGTGCGGTCAGGTGAGAAAAAAAAAAAGAAAATTGGGGAGGTAGTGGGGAGACAGAGAAGGAGAGAGACAGAAGATACCTGCACACCTACTTCAATGCTCATGCAACTTCCCCTCTGCAGGTGGAGACTGGGGGCTTGAACCTGGGTCCTTGTGAATTATAACATGTGCTCCACCACCTGGACTTTAAAAATAATTACTCAGTTATATGACAGATTTAAGGATCAAACTCTGGACTTTACCCAGGCAAGTCCTGTGCTCTATCACTGAGCCACCTCCTTTTCTTGAGGACCAGTTCTTGCATGTACACACTTCTCTCATGCTCTATCTTTAAATACCTTTGAATCAATTCTTCCTCCTCTGTTTAGTTTTCCAGGACAGGGTTTTATCTCTTTTACTCCCCAATACGCCCCATACTTTCAGATTGGGTGCTTGGTAACTCTGACCAGTTTCGCATCTGGGTGTCATGGGTCAGGGCTTCCTGACTTTCTGCAGGTGTGGAGGCTGGGAGTTCATTTTTACCTCCTCTGTTCTGACAAAATCTTTCCCTGCTCTTTGAAGGGTGTTCCAAGGTGTGGGAAGCCTATAGGGGGAAAAAATGGCCTCCAGGAGCGTTGGATTCATGGTGCAGGCACTGAGCCCAGCAATAACCCTGGAGGAGGAAAAAGTCTTCTCTCTAAAAGAAAGGCAAGGAAACTAGGCTCTGGTATTTTTTTAATGGTCAAACAAAAAAGTGCTAAGTGCCCTCCAGCGGCAGCTCCTCTCTTAGCAATGGGGGGAAAAAATTCCTAAACTGAACAACCTTAGTCTTGGCCAACAGCCAAATAGGCAACAGGTGATCTGCAACTTAAAAGGAAATGCATGAATTTGATGTGTTACTCGGTAATTTTGCCTTTCCTGGTGCAGTTCTTTTTTATTCTCCTTAGAAAATCATTTCCTCCATTCCATAAATATACCAGTGTTTGTAACAGTGTTTCGATTTTATAAATAAATGCATTGAAATAATAATAAAAAAGAAATTACAATCAATTTGTTTTTTAAAAAAACACTGAAAAACGAGTCTAACATGTCAAGAAAATAATTCACCAAGTACAAGTGGGATTCATCCCTGAGAAACAGGAATGGAACAATATCTGAAAGCCAATCAATAAAATCTATCATACCAGAAAGAGAGAGAGAGAAGAGAGAAGGAAAAGAAAAAAATCACACTGTCATATCAACTAATGGTGAAAAATAATTTGACATGACCCATTAGCCATTTATAATAAAGACACTCCAGAAATTGAGAAAAGAAGGACATTTACTCAACCTAGTAAACACCATTAAGACAAACCCACAGTTAACATCATTCTCAATGGGGAAAACCATATAAGGATGTCCACTACCTCCACTGTTATTCACTACAGTCACTGAGGTCCTCATCACTGCAACCAGATAAGAAAGAAATATCAAATATATGCAAATTAGAAAGAAAAATCAAACTAGCACTATTTGCTAATGACTGATAACATATCTGGAGAACCTCAAGGCTCTACGGACAAACTACTGAAGTATTTAATAAATTTCATAAAGTAACAGGATATAAAGTCAATACTCATAAGTCTGTGGCATTTCTGTATACAAAAAAGTTAGAAGAGAGTAAAATAAAAGACTCAAGTACATTTACAATCAAAACCAAAAACATAAAATTCCTTGAGATGGTCTCACAAAGGAGGTTAAAAAAATAAACCACACAAACACATAAAGGAAAACTATAGGGCACTGTTAAAAGAAATATAGAAAGACACACAAGAATTGAAAAACATTCCTTGTCCCTGGATTGGAAGAATAAACAATATTAAATGGTCTTTCTACCAAAACTAATCTACAATTAGAATGCAACCCCTATCAAGACTCAGTGGCATATTTCAAGAAAATTGAACAAATTGTCTAAAAGTTTTGTATGTAATAATATTGTTGAATGCACAGTAATATTCCATGCAATACATGTATCCCATAACTCCATACAGGCATGTATCCAAAGTACACTCAAACACTAATGTGAAGGGACATAGACACTCTAATGTTCATAGCTGCATTATTCACAATAGTGAAAGAGTGGAAGCAGCCTAAATGCCCATCATCAGAAGACTGGCTAAAGAAGTTATGGGATATATATTCAGTGGAATACTACTCAGCAATCAAAAAGATGGTATTGTGTCTTTCAGGACAAAATGGATAGAACTGAAGATGATTTTGTTTCTAGATATAAATAAAGGCATTAAAGACAACTCTCAGATGGTTTCACTCATGTGGGATATAGAGAACTGAAGCATATGAACTTGAAAAAACAAAACAGAATCAAGCAAAGTGTAAGACTTGTGAGAACTCTAGCGGTCATTTCTGGGTATTGGAGTGTTTGGGATTCAGGACTCTGGTGGTGGGTGTGAGATGGCAGTATACACTGGACTTTTACAAACTAATCATAAAATTTAAAAACAAAAGAATCAGATAAAAATGAAATAAAAAGTTAAGAAAGAGGACTGGAGATGTTGTCCATCAGGCAGGACAAGAACCTTGCAATGCACGTGGTCCAGATTCACGTTCTAGTACCATGTAGTGAGGTACCACAGCGCCAGAGCAAGTTTCAGAGAGTGGTCTTTCTTTCTTTCTTTCTTTCTTTCTTTCTTTCTTTCTTTCTTTCTTTCTTTCCTTTCTTTCTTTCTTTCTTTCTCTTTCTTTATTCCTTCCTTCCTTTCTCCCTTTCACCCTCTCTCTACCTCTCTCTCTATTGTTATTTATGTTGGTAAAGTCAGAGAGAGATCCAGAGAAGAGGGGGAGACAGAGATGGAAGAGAAAGAAAGACACCTGTAGACCTAATTCACCGCCTATCAAGCGAACCCCCTGCAGGTGAGGAGCCCGGTGCTGGAACCTGGAGCCTTATGCCAGTCCTTGCACTTCGTCCCTTGTGCTCTTAACCCGTGGTGCCACCACCCAGGTCCCTCATTCTTCCTTTCTTTCATCTTTATTTGTTGGATATAAATAGCCAGAAATTGAAAGGGGGAGATACAGAGGGAGAGAGACAGAGAGACACCTGCAGCCCTGCTTCACCACTGGTGAAGCTTGTCCCCCAACCCTGCAGATGGGGCCTGGTGGCTTGACACTGGGTCCTTGCACACTGTAACATGTGCCACCATCCGGCCCTAGCAGTGGTGTTTCAGTCTATCTCTATATGAATGGGCAACACCAGCCAGAGTGATGAGACACGCTAGAAGCCTGAGGTCCTCCCCACCCTGCCAAACAAAAGGAGAGGAAGAGGAAACTAAAACTCTTGGACCAGCAAAACTTCCTGGAAAATAGATGAGGACGAGGAATGTTCCCATTCAAACCAGGTGGTGCAGCAAGTTCTGGGAGTTGAGCTGATGAAAAGGACTGTCAGGCAACAGCACCGAGGCCTCCACCAGGAGGAAACAGTGCATAGCAGGAACATTTAAGGAGGCTGAGCAGTCAGTCTTCAAGGCCTAGTTTATCAGATCAAAGCACAAGGAAAACTCAGAAACTTCAAAGATGGTGTCCCAAAGAAGAAGTTGTTGAATAAAACCCTTGAAGATCACCTGAAACTTAAATAAAAAAAAAACAGGGCACTGAGTCTATTCTGCAACACAGCCTGTAGTGAACATGGAAATCCACATTAAAAGAGGTCTGAACAGCAGAAGCAGCAACAGGCGGGTGAAAAAACTCGCCAGCCAGGGAAGAGACCAGGGGGTGCTCCGTGGATGTCTTGGAGACAAGCAAGAGGACCGAGTTTAACTGAATTTGGAGTTGTTCCTACATGTGATTTGAAAGGGTCACCTGTCCCCTAGTTAATCCACACTTGGGTACATTAAGCATGAGTGTGACAGACACTCTTCCAAGACTTCATGCAAAGTCTCCGTACAGGTCCAGAGGTATGGTGTTCACATGAATCTTCACTGAGACTGGCCACCCAGATGGTGAGTGAGTGAACCCTGGGGGCTTTTTGGAAGTTATTTATTGTTCCTCATTATCACTGTCTTTCGCCCTTGGTTTTAATCAAGTATCAAGGAAACTAGATTCATTAACACTAGAATGTGTACAATGAGAGGAAAGTCTATGTAACTAAAAAGACTACTAAGTACATTCTAGAAACAATTTTATTTTTCATTATCTACTGCAATTCATGTCTAGACCATCCCCCAACAGCACTGTTGTTTTTTCTGATGTCTGCACACTGGCTTCTATATAGTGTCTACAAGGATATGTGGGCTGACTTGTCACTGTTTACCTGTTTGCTATAGATTTAAAGATTCTTTTAACTTCTTTATCTCAACATCATTACTTTCAATTTTGTTGTTGTTGTTATTGTTTGCTTTCAAAACCAGGGTTATTGCTGGGGATTGGTGCCTGCACAAGGAATCCATCATATGTTACATATTAATTTGCTTTTGTTGTTTAAGATGGCATCTTTAATCTATTTCCAAACTTACAAAATTATGCTACTACATTATTTTGATAACTGAATAGAAAATTCTACCATTTTCAGATTTTCTTTTTCCACCAGGGTTATTATTTGGGGTGAGGTACTTCCACGATGAATCCACTGACCCTAGTGACCATTTATTTTTCCTTCCCTTTTCTTTTTTTGGTTTTTGTTTCCTTCATATTTGACAGGACAGAAAGAAACTGACAGGGGTTGGGGAGAAAGAAGGAGAGAGACAGAGACATGCCTGCATCCTGGCTTCACTGCTCATGAAGCTTCTTCCCTGCAGATGGAGGCCAAGAGCTTGAGACTGGGTCCTTGCACATGTCAATATGTGCACTCAACTGGGAGTGCCACTGCCTGAACACAGATGATTCACGTTTTGAAAGGTTTTTATTAGTGGCTTAATATTGATTTACAAAATTATGAGACAACAGAAGTACAATTCCATTCCTTTTCTGTCCCTTCACTGGGAACTGCAGCGGTTCTCCCAAGGTTAAAGATATGAGTTGACCTATTCCTTCTGTAAATAGTCATCTTCGAGTCACCTTCCCATAACATTTCTCCTCCCTCTGGGAGTATGGACCAGAATTCCTTTTGCGGTGCAGAAGTTGAGAGTTCTGTGTTCTGTAACTGCTTCTCCTCTACACATGGGAGTTGGCATGTTGATCCATTCACCCAGCCCATTTGTGTCTTTCCTTTGTGGCGCTCAGTTTTTTTTAAAAAGATATATATACATATATATGTGTATATATATATATTTTTTTAATTTATTATCTTCATTTATTGGACAGAGACATCCAGACATTGAGAGGAAAGGGAAATTAGAGAGCAAGAGAGACAGAGAGACACCTGCAGCCCTGCTAAACCTTTTGCAAAGCTTTCCCCCTGAAGCTGGGGGTTAGGGACCTCAACCCGGGTCCTACAGCATTGTAACATGTGTGCTCCAACAGGTGTGCTACCACCCAGCCCCAGATACACTTATTTCTAACACACACACACACACACACACACACACACACACACACACACACACCAGACTGAACCTGGGTCTTTATGCATCTATGTTCTCTCACACACACACACACACACACACACACACACACACACACACACACACACCAGACTGAACCTGGGTCTTTATGCATCTATGTACACACACACACACACACACACACACACACCAGACTGAACCTGGGTCTTTATGCATCCATGTTCTGTGCTCTGCTTATGAGTTATCTACTTGGAACTTAACAATTTTTCTTTCAGCTTTTATTTATTGAGTAATGAGAAATTATAGGAGAGAGAGCGAGAACTAGACATCACTCTGGTACATGTGCTGCCAGGGATTGAACTTAGGACCTCATGCTTGAGAGTCCAATGCCTTATCCACTGCACCACCTCCCAGTCCACAGAACTTAACATTTTTTAAACCAGTTTCTTATTTGTCTATTTTTTGCTGACGTACCAGGATCTGTGTATTGAATTTTGGAGCAAAGGCCCAGTGATTTCCTTGGGACAAGTTTTTTAAAGTATATTCTTATTCAAAGAGTCTATGTATTTTCTTTTTTTTACAACTCTTTATTAATATTTTACTTCTTTGTTCAATAGAGACAGAAAAATCAATATGGAAAGAGATATTGAGGGAGAAAAGGAGATATATATAGAGATAGAGATAGACAGATAGATAGATAGATAGAGATAGATAGATCTCCTGCCCTGCTTCACCACTTGTAAAGCTTTTTCCCGCAGGTGGAGACTGGAGTCCTGACCAGGGGTCCTTGCAGATGTCATGTCTGCTCTCAACCAGGGGTGCTACTGCCCGGCTCCCAAGCCCATGTGATTTTTTCAGTTTAATAATCATTTGAGAAAATTTTCTTCTGAAAGTGTGCATCAATTTGCAACCAACTCAGCAATGCTGGTAAGAATGTCACTTCCCCAGCCTCACTGACACTGAATAGAATCACTGATTTCAAAAACTAACTAACCTGTGAGTCAAAGAGTAATAATTTGTAATTTTGTATCAGGGACAGGCCAGAGCACCATTCACTCCAGGACAGGACATGCTGCGGTGGGTAGGAAGCTAAGTCATCAAGCACACGCTGTGCTGTGCTCCAACTCATCTGTGAACCTTCAGGTCCTACCAGTATGGTACACATCTGACTGACTGATCCAATGAGCCTCAGAATACAGGTGGCTTTACACTACTGAGAAAATATTAATAAGCCTATGAATCCCTACTTGGCACATAGAAGTCACCAGAGTTTTTATGTACCTTTCTAAGTCAGAATCTATAGAAAGTCTAAGAGGTGAGTGCAATCAACTTCAGTGTTAGCAAGAGCAGCTCTGCCAATTACATAAACACAATCTGTAATTAGCTAGTGGTCACATTTCTTCGGTGTCTTGATAGTTAAAAACATATCTCTAGCTGCAAATTCAACTGTAAATTGGAATGATAGTGATAATAGCTGTATCACAAGATTAAAGTCAGGACCACCTTACTGATTGGACAGTGGCAATCATAACAAAAACCATACTTTAATTTTAGTTAAAGACGAAAGGCCAGGCCAGGTGGTGGTTCACCAGGTTAATCGCACATAGTTCAAAGTGCAAGGACCTGCGCTAGGATCCCAGTTCAAGCCCCTGGCTCTCCTCCTGCAGAGGGGTTGCTTCACAAGCAGCAAAGCAGGTCTGTGGGTATCTATCTTTCTCTCATTCTCTCTATCTCCCCCTCCTCTCTCTCAATTTCTCTCTGCCCTGCCTAATAAAATAGAAAAAATGCCTGCAGGAGCAGTAGTTTCCTGGTGCAGGCACTGAGCCCCAGAAATAACACTGGAGGCAAAAAAAAGAGGAAGAGCCAAATGAAACACAAGTGCAAATAGTATATAAATACACGTATTAATCATCTCCAGGCATGAGTTTTAAATTGAAAATTCATTTTAAATTAAGACATTTTATATTTTTAAATTGAGCACTCATTATAAAAATAACATGTAAGCATACCCATATCCTTGCAAGGAAGACCTTAAAACTGGAAAATACAAAGCGCAGGGACCGGCGTAAGGATCCCGGTTCAAGCCCCCGGCTCCCCACCTGCAGGGGAGTCGCTTCACGGGCGGTGAAGCAGGTCTGCAGGTGTCTATCTTTCTCTCCCCCTCTCTGTCTTCCCCTCCTCTCCCCATTTCTCTCTGTCCTATCCAACAACAAAGCAACGTCAACAATGGCAATGATAACCGCAACGAGGCTGGAACAACTAGGGCGACAAAAAGGGGGAAAAATGGCCTCCAGGAGCGGTGGATTCATGGTGCAGGCACCGAGCCCAGCAATAACCCTGGAGGAAAAAAAAACTAGAAAATAGAGGCTAGGCAGTAGCAGTGCAATGGGTTAAGCGCACATGGCATGAAACACAAGGACCTGCATAAGGATCCAAAAAAGTTCAAGCCCCTGGCTCCCCACCTCTAGGGGAGTCGCTTCACAGGCAGTGAAGCAGGTCTGCAGGTGTCATACTTTCTCTCCCCCTCTATGTCTTCCACTTCTCTCTCGACTTCTCTCTGCCCTGTCCAGCAGCAACAACAACAGCAATGGCAACAATAAAAATAAAACAACAATGGCATCAACAAAGGCAGCAAAAATGTGAGGAATGGTCTCCAGAAGCAGTGGATTCACAGTGCAGGCATGGAGCCCCAGCAATAACCCTGGAGATATATATATATATATATATCCAGGATTATTGAAATAGACAACTTTAGGATGAAATAGACAACTTTAGGATGCAGGAAAGCAGGAAAGATGAAAGATTTGGAGCAATCCAAAGAAGTCCTTGTGGGCATTGAAAGAAATCTTGTTGTGTAAGCTCTCTAGAAAGAGTGTATCCCATTCATACAGGCACAAGGAAGCCTCTCAAAACCAGACTCAGAGTAACACCTGAGGCATCATTCCTTTATTAATTATCTGAGTGCTGAAGACAAGGCAGTTCAAGTCAGAAAGCAGCAGATACAGAGACTCCGGTTTCCTAAATAACTCGTAGGTGAAATCACTGGGGCTCACGGGGGGGGGGATTTTTTAGAAGAGCTGAGTTCTATGGACTGCAATGACTAGAGACAAACAAAACAGTGAAATAACCTCAGAGGTCAAACTCATGCAGTTGAATGAGAAGATAACTGTATCTGTGCTGTTGGATTTAAAATGTCTTTTCTCTGAAAGGCAAGGATACTAGGCATTGATTTTTTTTTTAATTGTCTAACACTGTCCTCCAGCGGCAGCTCCTCTCTTAGCACTGGGGGGAAAAAAGTCCTAAACTGAACAACCTTACTCTTGGCCAATAGCCAAACAGCCAACAGCCCCAAATTCCACAATTATTTTGGTTTTCCGTAAGGTACATCTTATAGGTCTATGGATTTTTGTGCATATGTGTATGTAACCTATAAGGCATAAGATAACCCAATCCAATAGCCCCAAATTCTAGAATTATTTTGGTTTTCTTACCATGGAAAATTTACATACATCTTTGTGTGTGTGTGTGTGTGTGTGTGTGTGTGTAAAAGTAATTTTATTAAAACATGTCATCCATTTCACAAATAAGGATGGATTTTTTTTATAACAAAACTTTAGGTTACAAAGGGTTAGAGCATTGGCAAACTGAAAGCTACCAATGCATCAGCAGACCCTGGTCTACTTACTGTGTCTTTGGTGCACATGCTTGATCTCAGCAAGACCTACCGACATCTATGGGGCTCCAGGGGGAAAACTAGCAGATGTGTTCTACTAATGAAAGCTAACAGCTGCTGAATCAGGCAGAATATCCCCAACAAGGAGAGTGGACCAGCAAGAGGATCCCCAAGGAGCAACTGACCATCAATAGAAGCCTAGAAGGCAGGATAGCAGTTGAAAATCATTGACTCCTGACCCAGCAAACTATGGAGACTTTCAACTTTTTCTGGGTGTTTTCTGCTCTTAGTGAATTTGCACAATAAAGCCATCTCCAGACTGTACACAATTTAAACGGATATCACATATTTAGACAATAACAAGTTATGGAGAGACATATCTACACCATTGACACTATATTTACAACATCTGTTTATAATCTTTAAAGACCATTTGATGAATGTGTGTATGTGTGTGTATAAGTACCTATAACTTACCTATAACCTTAGCCAGATAGATCAAAATCGATTGGCCCTGTCAGTATCTAAGATACTATTATTAGCAGACAGCCTTAAACAGCAGAAAGCATAGTGAGGTCAAGTATATTACGGTAAATCCCAACCACTGGAATTTCAAAGAAAAACAAGCTCAGCTCAATCAACACTACCTGAGCCACCAGGCCACTACGTGCTGCTGCTGACTTGTTACCGTGGATTGTCTCCAGACCCCAAGTCGGAGATGTCAACCTCCCATCTCCTCTTATGGTGAGATCTTTCCTCACACATGAGACCACCTAGTTCCATTTCCACGGCACGTTTTCTAACAAAGTTACAGAGTAGACATAGGCTGGGGCCTAGGATGCTGGGCACAGGTGTACATGTCCCCATAAGTAAGGGGCAATTACATGCCTCAGACAAGAGTCCTTCATAGTCCTTCCCGATTAGACTCAGACCTCACAAGCCTGGAATTCTAGTGGAAGGGCCTAAAGTAGGCATCGCATGTACTTGAGGGTTCTTATTCATTAAATGTTTTGTCCTGCTTCCCATCTTTCTGACTTTCAGTCACCAAGTTCCAGGTGCTACTGTATTACCCTCCTGACTTTCCTGGGCAGACAACCTCACCAACATGACCCAGAATACAGCTCTCCAGAACCCTGCCCCACCAGGGAAAGATAAATACAGACTAGGGGTATGGATCAACCTGCCAATATCTATGTCCAGTGGAGAAGCAATTACAGATGCCAGAACTCCCACCTTCTGCACCCCATAAAGATCTTTGGTCCAGAGTCCCAGAGGGATTTATGGGAACAGAAGTGAACCAGAGGGCTCTGTACCACTATTCCACCAGGATCCAAACTTTTTGTCACCAGGAAGCTTGTTTTTATAGCATCAATGAAAGGGAAGTGAATTTGGAAAACACCAGAGGAAGCTTTGCACAGTTTCACTTATCTGAGAGAGAAGGGGGGTGGGGAAAGACTCCTGGAAGTAGTAATAGATGCCAGGGGGTGAACTAGAAAGGGGGTAAAGGCAGGACCACTATAAAAATTTGGGACAGGGGTACACACACACACACACACACACACACACACACACACACACACATTAGTTATAGAATCAGTCTATATTGGTGTTCTTGGGAGAACTTTTCTCTCAGATAAGTGAATCTGTGCATAGCTTCCTCTGGTGTTTTGCACATTAGCTTCCCTCTCATTGAAGCTATAAAAACAATATTCCTGGTGACAAACACTCCCAACATCACCCAGGTGAAATGGAGGAGTCAGAACACTGATTTCTGGTGGTGAGAACCATGTGGAACTGTACCCCTATTACCTTACAGTTTTGTGAATGAATATTAACTCTCTAATGGCAAATGCTAGAAGAAGAACTCTCTAATAAAAAAAAAGTAAAAATAAATTTAAAAGTAAATAAGAAAGAGATGAGAACTGTCTGGCAGTTAGTATGTTGAAGTGTTATTAAATGAGGTAAAAGCTAGAATAGAGGTAGGAAAGACCCTTCAGGACCAGCAAGATGGCTGAGCCAGACAGTTGCCCACTTTGCCCTGTGCACCACCTGGGCTCAGGCCTGGGACTCACCACACTGTAGAAGATGGCAGGCAGTGCTGAGGGCTTTCCTCTCTCTCTGTCCTTATCTGGGAAAAACAAAACAGCTTTGGAGGAGTGAAACCCTAGGCATGAAAAAATAGAGATATTATGAAAGAAAGGAAGGAAAGAAGGAAGAAAGGAAAGACACAAAGAAAGGAAGAAGGAAGGAAGGAAGGAAGGAAGGGAGGGAGGGAGCAAAGTACTTCCTTGAGTACCTTTGTATCCACAGGCCAACAACCTAGTTGGTGGAAGCAACAATTTCCTACACAGAGTTCATCCTAATATTTACTTGTATTGATACCTCTTCAATATAACACATTTAATTATCATATGAAGTCTGATTTTATAAAAATGTAAATGTTTTTCTTCATTTTTGCTGCAGGGGTTTTCTACGGGGGTTACTGTCTGCGTGATACATTTTATGCTCCCAGCGGCCAGCTTTCCTTTCATTCTTTTTTACTCATTATTTTTTTATGACAGAGACAGAGAGAAATAGGCTGAGAGAGGGTGAGATAGAAGGTACAGGGAAGGAGAAACAGAGCTCTCACTGCAGGCCTGAGAGTGAGGCAGCTTCCACTGGGGAGGACACGGGACGAGGCCTGCCAGCTGCCTGCCTGCTGTGTGTGTCTGTGCGTCTGTCTGTGTGTGCCTCACACCCGGGCGGTCATCCACCACAGTGCACAAACTGCCCCTGGTGTGTGCAAACAGAGGGCTCAGTGCAAAGACCAGGCCCGAGGTGGTGGCTCAGCTGGAAGAGTACACGCGTTACCACCACATTGCAGCTGCGGTTCAAGTCCCGGGTCCGTGTGTGTGTGTGTGTGTGTGTGTGTGTGTGTGTGTGTGTCTGTGAGAGAGAGAGAGAGAGAGATTTATGAGCTGATGAGCAGTGCTGCAAGGGTCTCTCCCCTTTGTCTTCTCTCCCTGTTTCCCTGTCTCTGTGTCACCATCAAAAGAAAAATGAAACAAAACAAAAGAAAGAGAATAATAAAAATAAAAAGGTCTCCAGGAAAGGTGGAGTCCGGCAGGCAATGAGCCTCAGCGATAACCATGGTGTGGAAAGAGCAGGAAGAAAAGGCCACTTCACGCTAAACATCTAATGAAATTAAAGGTGTGTTGTGTTCACCTTGCTATTGCCTACCATGTGCTGTCTATTTTTTTAATTTATTGATTCATTTTTTTAAATTTATTTATTCATTTCCTTTTGTTGCCCTTGCTGTTTTATTGTTGTAGTTAATATTATTGTTGTCATCATTGTTGGATAAGACACAGAGAAATGGAGAGAGGAGGGGAAGACAGAGAGGGTGAGAGAAAGATAGACACCTGCAGATCTGCTTCACCGCCTGTGAAATGACTCCCCTGCAGGTGGGGAGCCGGGGTCTTGAACCGGGATTCTTACACCGGTCCTTGTACTTTGCGCCACCTGCACTTAACCAGCTGCGCTACAGCCCAACTCCCGATTGATTCATTTTTTTAATTTTACAAAATTGCCTGTCAACAGGGCTTTGAATTCACACCATTCCCACCACCAGAGTTCTGACACCTCAGTCTCCCCACTGCGAGCCACCCCAGTTCCCCTAAGGTTGTAGACATGGGCCACCCTCCATCTCTACAGCCTATTTTTTTTTCTCCTCTAGGGTTATTGCTGGGCTCGGTGCCTGCACCATGAATCCACCGCTCCTGGATGCCATTTTTTCCCCTTTTTGTTGCCCTAGTTGTTGCAGCCTCGTTGCAGTCATTATTGCCATTGTTGACGTTGCTTTGTTGTTGGATAGGACAGAGAGAAATGGAGAGAGGAGGGGAAGACAGAGAGACAGGGGAGAGAAAGATAGACACCTGCAGACCTGCTTCACCGCCTGTGAAGCGACTCCCCTGCAGGTGGGGAGCCTGGGGCTCGAACCGGGATCCTTACGCCGGTCCCTGCGCTTTTCTACAGCCTATTTTTTCATTATCTTACAGGGGGCTTCATGGTTCACAGTTCATTCACTGACACACAGGCGTAATCCCACCTGCCCTCCCTGTAAGCTGTGGAGATTCCTGGGTCCCTGGTCCTCAGAAAGCAGAGAAGAAGCTCCTGTAAGCTCCAAGGGGAGGCAGTGACATGGCCTTGTGGCTGAGGTTTCGGGACCCCACCACCAAGCACATCTGCACTCAGCTACCCTGCTACTCTGCTACCCTGGAGGGCAGCAGCTCCTGCAGGACCCGGGGTGCAGTGGCCCAACCCCAGGTCCCTGCACATCCTTTCAGGACAGCAGTGCAAGAGCAGGAGGCCGAGGCTCAGTGAGAGCAGGGACAGAGTCCCCCTGGATATGTCACAGGGGTGAGGAGGATGGGGGCTGTGAGTCTCATCAGGAGCAGGAAGGGAACAGAGCAGGGCCCAGCAAGGCCACTTCACTCAGGTGGCCTGGACTGTGTCCTCCTGGTCAAGGTCACAGGGAAGACTGAGGGGCTGCAGCAGCTAAAGCAAATCTCCCTGGGCCTTTTAGAGGTGGTGTTCCAACGAGTCACTGGGAGATGGAAGCAGTTGAATAAAACCAGGGGCACCTGACCATGCTTTACCCATTTCCCAGCAGCACAGGGGAAATCCATGATGTGCCCTTCAATTGCTCTTGTTCTTAATATTTTTCTTTAGGACACAAAACATCTGTCTCATATTTCATGAGTTGAGTGAGGAAAGCACTGTTCAAGCATCACATCATATTTTCTTTCAAATAGTTTATGAGATCCTAAGGAAAAGGTAAGAAAGAAAGGGAAGTAATAACTGTTGACTCACCTGTAAAGAAGGAAGCTTCACAGGCGGTTAAGCAGTGCTGTTGGTGTCTTTCTCTCTTCCTCCCCCTACGATCTCAGTTTCTCTGTCTTTATTCAATAAACAAGTAAAGTAAAATAAATCTTGAAAAAATACTTGTAAGTGGTTGCTCTGATACTGATATCTTGAGGTGTTTCCTATATGAAGGCTGAATGTAGCAACACCTATTGATGAGGATGATTCTTTCTCCAAGTTCTGCCTCCCAATCCCACCCCAGCACATTCATTTACTTTCAAAGATCAACATACAGCAGGGTATTGTGACCCAAATGTAGATACACACGTTGTCTGTCTCAAGGAGAACTAAGTCAGCTTGACATGTTTATATAGAGAGACCAATGCAAAGAAGCTACCCAGTGTCTTAAAAAAAATTATAGTGACTGTTCTTTCCTTTGCCTTGGTTCTAAATCTGTTGAATTTGGATTTTAAATGGGCCTGGCCTATTGTTGAGTCCAGTTACCCGCCTAAATCTAGGTGCAGGTTGTCTGTTTCTTAAAAAGAAAACATAGCATAGCATGTGGCTGGGGGTCTGATCCTCCACACTGCAAGTGAAAACACAGGCAGGCAATGGGCGGGACTCCTTGCATAGAGGAGCAGTGCTTTGCATGTCTCCCTCTCTTAAAGGATACAGAATGGAGACTGGCAGGGAGGCCTCTCAGCTGTCCCATGCAGGTGCAAGGTTCTGGGTGGGATTGATCCCCAGACACAATATTTGAGAAAAATTTTAAAAAGACTTTGTATTATTTAAAAGATTTACAGTTAAGAGAACAATATTACCATGGTTTTATTCAAAAAAGCCAATCTGCAGTCCTGGAGGCTGGCAGAGTGGTTGGAGTTTTGGACTCAAGCATGAGGTCCTGAATTCTACCTCCAGCATCACATGTTCCAGACTGATGCTATAGTGTTTTTCCTCTCTCTCTCTCTCTCTCTCTCTCTCTCTCTCTCTCTCTCCTCCCTTTCTCCCTCACTGATTAATAAATCTTTTAAAAGAGCTTCAGCATATGTAGAACCAGAGTTCAGACAGACCTGGGATCCCACACATACAAATCCAGATCTCTTGCCACTGAACCGCCTCCCAGGTTGCATTAACTGGCTCTTTAAAAGATTATGATTATTTATATGTGTGTACATATATTTTATAATCCTTTTTTTGAAAAAATATGGTATGCCTCATGAATCTGTGTGTAATCCTTGAGCAGGGGCCATGCTAATCTTCTATGTATCATGCCAATTTTAGTATATGTACTACCGAAGCTAGGACTATATTATAATCTTATTTAAAAAGTGTTAAGAGATGGAGACAGTTGGAGTCAGGCAGTGGCACAGCAGGTTAAGCGCACATGGCGCAAAGCTCATGGACCAGAGGAAAGATCGCGGTTCTAGCCCCTGGCTCCCCACCTGCCCGGGAGTCCCTTCACAGGTGGTGAAGCAGGTCTGCAGGTGTCTGTCTTTCTCTCCCCCTCTATGTCTTCCCCTCTTCTCTCCATTTCTCTCTGTCCTATCCAACAACAACGACATTAATCACCACACAATGTTAAGCAACAAGGGCAACAAAATGGAAAAATAAATAAAAATAAAAAAGAGTGGAAAAGAATAGACAAGAAAAAAAAAAAGAAAGGGAGACCTTGGTGACAACAACAACAACAAAAATAAAATAACCTATTTATACTTTAGAATTGCAGAATGGCTAGGGCAATGGCTCTGTACGAATTAAGTCCTGAATTCAATCCCCAGATTTGCATGTGCCATAGTCATGCTCTGTTTCTCTTTTTTGTATTAATAAATAACATTTTTCCTTTTTTTAATTTCCTTTTTAAAATTTCATTTTTTTAAAATAAAACTGCGGTTCCTGCCCGGTTCCTATCCAGCTCCAAGATCGGCTGCTGCCTGGCTCTGTGGGGCTCCTAGTGCAGCTCCCACCTGCCAGCATCCTGGCTGCCCCATTATGTGAGTAGGCAGAGTGCAGTCTCTCCAGGACTGTCCCCACAGACACAAGAACCCCAGGCGACCCCTGCCCACCCCCCACCACACACGGAGCCCTGCCAGGCCCAGGCCACCAGGACGAGGGGGGCTGGGGGTGGGTGTTGGCAGTGCCCTCCAGGACCAGCAGGTTGCAAAGTGCCAGACCTTCAGCCCAGACCCAATCCACAGCCCGGGCCCAGGGCTCAACAAGGGTTGGAGCCAGCTGGCTTGGGGCACCCCTCTGAAATGCATGTCTCTTCTGAGAGAGACAGAGGCAGAGAAAACACTCCACTTCTAGTAGTGCGAGGAGACCCCCAACCTGGACCTGCACCCCGTGCCCAGCCTCCTTCACCCTAATTTGGGAGCTTGGTTTGTCATGTTGCCCCAGACCAAACTCGAAGTTCAGGATTCCAAACAGCCGTCCCCGAGGACCTCGTCGTGGGCCACACGGAGAGGAAGGACAGCGGGTGCACATTTCGGGTGGGCGGACACACGGAAAGTTTTCTGGGCCTGGCTGCTCCTGAAGCCAGGTCGGTGGGTTCCGGGGTCCCCTCCTGCCAGGGCGTTTGGGGTGGGCGGGAGGCGCACTGCCTGGACTCCAGCTGCGCTGGCGGGTCCTCACCCTTGGGGCATTTGGAGCCACCAGCACTGACAAGCTGGGTGAGGCCCAGGGACCTAGGACCCCTCTCCCGGCAGGAAGGAAAGGGAAGGCCGGCTGCCCAGACTCTCTGACGGGGTCCCTACGCTCGCGATCACGGAAGCCAAAAGCAGCACGATCTGGGGGCACGCAGCCACCCTTCCAGGTTGTCCCTGCTAGGGGTGCGGGGTCTGGGGGCTCGCGGTGTGCCCCTGCCAGGGATGCGCATGGCTCCATCTCGGGGAGCGCCCTGCTGAAGGCTGCTGGGTGCTGGAGGTTTGGGGGTTTGCGCAGCCACCTCTATGGGGTGCGCCTGTCCCGGGTTACTGGGTCTGGGGGCGCTGGCCCCTCTGCGGCTGTACCCCAACTTCGCCCCTCACCCCACCCAGCACCTTCCCAGGCGGGCACAACAACCCAGCCTTCAAGGGCACAGGAACCAGGGGCCACTTACTTGGAACTGGAGGAATCTCACTAGATGGGCTCCAGCACTATGGACCTGGCCACTGGTTGCTGTCTGGCACAGCACCTTGGGGAGTCCCTAGCAGTACTTCCACACGGGGCCTCCACACAGTTCTTGCTGGGCGCTCAGGGCGCAGGGCCCAGGCCTCAGCGGTGGGGCCTATGGGTGCAACAGAATGCGGCATGGCTCAGTGCTGCCTGGGGGTGATGCGATGCTATGCTACTCAATGTGACAGGGGGCGACAGGGTCTCAGGGCGCCGGCCTCAGGGCTCCATGGTGCTGCTGTGGATGCAGCTGGGACAAAGGGAAGAAGAGAAGAATGGAAGACAGGGGGAGAGAAAGATAGACACCTGCAGACCTGCTTCACTGCCTCTTTCTCTCCCCCTCTCTGTCTTCCCCTCCTCTCTCCATTTCTCTCTGTCCTATCCAACTACAAGGACATCAATAACAACAATAATAACTACAACAATAAAACAACAAGGGTAACAAAAGGGAAAATAAATATTTTAAAAATTAAAAAATAAAAATATTTGTATTATCTTTGTTTATTGGATAGTAACAGAAGAAATCAAAAAGGAAATGGGAAGTAAAGAGGGAGAAGAGAGAGAGAAAGAAAGAGAGAGAGAGAGAGAAACCTGCAGCACTGCTTCACCATTCACAGATCTTTTCCTCTGCAGGTGTGGTGGGGACTCAAATCCAAAATAAATTTTAAGAATCTAACTCAACTCATTTTGTGTTGATGGTGTTAGGGTTTAGAGACAGACTTAATTTTGAATAAAATCTAGAGACAGGATGTAAAGTTCAAAATCTCAGAGCCAGAAAAAGAAATAGGGCTTTGCCCAGACCCATCCCTGCTACCTGCAGGATGAGACTGCGTGAGAGGAGGACAAAGCAGTAGGAATATAATGTCCCTTTGGAATATATATCCCTTGGAATATAATATCCCTTTGGAATATATATCCCTTTGGGATACAACTAAAATAGGCCTACTAGCTATCTTCAAAATGGAGACCCCAAATCTTCATCTGCAATATTCCAGCCTTTAGGTTCATGATGGGTCAACAATTTGTTTGGCTTTATATATTAACTATTTTTTCAGCCACCAGGTTTCAGATGCTACCAAGATGCCTACCAGACTTCCCTGGTTGGACGACTGCACCAATGTGTCCTGGAGCCCCACTTCCCCAGAGCTCTGCCCAACTAGGGAAAGAGAAAGACAGGCTGAGTGTATGGATCCACCTGTAAACACCCGTGTTCAGCATGGAAGCAGTTACAGAAGCCAGACCTTCTACATTGTGCACACCATAATGTCCCTAAGACAATACACCCAGAGGGATAAAGAATACGAAAGCTTTCAGGAGGGGATGGCATGCAGAGTTCTGGTGGTGGGAATTGTACCCCTCTTATCCTATAGCCTTGTCAATGTTTCCATTTTATAAATAAAACTTTAAAAAAGAATAGCGGGGTCCCGGAACATAGTGGACTGAGAAGCTGCTAGTGGCTTGAGCTCTGACCACATTGTCTGGAAATGGTAGGATTTTCTGCCTTCAGTACGCCAGTCAATAAGGGGTCCTAGCGGTGACACCAAGGAGGTGACTATAACTTAATTTGGGTTAAAAATAGAGTAGAAAAAAAGGAAAAAAATTTTTTTCTTTTAAATTATTATTCCCAAAGCGAACCTCCTCCCCCTCACCCCCCCCTTAACCAATCCCGAGGGACCACCTCCTAGCAGGCTCCTCTGCTGAGCTTCTTTCTTTACCAAGATTCCTGTCCCACCAGGGAGTACCATTCATTCTAGGTCTATTCCCTTCTGAAACCTTTGGCCTTTTTTCTTTCTAAGTAGCCACCCCCCACATAGCTAATTAAATAATAAAAATAAACAAATAAAAAACTCTTTCCTTTAACTGCTCTTTTTTTAAATTTTTTATTTAAGAAAGGATTAGTGAACAAAAGCATAAGGTAGGAGGGGCACAACTCCACAAAATTCCCAACACCCAATCCCCATAACCCACCCCCTCCCATGGTAGCTTTCCCATTCTCTATCCCTCTGGGAGCATGGACCCAGGGTCGTTGAGGGTTGCAGAAGGTAGAAGGTCTGGCTTCTGTAATTGCTTCCCCGCTGAACATGGGCGTTGACTGGTCAGTCCATACCCCCAGTCTGCCTCTCTCTTTCCCTAGTAGGGTGTGACTCTGGGGAAGCTGAGCTCCAGGACACATTGGTGGGGTCTTCAATCCAGGGAAGCCTGGCCAGCATCCTGGTGGCATCTGGAACCTGGTGATTGAAAAGAGAGTTAACATATGAAGCCAAACAATTTGTTGAACAATCATGGATCCCAAGCTTGGAATAGTGGAGAGGAAGTGTTAGGGAGGTACTCACTGCAAACTCCAGTGTAGTCCTGCTTTCAGGTATATATTTTGCAGTAGTTTATGGATACGTATGCACATAAGCTCTCTCTCATAGAAACTGGTGTATATCTAGGTTATGGGACTTTGTTAGAAAGTGAACTACCTGAGATGACATTAGAGTGTACTATTAAAGGAAAGGTCTCACCCGAGTAATGAAGCTGAAGGGTTGTCATTCCACACGTGAAGTCTCTGGATACATTCTGAGGTGAAGCATGTTGAGGTAGCAATCGTTGCTTTGGTTAGGTTGTGATCGGCAGATGCAATGTTATTTGGTTTGGATTGGGAGATGCATACGGGAAAGTGGGCCCTATCCAAGGGTTCCAGGACTGGGGGAAGTAGGGGCTCTATAGTGAAGATGTGAGGTTCCTGCTGTCTTAGGGTTCAAAAAGACAATCAATAGTTAATATTATCATCACATTATTTGTTAATTGGGTTAACTTTGAAAAGTCCCTTTGTTATGGTTTGCTGGACAGTATCCAGTATCTTGTATATATCTGTGCTATTGGAAGCTTCTAGTCTACTTGGTCTAGGCTTTTGAGAGAGTCCGCATATCAAATACATAGCCTATATATTAAAAATATTCAGTTTGTCTTTTGAGAAACTTTGAGACATACAATTGATTTCCCCCTCTCATATTAATTAGCTCCTGATTTATATGTCTACATTTTGCTAGGAGTGTACATAAACACCATTCCCACCACCAAAGGACTGTGACCCATCCCTCCCACCCACTCCCACCCCCCACTGGCCCAGGAAGCTACATGCCTACCCCTCACCACTGGGTTTTTACTTTGGTGCCCTACTTACAATTTGATCAGGTCCTGCTTTTAGTTTCCCTTTCAGATCTTCTTAGTCAGCTTCTATTGATGAGTGGGATCATCCCATACTCATCTTTATCTTTCTGACTTAGCTCACTTAACATAATTCCTTCTAGTTCTGTCCAAGATGGGTCAGAGAAGGTGGGTTCATTGTTCTTGATAGCTGCATAGTATTTCATTGTGTATATATACCACAGCTTTCTCAGCCACTCATCTGGTGTTGGGCACCTGGGTTGCTTCCAGGTTTTAGCTATTATGAATTGTGCTGCTATGAACATAGGAGTACACACCTCTTTTTGGCTGGGTGTTATGGAGTCCTTGGGGTATAACCCCAGGAGAGGAATTATTGGGTCATATGGAAGGTCCATGTCTAGCCTTCTGAGAGTTTTCCAGACTGCTCTCCACAGAGGCTGTACCAATTTACATTCCCACCAGCAATGTAAAAGGGTTCCTCTGTCCCCACATCCTCTCCAGCATTTGTTGCTGCTGTCCTTTTTGATGTATGCCATTCTTACAGGAGTGAGGTGGTATCTTAGTGTTGTCTTGATTTGCATTTCTCTGATAATCAGTGACCTAGAGCAGTTTTTCATATGTTTGTTAGCCTTTTGGATCTCCTCTGTGGTGAATGTTTTGTTCATTTCCTCTGCCCATTTTTGGATGGGGTCATTTGCTTTTTTGCGGCTAAGTTTGCTGAGCTCTTTATATATTTTGGTGATTAGTTTCTTGTCTGATGTCTGGCATGTGAAGATCTTCTCCCATTCTGTGAGGGGTCTCTCTGTTTGTTTAATAGTTTCTTTGGATGTGCAGAAGCTTTTCAATTTGATGTAGTCCCATTGGTTTGTTTCTGCTTTGGTCTTCCTTGCAATTGGGTTTGATTCATCAAAGATGTCCTTGAGGTGTATGTGGGAAAGTGTTTTACCGATGTTTTCCTCTAAGTATTTGATTGTTTCTGGTCTGACATCTAGGTCTTTGATCCATTTGGAGTTGATTTTTGTTTCTGGTGAGATAAAGTGGTTCAATTTCATTCTTCTGCATGTTTCAACCCAGTTTTCCCAGCACCATTTATTGAAGAGTGCCTCCTTTTTCCATTTAATCCTTTGGACCCCCTTATCAAAGATTAGATGCCCATAGGTGTTGGGATTTACTTCTGGGCTTTCAATTCAGTTCCACTGGTCTGTATGCCTATTTTTGTTCCAGTACCATGCTGTTTTGATGATGATGGCTTTGATGATGATGCCTCCATTTCTGTTTCTTTTCCTTAAGATGGTTTTGGCAATTCTAGGTGTTTTCAGGTTCCAGATAAATGATTGTAGTATTTGTTCTATTCTCTTACAGAAGCCTGGTGGAACTTTGATGGGTATTGCATTAAATTTGTATATGGCTCTGGGGAGAATATTCATTATGATGATATTTATTCTTCCCATCCATGAGCATGGGATATCTTTCCATTTCTTGGTATCAGTTTCTATCTCCTTGAGTAGCGACTCATAGTTTTCAGTATACAAGTCTTTCACTTCTTTGGTCAACTTTATTCCTAGGTATTTGATTGATTTTGCTGAAATAGTAAATGGGAGTGATTTCTGGATGTCTTCTTCTTCAGATTTAGTGTTTGCATAAAGAAATGCCACTGATTTTTGTACATTGATTTTGTAGCCTGATACCTTGCTATATTGCCTAATAACTTCCAGTAATTTTCTACTGGATTCTTTAGGTCTTTCTATGTATACTATCATATCATCTGCAAGTAGTGATAGCTTGACTTCTTCCCTTCCAATCTGTATCCCTTTGATTTCTTTCTCTTGCCTGATTGCTATGGCAAGAACTTCCAATACTATGTTGAAGAGTAACGGTGACAGTGGACAGCCCTGTCTAGTCCCCGATCTGAGGGGGAATGCTTTCAGCTTCTCTCCATTGAGTATGATGTTGGCTGTAGGTTTGCTATATATAGACTCCACTATCTTGAGGAATTTCCCATCTATTCCCATTTTCTGTAGAGTTTTGAGCATGAATGGGTGTTGGATTTTGTCAAAGGCTTTCTCTGCATCTATTGAGATAATCATGTGGGTTTTGGCTTTGCTTTTATTGATGTGGTGAATAACATTGATTGATTTATGGATGTTGAACCAGCCTTGCATTCCTGGGATGAATCACACTTGGTCATGATGAACAATCTTTTTGATGTGTTGCTGTATCCGGTTGGCCAAGATCTTGTTTAATATTTTGGCATCTATGTTCATCAGAGATATTGGTCTGTAGTTTTCCTTTTTTGTTCTGTCCCTATCAGCTTTTGGTATCAGGGTGTTGTTGCCTTCATAAAAGGTGGAAGGGAGTATTCCTGTTTCTTTAATCTTATGGAATAGCTTAAGAAGTATGGGTATTAACTGTTTCCTGAAAGTTTTGTAGAATTCATTTGTGAAGCCATCTGGTCCAGGACTTTTGTTGTTGGGGAGATTCTTAATAACGGTTTCAATTTCTTTGTCTATGATTGGTGCATTTAGATTTTGTAGTTCTTCTTGGTTCAGTTTTGGAAGTGCATAGGTTTCTAGGAATTGTTCCATTTCTTCCAGATTCTCTAGCTTGGTGGCATATAGTTCTTTATAGAAGTTTCGCAGAATTCTCTGGATTTCTGTGGTGTCAATTGTGATATCTCCTGCATCGTTTACAATTCTATTAATTTGAGTCTTCTTTTTTGTTTGGTGATTCTGGCTATGGGTTTGTCAATTTTGTTTAATCTTTCAAATAACCAACATTTGGCTTCATTGATCTTTTGTATGGTTCTTTTATTTTCGATGTTGTTTATTTCTGCTCTAACTTTAGTGATTTCTGTCCTTCTGGTTGCTTTAGGGTTCCTTTGTTCCTCTTCCTCTAAGTCCTTGAGGTGTGTAGTAAGGTCGTTCATTTGGGCTTCTTCTTGGTGTTTAATATGTGATTGTATGGCTATAAGTTTCCCTCTCAGTACTGCTTTCGCTGTGTCCCAAATATTTTGATAGGTTGTGTCTTCATTTTCATTAGTTTCCAGGAACATTTGAATTTTCTGCTTGAGTGAGTCTCTGACCCAGTGGTTCTTAAGGAGCATGTTGTTTAGTTTCCAAATTCTATGTCTTTTAATAATTTTCCGTTTGTTGTTAAAAGTTAGTTTTACTCCACTGTGGTCTGAGAAGATACTTGGGATGGTTTCAATGCTCTTGAATTTATTGATGCTGTCTTTGTGGCCTAACATTTGGTCTATCCTTGAGTATGTGTTGTGTGGATTTGAAAAGAAGGTGTATTCCAGTTTTTTGGGGTGGAGGAGTCTGAAAATGTCCAAGAGGTCTAGTCTGTCAATCTCTTCATTTAATTCTCTTGTATCTTTATTGGTTCTCTGCTTTGTTGATCTGTCTAAGTGTGAGAGTGGGGTATTGAAGTCTCCCACTATTATTGTATTACTATTGATGTATTTTTGAAATTCTTTCAATAGGTGTTTAGTGTATTTAGATGGTCCCTCGTTGGGTGCATAGATGTTAATAATTGTTAAGTCTTCTTGGCTGATTGATACTCTAATCATTATGTAATGTCCTTGCCTATCTTTTATTACTTTATTTAATTTAAAATCTATCGTCTCTGAGATGAGAATGGCTGTTCCTGCCCTTTTTTGTGGACCGTTAGCCTGTATGATAGTTTTCCATCCTTTCACTTTAAGTCTGTGTTTATCTTGTTGTGACAGATGGGATTCTTGCAAGCAGCATATGGTTGGGTTATGTTTTCTGATCCATCCCCCCACCCTGTGCCTTTTGATGGGTGAGTTTAAGCCATTGACATTTATTGATATTATGGATTTAATGTATTGTAGTGCCATTGTTCTAAAAAACAATTTGTTTACTCTGATATATTACAAGTATTATAGTGATGTTCTTGTTTATAAGAGGTCTTTTAGTACCTCTTTCAGGGCCGGCTTGGTGATAGTTGCCTCCTTTAACTGTTGTTTATCTAAGAAGGTTTTGATCCCTCCATCTAGCTTGAACGAAAGTCTAGCAGGATATATTATCCTTGGTTGAAACCCTTTTTCATTCAGGGCTCGATAGATATCTTGCCACTCCCTTCTGGCTTATAGAGTTTGAGTGGAGAAGTCTGCAGATAATCTTATGGGTTTTCCCTTGTATGTGACTTTTTTTTCTCTCTTGCAGCCTTTAGGATCCTTTCTTTATCCTTACTTATTCTCATTGTGACTATGATGTGTCTTAGTGTCTTCAGGTCTGGGTTGTATCTGTTTGGTACTCTCTGGGCCTCTTGAATCTCGATGTCCTTTCTGTTATTCAGGTCTGGGAAGTTTTCTTCTATTATTTCCTCTAGAATGTTTGCTTCCCCTTCCTCTCTTTCTTCCTCTGGCAGGCCAATTACGTGAATGTTACTTCTTTTGAGATCATCCCATATGTCTCTGTTGTTGTTTTCAGTGTCTCTCAATCTCTTTTTAAGCTCTTTCACCTCTTTCTTAGTTTTCTCTAACTCATCCTCTGTCTGGCTAATTCTGTTTTCTGCTTCTGTTAGTCTGCTTTCCCTTGCCTCAGCTTCTTTCTTCATTACAGCTATTTCAGCTTTCAGTTCTCTAATTGTCTCAATATAATCAGTATTTTCCTTGGGGGTCTCAACTGTTGTTTCCCTAATACTGCCATTCTTTCCTCCAATGTTGTTTTCATTTCTGTGATTAATAAGTTTATTATTGCTTGCATACTTTTCTTATCTATGGTTACTTCTGACTGATTTGTGGTTTCTTCTGGGCTCTTGTCTTCATTCATTGGTGTAGCAGTTTTATTTGTTTTTAATCTACCCATTTTTTATTTATTTGTTTCTCTCTCTTTTTTTTAATGCTCTGTTGTTCCTCAGTTGTTGTGTTTTGAGCACAAGTAACACTGTACTAAATACCTTTATGACAATTGCACTCACCAACCTCCGGAATTACAGTAGCAATTGAAGTAAGTATTGAAGGAGTTTAATCGTTACCAGTTAGCCAAAAAATTTCTCCAGTCCGTGAAAAAATAGTAACCAAATCCCAGTGAAGAAAGAGAAAAGAAAGAGAGGATAGCAAGAATAGACAGTTATGCAAATCTACTATCCACTGTATATTCTAGGGGTAACAAGAGTGTAAAGGGAACTAGAGCAGAGATACACACATAGAGAGTCCACTCTGGGTCAGATTTCTTCCCCAAAGTAATTCACAAATTCAGAAAGGCAAAGAAGAAAGAAGTGTATGACAAGATAAAAAATAATAAATAAATAAATAAAAAATAAAAAATAGAAAGAAAAAAAAAGGAGATAGAGAGAGATAAGAGAGAGAAAAGGGAGAAGATAAGAAGGGTTGTAATTAAAGAGCAGTGCGAGGAACTTCCCAAAAGTGTATCAGTTAGTTTAAAAAAAAAAAAAACCCTGTTTGGTGGTATGGGGTATCCTGCTAGTAGCTGGTCCCAGGCACTGCTTATGGGAGGGGGGCAGCGGGAAGGATGTATGCTTGAAAATTAAAAGGAAGAAAACAGAATTTTTTCCCCTATTCTAATTCTTAACCCAAATTAAGTTATAGACACCTCCTTGGTGTCACCGCTATGGCCCCTTATTGGCTGGCCTGCTAAAGGCAGAAAATCCTATTGTTTACACGAGATGTGTCCAGAGCTCCAAGGCTAGCCGCTTCTCAGTCCACCATCTTCTGGGAAACCCACCCTCCAGATTTTTTAAAGGATTTCTCAAAAATGAAAATTAGCTCCAAGTCCTTTGATCCAATGAGAGCTATACTCAAGAAGTCTTTGGATCCGCTCTCAGAATCGCGGTGTACCCTGGAGA
The DNA here is from genome assembly GCF_950295315.1 of Erinaceus europaeus. NCBI lineage: Eukaryota > Metazoa > Chordata > Mammalia > Eulipotyphla > Erinaceidae > Erinaceus > Erinaceus europaeus. Next base: position 386,831 of record NW_026647127.1, on the reverse strand, counting down.
CTCCCAAGGGAAAGCTCCCGAGCTAAAGTGCTCTCTCCGGGTCCTCTGCCCGCCAGGCTCTGCAACCGGTGGAGGAGCCACCTTCCTGGGCGGGTGGAGAACAATGCCCGGCGCACTCGCCTTGCCCGGCACCCTGGGAATTCTGGAACCCCGCTAGTCCGTGTCACCTTTACTCTAATTCTTAACCCAAATTAAATTGTACTCACTTTTTGGTGTCACCCCTTATTAACTGGCCTGCTAAAGGCAGAAAATCCTACCGTTGCCAACGATGCGATCAGAGCGCTCGCTGTTAGCGACTTCTCAGTCCGCCATCTTCCTCTCCCTCCAACTCCTCTTTTATTACTGTTCTTTTTCTTGTCTTTTTCTTTTCTCTCTCTCTCTCTCTCTCTTTTTGTGGCTTCCAAAGCCACAGGCCCCATCCCCCACATCACCAAACAGTGTTCTTTCTCTGAATTCACTGATACACGTTTGGGAATTATTTTTGGGATGAAATCTGACTCAGAGTGGACTCTCACTACGAGTATCTCTGATCAACTTCCCTTCCTCCTTTAGCTACCCCTAGAATATACAGTGGATAATAGATTTGTATAATTGTCTATCCCAACTATCCTTGTCTAGTCCTGAGGTTTTATTTATTTATTTTTCTTCTTCTTTCTTAACAATCAGCTACCTCTGCTCACGAGGTTTGAGGTAATCTGGGACAGGGTGTTTTTTTTACCCTGCTCTATTTTATTATTAATATTATCTAAAGGCATATATCTTCCCCCCCCTTTAGGTTGATCAGAATTAACTCTTAGGGTATCTTTCATTGCTAGGGTAGTGGGCATCTTATCTATTGTGGGAGGAACTTGTCTCATTACTCCTACCTCCTCTACAGACTCTCGCCTTCCTCCTCCTAGCTAATTAAAAAAATTAAATTAAAAATAAAGTAATAAAAAAAACTTTCCTTTCACTGCTCTTTAATTACAGCTCTTTTTTATCTTTTCTCTTTTCTCTCTCTTGTTTCTTTTTTAATCTTGTCATACACTTCTTCCTTCCTTCTTCTTTGCCTTTATGAATTTGTGAATTAATTTGGGGAAGAAATCTGACTCAGAGTGGACTCTCTATGTGTCTATCTCTGCTCTAGTTCCCTTTCCCCTCTTGTTACCCCTAGAATATACAGTGGATAGTAGATTTGCATAACTGTCTATTCTTGCTATCCCTTTTTTTTTACTCTTTCTTCTTCACTGGGATTTGGTTACTATTTTTTCACAGACTGGAGATATTGTTTGGCTAACTGGTAGTGATTAAACTGCTTCAATACTTGCTACAGTTGCTATTGTAATTCCTGAGGTTGGTGAGTGCAATTGTCATAAAGGTATTTAGTACAGTGTTAATTGTACTGAAGACACAACAAAAGAGGAATAACAGAGCATAAAAAAGAAACACATTAAAAAATGGGTAGATCAAAAACAAATAAAACTGCTACTCCAATGAATGAAGACAAGAGCCCAGAAGAAACTACAAATCAGCCAGAAGTAACCATAGATAGGAAAAGGATGCAAGCAATAATAAACTTATTAATGACAGAAATGAAAACAACTTTGGAGGAAAGGAATGGCAGTATTAGGGAAACAACAGTTGAGACCCCCAAGGAAAATACTGATTATCTTGAGGCAATTAGAGAACTGAAACCTCAAATAGCTCTAATGAAGAAAGAAGCTGAGGCAAGGGAAAGCAGACTAACAGAAGCAGAAAACAGAATTAGTCAGACAGAGGATGAGTTAGAGGCAACTAAGAAAGAGATGAAAGAGCTTAAAAAGAGATCGAGAGACACTGAAAACAACAACAGAGACATATGGGATGATCTCAAAAGAACTAACATTCACGTAATTGGCCTGCCAGAGGAAGAAAGAGAGGAAGGGGAAGCAAACATTCTAGAGGAAATAATAGAAGAAAACTTCCCAGACCTGAATAACAGAAAGGACATCGAGATTCAAGAGGCCCAGAGACTACCAAACAGATACAACCCAGACCTGAAGACACTAAGACACATCATAGTCACAATGAGAATAAGTAAGGATAAAGAAAGTATCCTAAAGGCTGCAAGAGAGAAAAAAAAGTCACATCCAAGGGAAAACCCATAAGATTATCTGCAGAATCCTCCACTCAAACTCTATAAGCCAGAAGAGAATGGCAAGATATCTATCGAGCCCTTAATGAAAAAGGGTTTCAACCAAGGATAATATATCCTGCTAGACTTTCATTCAAACTAGATGGAGGGATCAAAACCTTCTTAGACAAACAACAGTTAAAGGAGGCAACCATCACCGAACCGGCCCTGAAAGAGGTTCTAAAAGTCCTCTTATGAACAAGAACATCATTACAATACTGGCAATATATCAGAGCAAACAAAAAAATTTTTTTTGAACAATGGCACTACAATAAATTAAATCCATAATGTCAATAAATGTCAATGGCGTAAACTCACCCATCAAAAGGCACAGAGTTGGGGGATGGATCAGAAAACATAATCCAACCATATGCTGCTTGAAAGAATCCCATCAGTCACAACAAGGTAAACACATACTTAAAGTGAAAGGATGGAAAACTATCATACAGGCTAACGGACCACAAAAAAGGGCAGGCACAACCAATCTCATCTCAGAGACGATAGATTTTAAATTAAATAAAGTAATAAAAGATAGGCAAGGACATTACATAATGATTAGAGTATCAATCAGCCAAGAAGACTTAACAATCATTAACATCTATGCACCCAATGAGGGACCATCTAAATACGTCAAGCACTTACTGAAAGAATTTCAAAAATACATCAATAGTACTACACTAATAGTGGGAGACTTTAATACCCCACTCTCACACTTAGACAGATCAACAAAGCAGAGCACCAACAAAGATACAAGAGAATTGAATGAAGAGATTGACAGACTAGACCTCTTGGACATTTTCAGAGTCCTTCACCCCAAAAAACTGGCATCCACCTTCATTTCAAATCCACATAACACATACTCAAGGATAGACCACATGTTAGGCCACAAAGACAGCATCAATAAATTCAAGGACATTGAAATCATCCCTAGTATCTTCTCAGACCACAGTGGAGTAAAACTAACATTTAACAACAGACAGACAATTATTAAAAGTCACAGAATTTGGAAACTAAACAACATACTCCTTAAGAACAACTGGGTCACAGATTCACTCAAGCAGGAAATTCCCTGGAAACAAATGATAATGAAGACACAACCTATCAAAATATTTGGGACACAGCTAAAGCAGTACTGAGAGGGAAACTTATAGCCATACAATCACATATTAAACACCAAGAAGAAGCTCAAATGAACGACCTTACTGCACACCTCAAGGATTTAGAGGAAGAGGAACAAAGGAACCCTAAAGCATCAAGAAGGACAGAAATCACTAAAGTTAGAGCAGAAATCAACAACATCAAAAATAAAAGAACCATACAAAAGATCAATGAAGCCAAATGTTGGTTCTTTGAAAGATTAAACAAAATTGACAAAACCCTAGCCAGACTCACCAAACAAAAAAGAAAAAAGACTCAAATTAATAGAATTGTAAACCATGGAGGAGATCTCACAACTGACACCACAGAAATCCAGAGAATCCTGTGAAACTTCTATAAAGAACTATATGCCACCAAGCTAGAGAATCTGGAAGAAATGGAACAATTCCTAGAAGCATATGCCCTTCCAAAACTGAACCAAGAAGAACTACAAATCTAAATGCATCAATCACAGAAAAATAAATTGAAACTATTATTAAGAACCTCCCCAACAACAAAAGTCCTGGACCAGATGGCTTCACAAACCAATTATACAAAACTTTCAGGAAACAGTACCCATACTTCTTAAGCTTTTCCATAAGATTGAAGAAACAGGTATATTCCCTTCCACCTTCTATGAAGCCAACATCACCCTGATACCAAAAGCTGATAGGGACAGAACAAAAAAGGAAAACTACAGACCAATATCTCTGATGAACATAGATGCCAAAATATTAAACAAGATCTTGGCCAACCGGATACAGCAACATATCAGAAAGATTGTTCATCACGACCAAGTGGGATTCATCCCAGGAATGCAAGGCTGGTTCAACATCCGTAAGTCAATCAATGTCATTTACCACATCAATAAAAGCAAAGCCAAAAACCACATGATTATTTCAATAGATGCAGAGAAAGCCTTTGACAAAATCCAACACCCGGGAGTCGGGCTGTAGTGCAGTGGGTTAAGCGCAGGTGGCGCAGAGCACAAGGACTGGCATAAGGATCCCGGTTCGAATCCCGGCTCCCCACCTGCAGGGGAGTTGCTTCACAGGTGGTGAAGCAGGTCTGCAGGTGTCTTTCTCTCCCCCTCTGTCTTCTCCTCATCTCTCCGTTTCTCTCTGTCCTATCCAACAATGATGACAACAACAATAATAACTACAACAATAACAAACAACAAGGTCAACAAAAGGGAATAAATAAAATAAAATATTTTTAAAAAATCCAACACTCATTCATGCTCAAAACTCTACAAAAATGGGAATAGATGGGAAATTCCTCAAGATAGTGGAGTCTATATATAGCAAAACTACAGCCAACATCATACTCAATGGACAGAAGCTGAAAGCATTCCTCCTCAGATCGCGGACTAGACAGGGCTGTCCACTGTCACCATTACTCTTCAACATAGTATTGGAAGTTCTTGCCATAGCAATCAGGCAAGAGAAAGAAATCAAAGGAATACAGATTGGAAGAGAAGAAGGCAAGCTCTCACTATTTGCAGATGATATGATAGTATACATAGAAAAGCCTAAAGAATCCAGCAGAAAACTACTGGAAGTCATTAGGCAATATAGCAAGGTATCAGGCTACAAAATCAATGTACAATATAATCAGTGGCATTTCTTTATGCAAACACTAAATCTGAAGAAGAAGACATTCAGAAATCACTCCCATTTACTGTTTCAGCAAAATCAATCAAATACCTAGGAATAAAGATGACCAAAGAAGTGAAAGACTTGTATGCTGAAAACTATGAGTTGCTACTCAAGGTAATAGAAACTGATACAAAGAAATGGAAAGATATCCCATGCTCATGGATGGGAAGAATAAATATCATCAAAATGAATATTCTCCCCAGAGCCATATACAAATATAATGCAATACGCATCAAAGTTCCACCAAGCTTCTTTAAGAGAATAGAACAAACACTACAGTCATTTATCTGGAACCTGAAAACACCTAGAATTGCCAAGACCATCTTAAGGAAAAGAAACAGAAATGGAGGCATCACACTCCCAGACCTTAAACTATATTATAAAGCCATCATCATCAAAATAGCATGATACTGGAACAAAAATAGGCACACAGACCAGTGGTACAGAATTGAAAGCCCAGAAATAAATCCCCACACCTACGGACATCTAATCTTTGATAAGGGGGCCCAAAGGATTAAATGGAAGTAGGAGGCTCTCTTCAATAAATGGTGCTTGGAAAACTGGGTTGTAAAATGCAGAAGAATGAAATTGAACCACTTTATCTCAGCAGAAACAAAAATCAACTCCAAATGGATCAAAGACCTAGATGTCAGACCAGAAACAATCAAATACTTAGAGGAAAACATTGGTAAAACACTTTTCCACCTAGACCTCAAGGACATCTTTGATAAATCAAACCCAATTGCAAGGAAGACTAAAGCAGAAGCAAACCAATGGGACTACATCAAATTGAAAAGCTTCTGCACATCCAAAGAAACTATTAAACAAACAAAGAGACCCCTAACAGAATGGGAGAAGTTCTTCACATGCCAGACATCAGACAAGAAACTAATCACCAAAATATATAAAGAACTCAGCAAACTTAACACCAAAAAAGCAAATGACCCCATCCTAAAATGGGCAGAGGATATGAACAAAACACTGACTTACAGAGGAGATCCAAAAGGCTAACAAACATATGAAAAACTGCTCTAGGTCACTGATTGTCAGAGAAATGCAAATTAAGACAACACTAAGATACCACCTCACTTCTGTAAGAATGGCATACATCAAAAAGGACAGCAGCAACAAATGCTGGAGAGGTTGTGGGGACAGAGGAACCCTTTTACATTGCTGGTGGAAATGTAAATTGGTACAGCCTCTGTGGAGAGCAGTCTGGAAAACTCTCAGAAGGCTAGACATGGACCTTCCATATGATCCAGTAATTCCTCTCCTGGGCTTATACCCCAAGGACTCCATAACACCCAGCCAAAAAGAGGTGTGTACTCCTATGTTCATAGCAGCACAATTCAAAATAGCTAAAACCTGGAAGCAACCCAGGTGCCCAACAACAGATGAGTGGCCGAGAAAGCTGTGGTATATATACACAATGGAATACTATGCAGCTATCAAGAACAATGAACCCACCTTCTCTGACCCATCTTGGACGGAGCTAGAAGGAATTATGTTAAGTGAGCTAAGTCAGAAAGATAAAGATGAGTATGGGATGATCCCACTCATCAATAGAAGTTGAGGAAGAAGATCTGAATGGGAAACTAAAAGCAGGACCTGACCAAATTGTAAGTAGGGCACCAAAGTAAAAAACCCTGTGGTGAGGGGTAGACATGGAGCTTCCTGGGCCAGTGGGGGGTGGGAGTGGGTGGGAGGGATGGGTCACAGTCTTTTGGTGATGGGAATGGTGTTTGTGTACACTCCTAGTAAAATGTAGTCATATACATCACTAGTTAATTAATATGAGAGGGGGAAAATTAATTGTATGTCTTGAAGTTTTTCAAAAGACAAACTGAATCTTTTCTCAATATATGCAGTGTAATTGATATGCAGACTCTCCCAAAGGCCTAGACCAAGTAGATCAGAAGCAACCAATAGCACAGCTATATACAAGATACTGGGTACTATACAGCAAACCCTAACAAAAGGACTTTTCAAAGTTTATCCAATTACCATATAATGTGATAATAACATTAACTATCGATTGTCTTTTTGAACCCTAAGACAGCAGGAACCTCACATCTCCACTATAGAGCCTCTACTTCCCCCAGTCCTGGAACCATTGGATAGGGCCCACTTTCCCGTATGCTTCTCCTAATCCATATCAAATAATATTCCATCTGCCGATCACAACCTAACCAACACAACGATTGCCACCTCAACATGCTTCACTTCAGACTGTGTCCAGAGACTACACGTGTGGAATGACAACCCTTCAGCTTCATTACTTGGGTGAGACCTTTCCTTTCATAGTATACTCTAATTCCATCTCAGGTGGTTCACTTTCTAACAAAGTCCCAAAACCTAGATATACACCAGTTTCTGTGAGAGAGAGCATATGTTCACACATATCCGTAAACTACTGCAAAATATATGCCTGAAAGCAGAAGTACACTAGAGTTTGCAGTGAGTATCCCCCTAACACTTCCTCTCCACTATTCCAAGCTTTGGGTCCATGATTGCTCAACAACTTGTTTGGCTTCGTATGTTAACTCTCTTTTCAGTCACCAGGTTCCAGATGTCATCAGGATGCAGGCCAGGATTCCCTGGACTGAAGACCCCACCAATGTGTCCTGGAGCTCAGCTTCCCCAGAGACCCACCCTACTAGGGAAAGAGAGAGGCAGACTGGGAGTATGGACCGACCAGTCAACGCCCATGTTCAGCAGGGAAGCAATTACAGAAGCCAGACCTTCTACCTTCTGCAACCCACAATGACCCTGGGTCCATGCTCCCAGAGGGATAGAGAATGGGAAAGCTATCAGGGGAGGGGGTGGGATATGGAGAATGGGTGGTGGGAATTGTGTGGAATTGTACCCCTCCTACCCTATGGTTTTGTTAATTAATACTTTCTTTAAAAAAAAGTCATCCCAGAGTGTTAAAGCTCCAGAGTTGATGGAAAAGAAAGAAAAATAGATAAAAAATTATTGGTACCAGAGACAGGCCAAGGGAAAATAGGAGAAAAGTGGTCGAAAAATAAAGATTCCTGTCTGAGATCAGACATTCTGATGACCCATTGTGGTGATCACAGTGAACACTGTTGTATGGAAGATAACAGAGCTGTTGGGAGAGTAAATCTTCAGTATTATCACCACAAGGAGAAAAATTATTTTGGTATCCCATTGAAAGATGTTAAGTAAACATACTATAGTCATTTCATAACATGTTAGTCATTATGCTGTACCTTAAACTTAGTGTTGCATGTCTACTATGTCTTAATAAAACTGGGGAAGGGACTGGAAAATAGAGGTTTAAAAAATCACCATAAGGTTCCTGGGATCATTTTATTGTGAATTTTAGAGTAGGCTTGAATAAAGTGAGAATGTTGAAGAGAATGACAAGTTCAAGGCGAACCCAATCAAACATTACTTTATCGTGTATTTCTTCTCTCTCCTGCATTATTCATTTTTTAAAATAAAAATTTTAGGGAAGTGTATAGTTCACAGCAAAACTGAGCTGAAGGCACAAAGATCTTTATATACCTTTGGTGTTCCCAATGTGCCCAATTATGCACACCCTGCCAGATGGAACATTTGTTACAACTGGTGAACCTATACCTGGGACATGCTGTTATTACACAGAGGCTATAGTTCCTATCAAGGCACTCTTAGTCTTGAACTTCCTGTGGGTTAAGGTAAATGTATAATGACATTTGTCCATTATAGCATCTTACATTATCACTGACCTAAAACTCTCTGTGTTCAGCCTATTCATTACTTTTCCAATGCCCTGGCAAAATTTTTATTATATCTCTTGTTTTCCCTTCTCCAGAATGTCCTATAGTTGGAATTGTACAGTGTGTAACCTTTTCAGAGGAACTTCTTTCACTTAGTAATGAGTGTTTAAGGTCCCTCAGTGTCTTTTCATGACTAGCTCATTTCTTTTTTAGTGCTAACATTCCTCTTTTTGGATGGACCATAGCTTATTTCTTCAGCTACTGAAAGGCATCTTTATTGTTTCCAAATTGTGGTGATCATGAAAAAAACTGTATAATCATTTTTGTGCATGTGTTTGTGTGGAACCATTTGGGTTAAAAGCCCATGGAGAACAATTTCTGGATCATATAAGTGTTTAGTATTAACAAGAAAATATTAAACTGTCCTCCAAAGTATCTGTACTCCCATTAGCAGGGACCAGAGTTTCTGTTGCTCCATGTCTTCACCAGCAGTGATCATTCTGAATGTTTTTTTGCAATTTTCTATGGTGAGCTGTCTATGGTCTTTTGCCTTTCTCCTTTCACCTATTTTTAAATTATAGTGTTTGTCTCTAGTACTTATTTTTCAGTCTCAACTTGATCAGGTCCTTCAGAACATGCATGGGATGTGTGCTCCTTTGATTATATGTGGTATGTGTGTATCCTTCCTTTGACTGTAAATGGCTTATTTATGTGCCTAATTTTCTTTCATATATGGGGTGTGTCCCTCCTTTAATTATTTATAGGTAGTATGCACATGTTCCTATTTTGACTATATGTGGGGAGTGTATCTTGATTTTAGAAACCCTCCAGCCACTAACCTGTCTAGTCTCTGTGGAGAGTGGTATGCAGTTAATGGCTTCAATTTCCCTCTTGCAAATCTCACTATTGAATTGCCAGCAAGTTTTGCATCTACCCCTTCAACAAAATCACCCTAGTCAAGGTTACTAAAGTCTGCTATGACAAAATCAGTTGTCTGAGATGAGCTCATCTTCACCCACTTACCTCATCTGAAACTAATGACTTCTTTGATTGGATTTGAGCCTCTCACTTCTTCCATCTCCTCCTTGCCCATTCCATGTCATATTCCAGGCCTTGCACCTTCTGTCTCCACTCTTATTGGAGTACCTGGATTAGAAGGGGCTGGGTGGTGGCACAACCAATTGAGCACACACATTAGTATGCAAAAGTGTCTGGGCATAAGCCTGAAGCCCCACCTGTGACAGGAAGCTTCACAGGTGGTGAAGAAGTGCTGCAAGTGTCTCTCTCTCTATTCCCCCAACCCCTAGTTTCTCTCTGTCCTATCAAATAAAAATAAGTTTTTTTTTTCAGATAGTACCTAGTTAAAAGTTTGGTTCTGGACCACTCTCTTTCTTTCTTTCTTTCTTTCTTTCTTTCTTTCTTTCTTTCTTTCTTTCTTTTTACTAGTGGTTTAATAATGATTCACAAGAATGTGGGATAAGAAAGGTAGAATTCCATACACCAGAGTTCTGTAACCCAACCCCTCCATTGGAAACTTCCCTATTCTTTACCCTCTAGGAGTATGGACCAAAGAACTTTATGAGGTGCAGAAGGTGGAAGATCTGGCTTCTATAATTGCTTCTCTGCTGGACATGGGCATTGGCAGTTCGATCCGCACACCCTGTCTGTTTCTATCTCTCCCAAGTGAGGTAGGGGCCTGGGGAGGGGACCACTCTTTTCATGACTAGTCTGACAGATTCAGGTGCTGCCATAGGCATATGTCCCTGCTGGGAATTTTTGCTGAACTCTGAAGTCACTCTCAATTGCCCACAATGACACAGCTAACCTGTATTTCACATTCAATCCAAGGCACCTCCTCTCTCATTACACCACCAGTCTTTTGGTAAAGAACAACTGTGGGGATATGCTGTAGTTCTTTTTCTCTGTCAGAGCCTGCACTTGTTCAATCTGAAAATCCCTTGCTTTGTCTTCAGACATATCCAGATTTCACTACCTGTTCCCACCATTTCCACTGCCATTGCCTTCTAACTGCTTGCCATTCAAAGGATTCTCCAGGCCTCCTCCACTATACCTGCTTTCAGCACAGTGAAGACATGACATCATTTCATAAATCTGCTCTGGCAAGTTTCCATCTTGCTCCTTGCAAGACACCTAGCACAGTAAGATGAGAGATCATACTCATGTGTTAACAATTGTACTGTAATCCATTCCAAATCTGCCCAGAAAAGGAAACAAAAGAGACTATTTATATGGTGCCAGGAAACAAACCCGGGACTTTGTATGATAACCCCAGGCCCAATTTTTATTCCTTATTTGAGCCACTCCTCGATCAACCCTGAACTTTGAATGTGTTTGTACATCTCTAGCACACTGAATAAAAGAAAGGAGAAGGAATACCTCTCTGACAACATGATTCAGCCCTGAGTGAACCAGCTCTTCTCTCCTCATTCTCTGGTTGGCATTTCAGTCAGCACTGGTTGTTGGTCAGGGGTTCCTTCTAGAAGGTCCTGCTGGTACCTTACCCCCTGAGGAAAACAACACCAGAAGGCTCTCTGGCTTACAATTCTAAGATGTTCTATAAGTTTAACTGAAAACTCTTAAAAGTCTCCCAGATGCTTTGGAATCTATTTCTGAGGGAGAGAAAAATAAGCAGTATGACAGGAAATCAGGAAGAAACTTTTCTGAGTTTCCACAGATCATTCAATGAAGCTACTGTCCAGGAGCTGAGTCACAACCCTGACAGTTATTTAATCTCACTTAACACCATCTGACATCCTTAGAAAGAGGAGAGTGAATGCCCCAAGAAAGCCACTTAACTGTGGACTTCAAATTGTGTTTCTGTGTTTGTATACATTCTCATAGTTAGTACTGATGAGTGACTTCGTAGGCATTTTCAACATAATCCTTTGTATACTATGAGCAAGCCCTTAGTCATGGATACTGAGCACAATAGCAGCTGCAATGAAGGTGGGACTTGGAAGCCTTTTGTGAAAGAGGAATCACGCTATAATTTGTCAGCTGCACGTGATCAAGTTATGCAAAGATGCAAGCACCTTCTGGCTTGTCTGTATATTCTCCTATTAAGTGACTTTGAAAAATGAACACACCCATGTTGTTATTCCTCTAGTTTAGGTAATAATATCCCTCCTTTGCAAAGTTAAATACTCAAGTATGAACTTGTAGGGGTCAAGAAAACCTAGCCCCTTTGTACACAGGCAGGTGAAGTGAAGGCACCAATCTCTGCATGTTGGACTCTATTCCCTGATAACAGGTGTGGTCCACCTCCTCTGGTGGATAATTAACTGGAAAAAATCCATAATCTAAGGTGACACCCTTCCCTGAATGCTAAAATTCACTCCATCGTCCACCTCGAAGGAAATGTCAGATACATCGATGAAGTGGATTAACCCTGGATGAAAACAAATTCTCAATGCCTAGGTCCTTGTTCTTAAGTGGTACCTAGGTCAAATAAACTCTGATAGGGAGAGTCAGCATCTGCTTAGACAGTGCTCACAGTCTGAGCAACTCTCTCACATGGTGGGAGGGGAATATTCTCATGTAGATCTACTTTATTGGAGGAGGAAAGGAAGAGAGTTTTCAGAGAAGTATAGATGTACCAAGTCAACAAATTTCAGGGACCAAGGTCATAGGAAGACACCCAAATAGAGTACCATGAGCACAGAAAAATTTATTTAAAAAAAATAGACATGTGATGAGAAGGGTCTGGTGACTCCCACTCCTGGAACCCAGTGTCAGGGCTCTCCAACAAGAGAATAAGCACAGGAGAAACTCTCATGGAAAGGAGAAGAAAAGTGATAGGAAGGTGCTTTCACTGGGAGGAGTGGGAGGAGTGTGTTTGGGAAGAGTTTGTGGGAAGGCCTCTGGGTCAGAGTGTAATTAAAGGGATCTTTGGTCTCTGAGCTTCTCCCCCAACTCTGTCCTGGTGAGAATGGACTGTATATCTGGTCCCTCCCATCTCCGTGGAAGGAATGGGGGCAGGAAAAGCCTAGGGTTCCTGTGCTGACCCACATGTGAGCCAGCTATGGGCAAGCCAAAGCTGCATTCAACCACAGAGACGGTTTCTCTTGTCACCTCAGTGACACACGTGAAACCTCACAAGAAACTGTCCTCTAACAGGATGCAGCATCATCTAAGTTCTTTTCCCATGTCTACGCTCGACCGGAACTGCCAATATACGTGGATATCTTCGCCCACCCTGTCCAACCCTTGACGTCTCGTCACCCAATCTGGTCCCCTATGCTTACACTGAACTTCTCTGTTCCAGTCTCTTGGAAACAGAGTTGGCAGTCAGCTGAGGTAAAAAACAAACACCTCATCACAGACCCCTGCAAGCATCAACCCGGCTTTGACCTAGCACGTTATGATTGGGCCCTCCTCAATCACTATCAAACAGGCCATGGCCAGTGCACCGCTATGTTCCATCGCTGGGGAGCCAGAGACGACCCGAACTGCTCCTGCGGCTACAGACAGACTATGACCCACATAGTCAATGACTGCCACCTCTCCAGATTCAAAGGAGGTCTCGAAACTTTACATCAGGCTCAACCTGATGCTGTTGACTGGCTACGGAAGAAGGGCAAATGCTAGAAGAAAAACTATATGAATGGGCAACGTCAGCCAGGGTGAAGACACATATTTAAGGAGAAAGGCACCAGCAAACAACACCCATCTCTCACACAAGCAGTGCTGGCACAGAAGCCAAGACCTGGCACATCCAAGTTCAGTGTCACAAAGGAAGCCCAGGGCTCTTCCTGCTGAGCCACTGTCCAGAAACAAGGACAACCCCACCCAAACCCCCTTTCAGCCTACCCCTTCACACTGCCCTGGGGATGTCAGTTGTTTTTTCTTATACCCTCCAGTTTCATGTTGTGCTGCCTCTGCATCTGCTGCCTGCAACTCTCAAAGATAGTTCTCGCCCAACTGCCCAAATCCACCTCAGTCCTTAACCATCCAGCTTAGTGTTCCTGCCACCAAAAAGGAACCCGCTGCCAGAAGCTTTTCTCATCAAGGACTAAGCTTTCTGCTTTCCACAACATCTGCCACTTGACCAAGTGGCTTCCTCCCCCAGCAGACTGAGGCCATGCCTTCCTGGGGTCACATCTGGGAAAACACCAGATACCACAGGCTTCCAGCTCACTGGTCTGGTTGGTCACAGACGGAGTACTAGGGGAATGCATATCAAGTGCGTGAAGGAGCACTGCCACATCAGCAAACTGGACAGAGCCAGGTAGGCTCTCCCGGACAGGAGAACCACATGTCCGCCTACCTGTCTGCAGCCTCTTCTCTGGGCTCGCATCTCCCAACACTGTGCCGGCCTGGCTGCGGCTGCACTTCTGTCCCAGGCCCTACTGGCGCAGTCACTCCGGGCTGTGGATGGAGGGAAAGGTTGTCACAGGGTGAGGATGAACAAGAGTTGGGTGTGTGACCCACAGGAAGGGCATTGGGGACTCTGCTCTGGGCCCAAGGAGCAGGCCAGGGGTGAGGGCTTTTGTCCTCCATCACTCTCACTAGCAGAAGGACCCAGCTCCACCCAGCGCCCTGCATTTTATCAAGTGAGTTCTTCCTGCATAGTAGGAATATTGATATTTTAGTGAAAAGTCTACAGGATTTTCTCTAAAGGGATTTATTTCAGGAAGCTCAGGAACCTTGAACCTACCGGAAGCCAGGAAGCACAAGGTGATGTCAGGAGCTGAAGGCCGGTCCTGTGCAAAAGCTGAAGGTCTGGCCTCAGCTGGGGGCTGTTAAGGACCCTGAAGTTGGCCACAGAGGCCGAGGTCGGCCTCGCAGTCACCACAGTCACCAATGGGGAATGTCCAGATTTTAGCCCCTGCACTGCTTATAGTTTGTGCTTATAATCTGGCTGTGATGCTTGTGTGAGTGGGCCGCAACTCAGGACAGAAAGACTGAAAATATAGGGGGCCGTGCAGTCATGCAGCAGGTTAAGCCCATATGGCACGAAGCTCAAGGATCCCGCTGCAGGGATCCCGGTTCGAGCCCCTGGCTCCCCACCTGCAGGGGAGTCGCATCACAGTCAGTTACGCAGGTCTGCAGGTGTCTGTCTTTCTCTCCCCCTCTCTGTCTTCCCCTACTCTCTTGATTTCACTGTCCTATCCAACAACAACAATGACAGCACTGACAACAATTATAACAATGATAAACAACAAGGGCAACAAAATTGAAATTCTACTTTCAGAATTCTACTTTCCTTTTTCCTCTTTCTTTCTAAGATATTTTATTTATTTTAATGAGAGAGATGCAGAATGATATACACATATAGAACAGAGCACTACTCAGCTCTGTCTGATGATGGTGCTGGGGATTAATTAAGACCTCAGAGTTTCTGGCATGAAAGTATTTTGCAGAAAGTATTTTACTGTCACCACAGTTTTCTTTTTTTTAAAAGAGATTTCTTTTTATTTTTGGCTAGGGATGTGATTCAGTGGGTAGAGAGCTGACTCTCAAGCATGGGGTCCTGCCCGAATTTGATCTTAAGCATCACAAAGGCTACAGTGATGCTTTGCTGTATCTCTCTCTCTCTTGCTCTTTCTCTCTCTCTCTCTCTCTCTCTCTCTCTCTCTCTCTCTCTCTCTCACACACACACACACACACACACACACACAAACACACAAGCATTTACAGAATTAAATTCTCTTGTCAGCTTACAACCCAGGAAACATCTACGCAAGGACCACTTTTAAGACCACATCACAAGGACCACATCAGAAGAGACAGCAACCCTATCTTGCAGTCTCCCCAGGAAGGAGGGAGCCTACAGCCGTGGGCCCCTTCCCCTAAACTGTCTCAAAGATATAAGAAATTGCCTCCTGTCTCAAAGATATAAGAATGGGCCCATTGCCTTTAGGTAAAGCTCATGAGCAAGCACAGATGACTAAGGACCTCCTTTTAGCCCCAAATTGAACCCCCCTTATTGTTTTGTTCTGTTGAATGTAAAAATTAATCCCCAATTAAGAAATTTTAAAAATCCCCCACCCTCTGTTTTGTCAGCAGAAGTGAGCTCAGGCCCAGTTATTGATTTTATTCTTTTTAAACATTTATTTATTAATGAGAGGGATGGGGCAGAGGGAGCCAGAGCATCACTCTCTCACAAGCAATGTTGGAGACCAAGCTTGGGATCTCGCGATTCAGAGCCTAGCACCTTACTTAGCCACTGTGCCATTTCCAAAGCCCCACAGTTCTTATCTTCTTCTCCTTCTCCTCCTCCTGCTTTAAAGGCTTATTTGTACTTTTTTTTTAAGATTTCGTTTTTGGGTTTTGATTTCATTTTTTTTTTGACAGGACAAAGAAAATTGGGGAGGTAGCACCGGGTCGAGGTGAGCGGGCTGGAGGCACCCGGGGTGGGGCGTGAGGGCTGAGACTGCACTGGCCAGGCCGCTATGGGCGGCTCAAGCTCAGGCTCCTGGGGCAGGGGCGCCTCGGAGGGGGGACCTGGCTGGGTCATCACGGCCCCGCGCTCGGCTCTGGGGCCAGGTGTGGTCAGGTGAGAAAAAAAAAGAAAATTGGGGAGGTAGTGGGGAGACAGAGAAGGAGAGAGACAGAAGATACCTGCACACCTACTTCAATGCTCATGCAACTTCCCCTCTGCAGGTGGGGACTGGGGGCTTGAACCTGGGTCCTTGTGAATTGTAACATGTGCTCCACCAACTGGACTTTAAAAATAATTACTCAGTTATTTGACAGATTTAAGGATCAAACTCTGGACTTTACCCAGGCAAGTCCTGTGCTCTATCACTGAGCCACCTCCTTTTCTTGAGGACCAGTTCTTGCATGTACACACTTCTCTCTTGCTCTATCTTTAAATACCTTTGAATCAAGTCTTCCTCCTCTGTTTAGTTTTCCAGGACAGGGTTTTATCTCTTTTGCTCCCCAATACGTCCCATACTTTCAGATTGGGTGCTTGGTAACTCTGACCAGTTTTGCACCTGGGTGTCATGGGTCAAGGTTTCCTGGCTTTCTGCAGGTGTGGAGGCTAGGAGTTCATTTTTACCTCCTCTGTTCTGACAAAATTTCCCTGCTCTTTGAAGGGAGTTCCGAGGTGTGGGAAGCCTATAGGTGGAAAAAATGGCCTCCAGGACTGTTGGATTCATGGTGCAGGCACTGAGCCCAGCAATAACCCTGGAGGAGGGGAAAAAATGTCTTCTCTCTAAAAGAAAGGCAAGGAAACTAGGCTCTGATATATATTTTTTCTGATATTTTTTTAATTGTCAAACAATTAAAAAAGTGCTAAGTGCCCTCCAGCGGCAGCTCCTCTCTTACCACTGGGGGAAAAAAATTCCTAAACTGAACAACCTTAGCCTTTGCCAACAGCCAAATAGCCAACAGGTAATGTGCAAGGTAAAAGGAAATGCATGAATTTGATATGTTACTCTGTGTTTTTGCCTTTCCTGGTGCAGTTCTTTTTTATTCTCCTTAGAGAATCATTTCCTCCATTCCATAAATATACCAGTGTTTGTAACAGTGTTTCCATTTTATAAATAAATATATTAAAATAATAATAAAAATAAATTACAATCAATTCGTTTTTTAAAAAAAAAACACTGAAAAACGAGTCTAACATGTCAAGAAAATAATTCACCAAGTACAAGTGGGATTCATCCCTCAGAAACAGGAATGGAACAATATCTGAAAGTCAATAAATAAAATCTATCATACCAGAAAGAGAGAGAGACAGAGAGAGAAGAGAGAAGGAAAAGAAAAAAAATCACACTGTCATATCAACTAATGGTGAAAAAATAATTTGACATGATCGATTAGCCATTTATAATAAAAACACTCAAGAAATTGAGAAAAGAAGGACATTTACTCAACCTAGTAAACACCATTCTTTCTCTTTCTTTATACCTTGCTTCCTTTCTCCCTCACTCCCTCTCTCTACCTCTCTCTTCCCTATCTCTCTACTGTTATTGCTGTTGTCGATGTTGGTAAAGTCAGAGAAAGATCCATAAAAGAGGGGGAGACAGAGATGGAAGAGAAAGAAAAACACCTGTAGACCTAATTCACCACATACCAAGCGAACCCCCTGCAGGTGAGGAGCCAGGTGCTGGAACCTGGAGCCTTATGCCAGTCCTTGTGCTTCATCCCTTTTGCGCTTAACCCGCTGCACCACTACCCAGGTCCCTCATTCTTCCTTTCTTTCATCTTTATATGTTGGATAGAAATAGCCAGAAATTGAAAAGGGGAGATACAGAGGGAGAGAGACAGAGAGACACCTGCCGCCCTGCTTCACCACTGGTGAAGCTTCTCCCCCACCCCTGCAGATGGGGCCTGGTGGCTTGACCCTGGGTCCTTGCACATTGTAACATGTGCCACCATCTGGCCCCGCAGTGGTGTTTCAGTCTATCACTATATGAATGGGCAAAGTCAGCCAGAGTGACGAGACATGCTAGAAACCTGAGGTCCTACACACCCGGCCAAACAAAAGGAGAGGAAGAGGAAACTAAAACTCTTGGAGCAGCAAAACTTCCTGGAAAATAGATGGGGATGACGGACGTTCCCATTCAAACCAGGTGGTGCATCAAGTTCTGGGAGTTGAGCTGATGAAAAGGACTGTTGAAGAGGTCAGGCAACAGCACCAAGGCCTCCACTGGCAGGAAACAGTGCACAGCAGGAACATGTAAGGAGGCTGAGCAGTCAGTCTTCAAGGCCTAGTTTATCAGATCAAAGCACAAGGAAAACTCAGAAACTTCAAAGATGGTGACCCAAAGAAGAAGCTGTTGAATAAAACCCTTGAAGATCACCTGAAACTTAAATAAAAAAAAACAGGGCACTGAGTCTATTCTGCAACACAGCCTGTAGTGAACATGGACATCCACATTAAAAGAGGTCTGAACAGCAGAAGCAGCAACAGGTGGGTGAAAAAACTCGCCAGCCAGGGAAGAGACCAGGGGGTGCTCAGTGGATCTTTGGAGACAAGCAAGAGGACCAAGTTTAACTGAATTTGGAGTTGTTCCTACATGTGATTTGAAAGGGTCACCTGTCCCCTAGTTAATCCACACTTGGGTACATTAAGCATGAGTGTGACAGACACTCTTCCAAGACTTCATGCAAAGTCTCCGTACAGGTTCAGAGGTATGGTGTTCACATGAATCTTCACTGAGACTGGCCACCCAGCTGGTGAGTGAGTCAACCCTGGGGGCTATTTGGAAGTTATTTATTGCTCCTCATCATCACTGTACTTCGCTCTTGGTTTTAATCAAGTATCAAAGAAATTAGATTCATTAACATTTCAAATGTGTACAATGAAAGGAAATGCTATGTAACTAAAAAGACTACTAATCACATTCTAGAAACAATTTTATTTTTCATTATCTACTGCAATTCACGTCTAGACCATCCCCCAACAGCACTGTTGTTTTATCTGATGTCTCCACACTGGCTTCTATATAGAGTCTACAAGGATATGTGGGCTGGCTTGTTACTGTTTACCTGTTTGCTTTAGATTTAAAGATTCTTTTAACTTCTTTATCTCAACTTCATTTTTTTTCTGTTTTGTTGTTGTTGTTGTTATTGTTTGCTTTCGTCATCAGCGTTATTGCTGGGGATTGGTGCCTGCACAAGGAATCCATCATACTTTACATATTAATTTGCTTTTGTTGCTTAAGATGGCATCTTTAGTCTATTTCCAAACTTACAAAATTATGCTACTACATTATTATGAGAATTGAATACAAAATTCTACCATTTTCAGATTTTCTTTTTCCACCAGGGTTATCATTTGGGGCTTGGTGCTTCCACAATGAATCCACTGACCCTAGTGACCATTCATTTTTCCTTCCCTTTTTTTTTGTTTTTTGTTTCCTTCATATTTGACAGGACAGAAAGAAACTGACAGGGGTTGGGGAGAAAGAAGGAGAGAGACAGAGACATGCCTGCATCCTGGCTTCACTGCTTATGAAGCTTCTTCTCTGCAGATGGAGGCCAAGGGCTTGAAACTGGGTCCTTGCACATGTCAATATGTGCACTCAACTGGGAGTGCCACTGCCTGAACACAGATGATTCAAGTTTTGAAAGGTTTTTATTAGTGGCTTAATATTGATTTATAAAATTATGAGACAACAGAAGTACAATTCCATTCCTTCTCTGCCCCTTCACTGGAAATTGCAGTGGTTCTCACAAGGTTAAAGATTTGAGCTGACCTATTCCTTCTGTAAATATTCATCTTCAAGTCACCTTCCCATAACATTTCTCCTCCCTCTGGGAGTATGGACCAGAATTCCTTTTGCAGTGCAGAAGTTGAGAGTTCTGCATTCCGTAACTGCTTCTCCTCTAAACATATGAGTTCGCATGTTGATCCATACACCCAGCCCATTTGTACCTGGTAGAGTGCACATGTCACCATGCAAGAGGACCTGGGTTCAAGTCCCTGGGTCCTACTTGCAGCAAGGGAGACTTGGGAGCAAGCAGGAAGAAATCTACATATCCTTGTCAATAAACTTCTGAAAATGCACTGAAAACCCAAGGATTCACTCAAATCTACAGTGTAGACTCTAAACCACTCACCCCACCACCCCCTGGGGGTGAAGTAGCTTTGCTACTGACACAGGGCTCTCTCTGGGGAAACAGAGCTGCTGAGAAATGTGTTCTACCACTGCTCACTGCAATGATTATTGTGACCCTGACTTCTTTCTCTTCCAGGACTCTGAGAAAGATGATCAGGGACCTGTGAGTTCCAGGATGGAGGAAACCACAGAGCCTCCTGCCGGTGAGTGTCAGAGCAATCTGAGAAGAAGCTGATTGGAGTGAGATATTAACTGCAAAGACTCAGAGTAAATAAATGATTTCCAGCTTCACTTCAATACCATCTGACAGAGAAAAGCACAGGCAACAGGCCTCCGTGCATTCAATAGACAGTGACCAACTCACTGCTCTGTAACAGGCTCTAGGGACAGTCCTTGCTTCTCTACTTCTTTCTCTGTGGCAGATTGGGCTGCTCTGTAGAGCTCTTACTCATGAGGAATTCATGGCATTCCAGGCACAGGAATGTATAAGAGCATCTTCCTCTTTATTTTATCAACTCTTTTCTTGGGCACATGTGAGGGCAGGGAGGGTCTCCTGACAGATTCAGGGACACAGAGACACAGAGACACAGCCTTCTTAGCATAGAAGGTCCAGGAGAAGGCTCGTGTGTCATATTCTACATGAGGTGAGTCTCTTCATGGTCATCCTGGATCTAGACTGAGGTTTCTCTCCATCTAGATGGCAAACATCTGCAGGAGCATGAAGTGGGCCAAATGCCAGCCACTGAGGAGCTTCCACGAGAAGCCGATGACTCCCCCAGCCTGGCATGTGGAGACGATCAGGGAAGAGGGGACCCCCTGGGTTCCTGTAAATTCCTCCTACCAGGTCAGATCTTCCTTCCTGAAACAAACTCATGACCCTGAAAACCAATTCCATGGGGGGACGATGGACTGGAAGGAACCCAGTAGCCCCTAGAAACCATGCACGTCTCTAAGAAAAACATAGCTCCCTTGCTAAGCTGTGAGCACATTCTGGGATCACAATGGGCTCATCACGGCACCTCAGCCTGAACCTATGCTTGGATTTCTCTCCACACAGATTGTGACTATCACCATGAAAATGGAATGGCACCACCGCCCGTGACTGAGGACCTGTCACAGGAACAGGAAGACTCCAGCTCAGTTTCCAGCTGCCAGGAGTTCTTCCTTTCGGAACAGCTACTAGAGGACACCCCAGGTCAGCTCCTCCTCAAGCCCAGGTTCCCAGGTCAGGTCAGCAGGGGAGAGGGGAACTGCACCCTTTGCTGCAAGTGCCACCTCTCTGGCCATCTATCCCCTCCTGAAAACAAGCTCAGGACACTGAAAACCAAACTCCCTGGGGAAATGGGACCATAATATACACCAGAATTAACAATGACCCAGCATGATACTTCCAGTGTCAACTTTACAGAAACCTCTTAAGTTCTCAATTAAAAAGCCAACTCTAGTTCCACACATTCAAATTCAGTAAAAATTAGTGAATCCTGGTCTCCTGTCTCAACTCCTCATTAAACATTTTCCTGCTGATATGCGGGAATCGTCTCCTAGATTTAAGCCTGGGTTTGTGCTCCCCATCAGTCCCTCTGCAATGGTGTCAGTGAGGTAGTGGACCCTCGGCCCCTTGGTTCTCCAAGTCCTTCATCCTCTCACTGCCTCTGCTCTGCTGCCTCGGGTGCCTCCTTTGTCCATTGCTAAACCCACTGCTATGTTCACAGGTCAGTGCGCTGGAGGTGACTCTATCTGGACCCTGGGCAGCTCTGTTGGCAGAGGCCACCAGAAGAGCATCTTGGTGGCTGTGGGCCAGAGCAGTGACACTGTCACCGCCTTCCATGATGTGGAAAGCATCTGGCAGAGCTCCGTGTCCACCCGTCTGCACGGGGCCCTCTCATGGCTGCCTCTGCTGGACCTTACCACCTCTGAGCTCAGGGTTGACTATCTGATGGGCTATGGGGACAGGGCCACCCACAAGGTGTCACTCTACAACTATGCCCTGGGCAACCCCATCATCCCTGTGAACCTGGCAGTGGAGGATATCAGGGACTGTGTCCATCTGGTCCACCAGAAGGAGGAGGTCACCCGCACTCAGTTCTCCTTCCTCATGGCCGTGCTGTGCACCCACAACCATAAAGGGATTAATGAGGAGGATAGGGAGGAGTGAAGCCCTCCATCCCGGTCCCTGTTCTGCTAGAGGTAGGCGCCTTCTTACTCATTGATGCCAGTTGTACAAAGGCGACCAGGCTCCTGGACACTCCTCATCTACACCATGTGAGCCTAGGCCATGTGATATTAGTCTAGCAACCAGTCTGTGTGAGACACATGGTGTTCTGGTTGTTTAAAACAGGACAAGATAATCACATCCCAACAATGGCAGGACTTCATTCTTCTGGCAGCACAGTCTTGGTGGAGGCTGCAAATTTTTGCTGTATTGATTTGAGAGGAAAGGTTTCTACTATGTGCTGTCTAGGTTTTAATATATTTAACTCCTGATAATGATTCAATTTACCTAATTGCTAGAGACACATTAAGATGGGAGAGAAAGACAGAGGGGAGAGAAGGAGAGATGCCTACACATCTGCTTTCCAGCTCCTGAAGCTTTCCCTTTTTGTAGGTTGGCACAGGGGCAAGAACCCAAGTCCTTGCTCACTGTGGCATTTGTGCTCACCAGGTGGGCAATACTCAGCCCCTTCATGCATTTATCTCCTTGGAAAAATTCTCTCCTGGGATAATTCATTTATTCAGGAATCAAGAGGAAGCTAGTGTCTGAGAATGTGACTTGACTAAGACAGCTCTCTGTGTTTCATTTCAGGCATGACAATAAGACAGCCTCCTAATTCCAAGATGGGAGAGTGACACCTACAGAAAGGCGCAGTGATGGACCATCTCAGACCTCTCTGAGCGGGGTCCAGGCAGCACCCTGTCTATCTACACCCTGCTCAGCTGCTAAGGAGCTCAGGGCTCCTCTCAGCACCTTGCTGGGGGCTCCCCTGGCAGGTCTGCTATCAGTAAGGCCACCTGGGTGTCTGCTGGAATGCCTACAGCCAGCCTTCCCCTTCCTAGAACTGACCCTTTCTTTTTCCTGTTAGTTTATGATATACAATTGAGAACAATTATATGCTAATAGTTTCCAGGATTTTGCATTGTTCCTCAGTCCTGAAATCCATGTGTAAACTTTCTGGTGGAAGACTTGAAGCCCTTTGACTAAGACTTTTAAACTTTTTGTCTAGTGGGATCACAATGGAAAATGTCAGCATTCCATATCCAGATCATTTCATTTGAGTCTTCTTCCTTAATCCCTTACTCCCTGGTCTTTTCACAGAAATTTCTCGCTTATTATTCCTTTCATGGTATATATGTAGTTATATAGTCTTTTACTGTATTTTCTTGTTTATTGCTATAATAAAGATCACTCCCTGACTCTGTGCCTTAGATGACCGCTCTCTTTGCTCGGGGCTCAGATCAGCCCTTGATGGGCTCTTCAGGGCAGCTCTGCATCAACTGAGGTCATGTGTGTCTGCAGGCAGCTAACAGCTCCACTGGAGCTACTATATGTGTCTTGCCTGTTTCCCAGGCCTCCGCAGGGTGGCACCTAGCTTCCTCAGTGCTGGAAGAAGGGCTCCCCACAGCCAGACAGGCACTGAGGACTCTGCCTGATTCCCACCTGTCAATGTCCCGGGGGCCACAGCAAGTACATGGCTGAGTACAGTAGCAGAGACTAGAGATGGTGCACTTCTGATTTCTGGATGGCTGTTACTGTCATCAGCACACTTCACAGCAAAGCTCAAGGTGAAGCCTCTCCCACACTAGTCCCTTAGCTACTAGCCTTTTACTCCTTAGCCAGCACTTCCCAGACAGAGGCCAAGTGTGGGGACAGTAGTTCATGGAATAGTCACTCATTCTGCTTACCTGTGCACCACATGCAGGTCAGAAGGTCACAGGTCAAAACTGGCATTCTGGGAAAATGAAGGGCACTTTCCTAATTGTCCTTTCTCTAATCTCATCATCTCCTGCTTCCCTCTCAATTTCTGTCTCTATCCAGGAAATAGATAAGTAAACAGAATATTAAAAAGAAACATTTCCCCCAAAGAAGACATATAAAACTAAACTTGGGGTTCTCTGTGTGTGTCTCTCCATTATTTCAAAAAATAATATTAATAAAAAAAGAAAATTGAGAAATTTAAACAAATAAATAAAATTTCCTCACATAAACTCAGCAAAAAATGAAGAGAAAGCTTGCTTTTCAGGGATTTTTAGACACCTGCACATTGGGAGTACATTGGCCAAGTGAGTAAAAAAAGGAAGGGAAAAAAAAGACTAAATATGAATGTTCTATAGTGTTCAAACAAGAAAGAAATTATCTTCTACCCATCAGAGTTCTTCAGATACTGCTTAAGTAGGCATTCAAAAGACGGATTAGAGAAAAATAAAGGGTGATTGATAACATGCATACCACCTTCACATATGAGAGTCAGATATGGTGAGGAACTCACTATGTGTTCTTCGACGCCATCTTTAATAGCTTAGTTAACACAGAGGACATTGTGAGGGGGTAACAGAAGGCCAGCTCATAAGCTTAGCAAGAAGAGACATGGTGAATAAAAGGACATGACTACACATAAAATTCTGCTTTCCTCACTGGTCAACTTTTCCCAAGAAGTTGGCCTTATCTCTAAAAAGGAATCTCCATTATTCTCCTCCCTTGAAATTATTTTTCCCCCAAAGACATACTTTTGAGGGTGGTAGATTTATTTTTTATTTAAATTCTTTATTTTGTTTTATTTTTATTTTACCATAGCACTGCTCAACTGTGGCTTACGGTGGTATGGCAGATTGAACCTGGAACTTCAGTGCCTTTTTGCCATTTTTCACAGGTGTGTGCCTTTGGATTTTGATGGAGAGTCAGCTTTAAATATGGTCCTGGAGGAGAACTAATTTACCTAATTCTATTTACAAAGAAAGTAGTCAAATAGCGAGTCAGGTGGTAGCACAATGGATTAAGTGCAGGTGGCGCAAAGCTCAAGGACCAGTGTAAGGATAACGGTTCAAGCCCCTGGCTCCCCACATGCAGGGGAGTCGCTTGACAGGAGGTGAAGCAGGTCTGCAGGTGTCTATCTTTCTCTCTGCCTCTCTGTCTTCCCCTCCTCTTCCCTCTGTCCTATCCAACAATGATAGCATCAATAACAACAATAATTACAATAACAAAAACAAGGGCAACAAAAGGGAATAATAAATATTAAAAATAAAGATAATAAAAAAAGAAAGTAGTCAAGTCATTACTTGAATAATTGGGCTTAGGAATTTACTAATTAAAAAAAGGTTGAAAAGACCCCTGGGCAACAGCTTACCCTCTGGTCTTGAATTGTAGCTATTTCTTCATTAATCATAAGAAAAATAATCACCTACACTAGAAGAAATAAATACCTGTTTTTTCACTGAATCTTCAGGCTTTTGGAAGTAAAAGACATGATAATTTTCTCTTGAAAATTTCATTCTAGACTTGCAACTGGATTTGCTAATGAGCTGAACTTGGATGGGAAATGATGGGAAATTGAAAGCCATAGTAAATATTAAAAAGAAATGTTTCAGAGTGGAGCCAGACATGTTCATTCCTACTAGAACCTGGCTTATAAATGACAAGCCATTGTCTGTTTCCCAAAGAGAAGATTTCAAAAGAGACCTTGGTTTTACATTTTTACTAACTTTGCCATATAATTTAATTATATAGAGATGAATTAATTTAAAAATCTACTTTAATATTTATTAAATATGCTAAGTATAGAAACTGACAATCATGTATTAATAATCACACTATGAATCCCAAGGTATGCGTTTTCACATTTATTGAAAATACTTTATTAAAGATGTCCAGAGGGGAGTCAGCACCATAGCAGTCTAGCAAAAACCAAACAATGTTTACATAACATTCCTTGTTGTTAAAATTTCGGAAGCTCTTGCCGGGCAGGCTAGCTTCACGGCGGGTAACAGAGACGCGGAGACAACGGCTGGGCAGGGCAGCTGTATTTCTTTATTCAGGAACAACGATTCACAAACTAAGACAAACTAATCACCAAACAGAACTCTGCTGTCTCTTTGCGGCGGCGCAAGCACTCTCTCTTTTACTCTGGAACTCAGGAACCCTCTCCCTTACTCTCGAACTCAGAAACTCTCGCACTCTCGCACTCTCGAACTCCGGAACTCAGGAACTCGGTCACTGGGGAACTCAGGAACTCTCGGACTCCGGAACCCTCTCCCAGGGTCCCTTGGGGCGGGGCCAAGCAGGCCCGTGAAATTAACAGGACTCATCCAATTCTCTTGGAGGGGGAGGGCTAGAACAAGCCAATGTAAAGCATACGACAATTCCCCCTTTTCTTTTTAACTAAATGACTATAGTATCAAGGGTGTGGGGTGAACAGAAACATATATAACCAAAACCAGCATGTTGCCAAGGGAAGGCCTGAGGGGGCCATATCTGAAAAAAAAAACATTTCTTGCCTCTGGGGGGCTACTTGCCTCGACGGGCATTTGCATGGGGGCGGGGAACGGCCTAGGGTCCCAAAGGCAGCTGGCTGCAACTTATTTACTATGAAACAAAACTTGTTATTAGCATATCTACTGCACGATCTAACATTTCTAATAGAGAAGGAATTTGAGACTTTTACATATCAACAATGTCTTTTAACCTTTTGTTACACCCATTCAAGATGGAGACACACCCTAGGTGTGGGCCGGAGAGGAAACCTCAGGCATGAGAATAATTAGCATAGCCATTGTGCGATCTACCATTTCTAATAGAGAAGGTAGTGTTTTACATATCAACAAGTCTATTTAACCTTTTGTTTAGACCAACTTAGTTGAAATATATTGATTGTTAACTAATTTTTACCTCAGACTTTAAATGTAAGTTAATTTTTATCTTTATGAGAATTACGTTGAAAACCTTTTTCATTTATCTTTGACTAGTAAGAATTTAGCCTTAAAGCTACTGTTTACCAAACTTTAAACATACACATAAACATAGTCATTAATACACGAGGAGAGAAACCTTTGTTACGAAGACATGTCATTTTAAACACGAATTTAAATCTATATTGTCTTAGTTGTTGGGGGGGGGTTCACCATCCTGAGGTGGCTTCCCGCGCAGCTCCACTTCTAGGAATTGCAGGTTGCGATCTCTGCACAAATCTCTGCGTACTCCAGCTTGTCTGTCTTCAGACCGGACCGGCGGCTGGAGATCTCGTGTGCCCAGTTTTGGCAGGGAGCCCGGGAGTCCGGGAGGCCCGGGATGGTTCCAGAATTCATAGAAAGAGGGCAGGCAGGCCATCTTTGTAGAAGGCGTGAGCCTAGGTGCCCAGGGGTGGCGGCCATGATAGAACGCCGCGGCCCTGCCCCATGGCCCTGCCATGTCTGCTGCCCTGTTCGCAGTGGCCGAGCAGCGTGGAGGGATCAAGCGTCCAGTGCCCTGCACCACGCGGTGGAGAGCCGGCTCCTGTGGGCTGGCCTCAGGCTCCAGCATGTTGGCATCGGGCTCCAGCATGTTGGCCTCAGGCTCCAGCATGTTGGCATCGGGCTCCAGCATGTTGGCATCGGGCTCTAGTGTGCTGGCATCGGGCTCTTGCATGGTGGCGTAGGCCTCCTGCGGGCTGCGGGGCTGCGGGGTTGCTGGCGCGGTGCGCGGGGTTGTCTGGGCGCAGCCAGCTGGCTGGCTGTTTGACCAGGTGGAAACAGCAGCTCCGCGCCTCGCCTCCCGCCCGCTGGCTCTTCCCGCTGGCTGTTCTGAGTTCACCCGAGCGAGTGGAAACCACAGAGTGGTCCAGAGATAAATGTTCCAGAAACAGCAAAACAGTCTCGTGAAGAAAGAGCAGAGGCCTTTGGAGATCTCTTCACAAGCAGAAGAGAAGGCCATCGTGCATAGGTAGCCAAATTGTCTTTACTTATCTGAGAGATGCGCAGGTCAGGTCCACGTGGGCGCCATTTGTTGTTAAAATTTCGGAAGCTCTTGCCGGGCAGGCTAGCTTCACGGCGGGTAACAGAGACGCGGAGACAACGGCTGGGCAGGGCAGCTGTATTTCTTTATTCAGGAACAACGATTCACAAACTAAGACAAACTAATCACCAAACAGAACTCTGCTGTCTCTTTGCGGCGGCGCAAGCACTCTCTCTTTTACTCTGGAACTCAGGAACCCTCTCCCTTACTCTCGAACTCAGAAACTCTCGCACTCTCGCACTCTCGAACTCCGGAACTCAGGAACTCGGTCACTGGGGAACTCAGGAACTCTCGGACTCCGGAACCCTCTCCCAGGGTCCCTTGGGGCGGGGCCAAGCAGGCCCGTGAAATTAACAGGACTCATCCAATTCTCTTGGAGGGGGAGGGCTAGAACAAGCCAATGTAAAGCATACGACAATTCCTGACTTCCATTGATGCTACAAAGCAATAGTAATTAATGTTACATACTGTACTGAAAAAAAACCAATTTATAGACCAACAAAACAAAATTGAAATTTCATAAACAAACCCATATGTGTATACATAATAAAGGACAAAAACCTTTTCAGAGGGGGGTGGGAGGGAAAAAGGCCTCTTCAATAGCTGATGCTGGGTAGTCAATGAAAAATGAAACTGCACCAGCCCTTAACACCATATGCCAAATAACTCAAGATGGATCAAAGATCTGGTTATTGGAACTGAGACAAAAATTATAGAGAAGAAAACATTGGTGAAACACGTCCACAATTTAACATCAGGCTCTATTTGGAGACTCGTCACACTATGGGTAAGCAAAACTAAAACAAGGTTAAATTACTGGGACTACATCAAATTTAACAGCTTCTTCACATTAAAAGAAAATTTCATACACACACAGACACACAAAGGTAACCTGGAAATTGGGAGAAGATACCTGGATGCCACAAAACTGACAAGAGACTGATCACAAATAAATCAATAAATCAATCATATGACTCAACAATAACAATAATTAAACCCATTATTAAATCACTAATAAAAATAGGAAAAAAAACCAAGCAATGTTCCTCCAGCAACAAGTGTATAAAGAACATGTTTTCTTTAGTATTTGTGTTAAACTAGCTAGAATAAACTCTTTTCTAAATATACTACAGAATGGATGTGGTGCTTCAGAAAGTTACTAAGAAGGTAGCTAGCAGATAGTGTGCTTCTGTGTTTTTATAGATTTTTTATCTTTTTTTTAAATTAGCGATTTAATAATGATTAACAAGATTGTGGGATAAGAGAAGCACAATCCCATACAATTCCAGTCACCAGAGTTCCCTATACCCTCCCCTCCACTGGAAGGTTCCCTAATCTTTATCCCTCTGCCAGAATGGACCAAAGATTTCCTCTTTTTTTTTCCTCCAGGGTTACAGCTGTGGCTTGGTGCCTGCACTATAGTCCACTGCTCCTGGAGGTCATTATTTTCCATTCTTTTGTCCTAGTTGTTACTGCTGTGGTTATTGTAGCCATTGCTATTGTTGTTGGATAGGACAAAGAGAAATCCAGAGAGGATGGGAAGACAGAGGTTGGGAGAGAAAAACAGACACCTGCAGACCTGCCTCACCACTTGTTAAGTGGCCGCCCTACAGTTGGGAGCTGCAGGCTCGAACTGGGATCCTTACTCCAATCCTGGAGCTTTGCACCATGTGCACTTAACACGCTGTGCTACTGCCCAACCACTGGAGCAAAGATTTTATGGGGTGCAGAAGGAGGAGTTCTGAATTCTGTAATTGCTTCTCCACTGGACATGGGCATTGACAGGTGGGTCCATACCCCCAACCTGTTGCTGTCTTTCCCAAGTGAGGCAGCAGGGTTCTGGGGAGGTAAAAGCCATATCTTTTTTTAGTCTCCTATGATTTCACATGAAAATGTTGATTTTTTTTTACCTCTGGGGTTATTGCTGGAACTCAGTGCCTGCACTATAATCCACTGATCCTGGAGGCTATTTTCCCTTTTGTTGCTTATCATTGTTGTTATTAACAATGTTGTTATTGTTGTTGGATAGGACAGAGAGAAACTGAGAGAGGACGGGAAGACAGAGATGGGGAAAGAGAGAGAGACACCTCCAGTCCATCTTTACCACTTGTGAAGTGACCCCCCCCGCAGGTCAGGAGCTAGGAGTTCAAATCAGGATCCTTAGGCCAGGCTTTGAGCCTTGTACCATGTGCACTTAATCGACTGCACTACTGCCAGGCCCCCAATTTTATATATATATATATATATATATATATATATATATATATATATATATATATTACTTGTTAATTTTTTAAAAGATGCCTTCAAATTCTTTTTTATTTATCCTTTTGTTGCCCTTGTTTCAAATTATTAATAATAGCTGACTCTATATTTTCAAATAGTCTCTGAGTAGAGAATGTTTCTCTATTTTCCACCTGAGGAAGCTGGATACTGAAATTGGGACAGCTTGAACCATTCCCACTCATGACCACAGAATGTGAACTCAGGTCTATAGGGATGCAGCAGTCACATAGGCTCCAAAGCTTAATATGGTCACCAGATCAGATCAAATTGATGTGGTTTACAGTCAACAATATTTATACACCTATCCCATACTTGGGAGCTACTCTCTTCACTGATCCAGATTTCTGGTCCTTTCTCCAGCCATGATATCATCTCCACAGACAATAAATTAGATCCACCTGCATATTAGATGTTAGGCTCAGGAAAACAAAGTAGTATAGTTATAGGCTCTTTGGAATACACCTAAAAAAGAACTATAACTAACTCTAAAATGGATACCCCCAAACTCTTCATATGAACTTTTACAGCATTTAGGATAATGATTAGTCAACTTTTGTTTGTTTGTTTTATATTTTAACTCTTTTTTTCAGACAACAAGTTCCAGATGCTAACATGATGCCAACAGGACTTCCGTGGGCAGAAAACCCCACACCAATGTGTCTTTGAGCTCTGCTTCCCCAGAACCCCGCCCCAGTAGGGAAAGAGAGACAGGCTGGTAGTATGGATCAACCTAGCAACACCCATGTTCAGTGGGGAAGCAATTACAGAAGCCAAACATTCCACCTTCAGTACCCCATGGTGACCCTGGGTCCATACTCCCAGAGGGAGAAAGTATAGGAAAGCTATCAGGGGAGTGGGTGGGATATGGCATTCTGGTGGCAGGAATTGTGGGGAATTGTACCCATCGTATCCTATGGTTTTTGTCAGGGTTTCCTTTTTATAAATAAAAATTTTAAATACTGTCTCTGAAACATGGAGGTGGAAATGATCATAAAAGGAAAGGAAATTTTCCATCGTTTCTGAAGCTGTCTCTAGATCTGATTTATCTGAGGCAACTCCCATTTTAAACACAGTGCTTTGAATGGAGTTTATGGTAATATTCCCAATGGATGTGACCAGTGGTGTTAGAGGGAACTCCTAGAGGTCTTGCCCCACATCATCTATAGGGGGGAATCCTATGATCCTCTGGATAGGACCATAGGTGATAAAAGTGGCTTGACACTGGCTAAAGAGACCATCATCGAGTGAGCTAGTCTCCTGCCCTTATCCAGCTTTTGGAGTCCCTTCTTTATCAGACAAGCTTAGACTTTCTCCCAGTTTTTACAGTGTTGAGTGGCTTTTCAAACCAATATTAGGTTTGTGAAATACAGGTTACCATTCTCTGGAGAACCTCAGGAGGTCTGATCTCTATTCGGTGAAAAGGAACACAGCAGGTTTCCCAGTTCCATGAAACAGTCAAAGATTCACATCCATCACACACACACACACACACACACACACACACACACACACACACACACACACACCTTATTCTTCCTGGGCCCTAAATGTATTTTATCCCCCACCCATGAGTGTGGCATGTGAGGAGGCAACAGAACAGAATGAAGTGGCATATGCACTTCGGACCACAGTAACACACTCTCCCACATGGTCTTCCAATCTGGTTAGATAAGGACAAACTCAGTCAGAAGGGTTGACATAGTTAGATTGGTGTCAGGATTGAAAAGGATGACAGGTATTTGGGGTACAAAGGCCTGCTTTTCTTCACTGAGCACAGTATTTTGTATTAAACTTTCATCCTTTTAATGCATACATATAGTTTTCTTTCCCTTTTCTCTTCTTTTACTTTTCACACTGGCTTTATCCAATGGTTAATGCTATTTTCCAACTTCTTACAATGAACAAAGCTGAAGAGAACATCTGTTCAGCTAATTTCCTATAAATTCATGATAATTTTCTTAGGATATGTTCCCAGAAATGAAACTGCTGGAAGCAGAAAGAATGGTGGTGGTATTCTTGCCACCACTGGAATATGGTACCTACACTACTTCCCCATTACAGGCAGACATTTCTTTAGAGAGTAAGAGACATAGAGAAAGAAGAATAGAGAGACACAGAGAAGGAGAGATGTCTGCAACACTGCTTCACAACCCATGAAGGTCCCTGAAGGGAGACACCAAGGACCTGAACTTGGGTCCTTGTGCTTGGCAGCATGTGCTACCAATTCTGCCAGTTGAGCCACCAACAGGCCCTGGAATAGTAGTGCTTTTTAAATGTGTGCTATGACCCTTAGTACAATATCATTATAGAAACAAGGAAATATAAACAAATAGATAAATTGAAGAGTAAGAAATAATGTTCAGGCTTCAAAGAGCAATGTAACTTGCCTTACAAAAAACTAAAATCTGGGCCTAATGATGGTTGATGACATAAACAGCATAGTATAGACTTGGGAATACGTAGTTATCATGATGAAAGACTGAAAAGACAACATCAACAGTTTGTGAAAAATTCTAAATTGCTGGGGGGCAGGTAACATAGCAGGTTAAGCACACATGGTACAAAGCACAAGAACAGGCATAAGGATCCAGGTTCGAGCCTCCAGCTCCCCACCTGCACGGGATCACTTCACAAGCGGTGAAGCAGGTCTGCAGGTGCCTATCCTTCTCTCCCTCTCTCTGTCTTCTCCTCCTCTCTCTCGTGATTACTCTCTGTCCTATATAACAACAATGACAGCAATAACAGTAAACAATAAGGGCAACGAAAGGAAAAAAAACAGCCTCCAGGATCAATGGATTGCAGCGCAGGCACCGCACACCAGATTAAGCCTGGAGGCAAAAAAAAAAAAATCTAAATTGCCTATAGTATAGATTTCAGTACTTCGTTTTTAGTAGAACCAGAAAACAAATGTTTGGAAACTTGTCAAAATATTACAAAAGATTGAAGTTATTTTTAAAGAGTCAAAGGTATCCTATTACAAGCAAATAAAAAGTATTCATACCCACTAACACGCTCATGAGGTCCTCTAGCTCCATCTGTCTCTCTCACACAATTTATAGAAGAAATGTGAAAACATGCCATTAAGACACTTTCTAATAGTGGACTATGGAGTTAGTTGGTTGTGGATTTATTTATTCATTCAAAAACTATGTGGAAACTGGGAGACTGCCAAACTAGACCATTTACTGAATCTAAACCCCTAAAGACATTGCCATACTCTAGCTGGGAAGCCTGGAGAACAAATCTTCCACAGAATGTTCCCTGAGACAGGCAGAGACCCAGGGCCACACAGATAGATTGACTTTTGGCAGTTAAGACCTGAGACACAGGCACAGCAGAAGTAGCTATTTAGGGAGGTCATAAACAACAAATGAGAAGAAAACACGGAAAAGGCTAAATAAATTAATTCATTAAATTAAATATCAGGGAATCTTGTCCTTGTATACGTGAATCAGAAACTGGTACAGAGTAACAGTACCCAAGAGCAGAGTATTGGGCCCACAGGAAGTGGCAGTGTTCACAAGACAAGGTCAGACAGATCTGGAGAATCTGTAATGTGTCCCACAGTCTCACTCACTCATCCATAGAATAGTATGACCTCTTCGGTCAGATATTAGCTAAATAAGACCAGGCACTGGTTTTTTTTTGTTTTGTTTTGTTTTGTTTAATTTATTTATTTTCCCTTTTGTTGCTCTTGTTGTTTAACGTTGTTGTGGTTATTGATGTCATTGTTGTTGGATAGGATAGAGAGGAATGGAGAGAGGAGGGGAAGACAGAGAGGTGGAGAGAAAGACAGACACCTGCAGATTGCTTCAACACTTGTGAAGTGACTCCCCTGTAGGTGGAGAAATGGGGGCTCTAACAGGGATCCTTACGCCTGTCCTTGTGCTTTGTGCCACATGCAGTTAACCCAGTGCTCCACCGCCCAACTCCCCAGGCACTGTTTTTTAAGAGCTGTCTCTCCAGAAGAAAGGTGGCAGGGGCAGGGGGTCTGGATGGATGGGGAGATTTTGATGGTGAGATGCTATTCCATAGAAGGTGCAGAGGGTTACTTGGCCCAACCTGTGGATCAGAAAGTGGTACTGATATCACATCTAAGTTCTCATTGGGACACTCACCCTGTTTCCCAAGTGTTGGGGAGAGGACAGAAAAGTAGCTTGGATTTAGAGACAAAAGCTTAAGACTTCACCCACATGGTTTCACATTCAGAACCACAGCCATAATTCTCTGGGAAAATAGCTCAACAACAGACCATGCTAAATGCCCAACAACAGACAGGTGGTTAAGAAAGTTAGCGTCTAGGGGTAGGCAGTGGTGCATCCAATTAAACACACATATTACCATGTTTAAAGACCTGGATTTAAGCCGCTGTTCTGAGAGAGGGGAAGAAGTGAGAGGAGGGGAGGGGAGGTGAGAGGAGGGGAGGGGAGGTGAGGGGAGGTGAGGTGAGGTGAGGGGAGAAGAGAAGAGAAGAGTCGAGAAGAGAAGGATGAGGAGGAGGAAGGAGAAGGGAATAGAAGAGAAAGGTAGTTGTGGTCTATATTCATAATGGAATACTATTCAGCTATTTAAAATGATGTAATAATCTCTTTTGTCCCATCTTGAATGGAACTTGAAGAAATCATGTTAAGTGAGATCAATCAAAAGGAGAAGAATGAACACTATATGATCTCACTTATAAGTGGAACTTAAGAAAGATAAAACACAGGGAGTCGGGCGGTAGCACAGTGGGTTAAGTGCACGTGGCACAAAGCGCAAGGACTGGTGTAAGGATCCCTGTTTGAGCCCCCAACTCCCCACCTGCAGGGGAGTCGCTTCACAGGCAGTGGAGCAGGTCTGCAGGTGTCTGTCTTTCTCTCCCACCTCTCTGTCTTCCCCTCCTTTCTCCATTTCTCTCTGCCCTATACAACAACAACAGTAGTAACTACAACAATAAAAAAGAGCAACAAAAGGGAATAAATAAATTTTTTAAAATAGAAAGAAAGATAAAACACTGGGTGAAAACCAGACTAGATGTTATCCATTGCAGAAAGCCCAAGGAAGGGAGTTGAGTGGCTATCAGGAACCCAATGCACAGTGGTGGGGCAAAATTGATGGTGGGAATGGTGTGTAGATACCTATTATGGAAGGATGAAAAAGTAACCCATGTAAGAACTGTCCTGTAAATCATTATTTTCTGGGTGGATGGTAATATGAAGATGGCCTGGTCACAACCTATGCAAGATGGCTGCAACTGGGTCCCAATGAACCACCTTCATTGAGCATGACTGTCAGCACTATGCTAAATGCTTTCTTTTTAAAATATGGAGACTGGGCAGTGGTGCACCCAGTTGAGCACACATGTTGTAGTGGCACTGGTGTTCAAGTCCCAAGTCCCCATCTGCAGGAGGTAAGCTTCATGTGCAGTGACACAGTACTGCAAGTGTTTCCTCTTTCTCTTTGGCTGTCTCCTCACCCTCCTCTCAATTTCTCTCTGTCCTATCAAATAAAAAGGGGGAAAAGTTCATTGTGTATGTATGTACTTATTTAGGAGAAAGAGAGAATCAGTAACAACTCTAGCATGTACATACCAGGGATTGAACTTGGGACTCTCACACACACCAGGCTCTGTGTTCTACCTGCTGAGTCACCTCCGGAGCTTCTCTAAATTCTGTATGCTGTACAGCCACAGTTTCACTTCATCCTTGTGACAATCCTATCAAATCAGCATTGATTCTGTCCCCTTTTGAGTATTAGGATCAGAACTCAGTGATACCACTTGAACTGTCAACCCAGGGGGCCTCCAATTCATCCTCATGCAGGAGAGCAGGACAACTTTTCATGACAGACAAGGGGATAATGACATCTTGGCTGGCTTAACATATATACTTACAGGTTCTGGTGGATTAGTTCAGTACTTTTTTTCTTCTGTGCAGAGTATAGTACATCATTTTAATGGTAATGTCTACCTAAACTTACAAAGTTACTATTAAATATTTTCTTTGATTTTAAGGAAAGTCATGTTGCAAATGTTCCTTTTTAGCAATGACTCATTAAAATTTTTTCTTTTTTGTTATTCTATGACTACACAAGATGAGAATATCAGATGAAGACTGAAAATCTTGCTCTTCAGTAGTTTTCATGTAATTATTATGATTTTTTTTTAGAAAAACTCATACTTTATTGTGGTTGCCTCAATATGTTGTTTTAAATTAAAAAAGCATCAAAGCATCTCTGCACCCTATGTGCATTTCATGAAAGATACTCTGTTAAGAGCAATAACAGATCCTCTAACAATAAAAAGAAAAGCCCCATTATAATCCTTTACTTTCAAAACTGGTCAGGTTCTAGGTACCTGGAATACAATGTATTTAAATTCTGCAAAGAAATTTTTTATAGGATAGGACAGAGTGACTTTTTAAATTATTTATTTATTTTTCCCTTTGTCGCCATTGTTGGTTTTTATTATTGTTGTTATTGATGTCATCGTTGTTAAGATAGGACAGACAGAAATGGAGAGAGAAGGGGAAGACAGAGCGGGGGAAGAGAAAAAGAGACACCTGCAGACCTGCTTCACCACTTGTGAAGTGACTCCTCTTCAGGTTAGAAGCCAGGGACTCGAACCGGGATTCTTATGCCAGTCCTTGCACTTTGCGCCACATGTGCTTAACACGCTGCGCTACCACCCAACTCCCTTTTTTATCTTTATTGATTTATTTATTGGATAGAGACAACCAGAAATCAAGAGGGAAGAGGGTGATAGAGAGGGAGCGAAACAGAGAGATACCTGCAGCCCTGCTTCACCACTTGTGAAGCTTTCCTCGTGCAGGTGGGGACCGGGCTCGAACCTGGGTCCTTGCACATTGTGACATGTGCACTCAACCAGGTGTGCCACCATCTGGTCGCAGGACAGAGTGAAATTGAGAGAGGAAGGGAAGATAGGGGAAGAGAAAGAGATGACTGCAGACCTGGTTCACTACCTGTGAAGCAACTCCTCTGTAGGTAGGGAGCTGGGGCTTGAACTGGGATACTTTCACAGGTCCTTGCACTTCGTACTATGTATGCTTAACCAGAAGCACTACTGCCGGCCCCCCCAAAGGACTTTTTCTATTGAGTATTATTATTAATTGCTATTATTTATTTTGTTACTTATACCATTTTAAAAAACCTAACAACAGAGAGATACAGGATATATATGTCAAAGGGGAGAAATACCAAAGTAATCTGAATTCTATAGAAGGGTTTTACATGTTAAATTTAATTTCCACCACAAGTAACCTATAACATTCAGAAATACTGGAAAGTAGAATACATGTTTATTTTTGTCTCAAACAGTACCACTTAGGATAATTATACTATAAGTGCAAAGTTCGTGCAAATAAGGAGGAATAAATGATTAAGAGTTTGAATCAATGACTTAGAATGCTGAACTGAGAACCTTTATTTCATCTGCTTGGTTACTGGACATAGTACTCATTTTGCTCAAGTTACCTTTTAGTCTCAAGTGCAATACACAAGTTTGACATGACAAGTGACATAGATGACATCTGTGGCTTATATGAACTCTTAACCAAGAACAGAGAAACATGGAGGAAAGAGTTACTAAAGGGAACTGAGTGATTTGCATGTATAAAGTGCAGTCCCCTTGAACAACTTTTACTGAGAAGAACCCTCAGGTCTGCTGAACTACTGACAGAGGATAAATCGACTCTAAATGTTGGTGGAGAAGATAGTGTTTTTGGTGCGTGTAGTTCCTGTTCCTGTCCCTGCAGGCCTGCAAGGCCCTACCTCTCAGTCCAAATGTACCCACTTACACCATACACCCTGAATCCCACTAGCCATAGTGCCAGATGTGGGGTACAAAATAATTCTCATTTGTTCTCTTGCAGGCAATGAAAAAGTCACCCCATCTATAGGAAATGGTGCACACTCTACAATGACTATTAGAGCCAAAATCTCTGAGTCACAGCTGCCTGCACAAGGCAATTTGGCTACTGGAAAATTCTGATTAATGACATTTTTTAAAAACCCAGAGTAACAACTTGACCTGCCAAATATTAACATATTTTTATCATTTTACCTTTTTTTTTTTTTTCCTTGGTTAACTATCACCTTCTTTCACCAGAGAAATAAAGCAGGTAAACTGAAAATTGTGCTGTAATGCAATTCAACCTCAAATCTAAATGAGTCACTCCCAGGGGTGAAAGTGGAGCTAAAAGGGGGTCTGTTGCTAACTGGGCTTTGGAATCTCTGAATGTGCCACAGGGACACTCTCCAATTGTCTCCTTGCTGAGAAGTCTTCAAGTCTTAGGAGACTAAAGTCTTCAAGTCTTAGGAGACTAAAGTCCCTGAGTGTCAATCAGAAGCACAGGCCTACCCGCCCACAAATTGATGACTGGGTGAGAACAGAGAAGTCCCCATCCAGCAACCCCTTCCACCCCAGTTCAGTGGCAGGTGAACTCCCCTGCACTCCAGCCAAAGAGAGGCAACAGTGCTTCAATCTCCCTAACAAAGCCCCTGCAGAATCAATCAACACTGACGACGGTTCTGCTGGCAATGGCCATATTTTAATCCATACAAGAGTGCCACCGCTGATAAATCATGGATTCCGAATCCCAAGACCTTCACCTAGAGCGACAGGCTGGTGGGGTCCCCCAGCCAGGAGGAGCCCAGAGTTTCCTCGGCCAGTGCTGGCAGGTCCCCTCTGCTAGCCACCTCGCCTAAGCTCGCCACCCCCTCCCCACCTCTTGCAACTCTTCTCTCCTTTAGGCTCCCCAAGTCTAATTTGTCCCAACACCCGGGGCGCATCGCAGGGATGGGTGGTGGGGGTGGGGCGAGGTGGTGGGCAGCGGCCCCTACACACACACCCCAGCCAGCCCACCTGGCCGCACCTGCCACCCCCTGGCCAAGGCGCACAGGGCTGTGTTCATCACATCATTATTTCTCCCGCAAGAGAGGGAAGGGGCGCGAGCAACAACAGCTGCTGCCAGGGGAGGCTTGGTTACAAAATCCTTTTCCAGAGAGCACCTCATTTAGCAACCTCCCCTAAAAAAGCCCGCGCATTTGCTCAAACTTGGAAAGCAGGGCGTTGGCCACCCCCTGCCAGCGCACGCCTTCCCCCCACCCCAGTCGCAGCAGTTGAGGCCACCCCGCTTCAGCGACCCCACACCTCTCCTTTCCCGCGGGTCCCAGAGAGCATCACCACACGGAATTGACCAAGGAGGTTGGGGAGGGGGTGCAATGTGCCGCCTGCCCCACCACCACCACGGTGGTTGCCCCTCGGGCACAGGAACCCAAGTCCCAGTAAGCATGTAGCCCTCTCGCTGGTCAGCCCCTCCATGGGTCTCCTGGCTACTGGGCTCACAGGGCCAAGGAAGGACCTTCGCACCTCCGCGGCACCCCACTCGGCGCCCGCCGTGCACCCCAGAGCCCGGGACCCAGGGACCCACCACGGTGCAGGACGCGAGTGCTGCCTCCAGGCACTCAGTGCCGCCTGGACGCAGGCCACGCTGCCAACTCGGGGTCCCACGCACAGGTGCTGGGGGACCTCGCTCTTGCTCGGGAGCAGCGACCTACGCGCACCTGCCCCCAAGCAGTTTCCCGCAGGGTCCCCCGCCCACACCCGCGCGCTCCGCAGGGACCCTACCCCACCACCTGCCACGCCCCCCCCCCCCCCCCCGCCGGCTCCCGCACCCAACCCGACCAGGCCTCTCAGTTGCACCTTCCTCAGAGCAGACATCCTCCAGTGCTCCAGGCTCCGCAGGTGCCCGGCCACATGGCAAGCGGATACCTATGCGGGCATCTTAGTCCCGTTGCCTTCGAGACTCGAGGCTCCGTTGGTCAGCTAGTCAGGGTTCCTGTTGGTCCAGCACTGCTGAGCCACTGCTGCCTAGCGCTGTGACCTCGCTCCAGCCTGGTTTTGGTCTGTGCCAGCGGCTGGCGCCTGCGCACTCAGTGCCCAGGGAGGCACCTGCGCACTGGGGGGTGGAGGGGTGTGCGCAGTCCACCCAAGGGGCCAGCCCCCTGCACGCCTGGGGGGGCGCTCAGCCTCTGATGCCTCACACCTCGCGCCCCAGCCCAGGCCCCTAGCCTGCCCTCCTTCACCCCACCCCCGAGTCCCTCCAAACAGACAATTGTTTCCAGGGACCCGCGGGTAAAGCTGGGAAATGGGGACCACAGAGGGCCCAGGGAGCATGTCCTGCCAGGGCTGAGGCCTCCACCTCGGTGCGCTCAAGCCCAGCCCTGGGCGCTGCAAAGTACCCTGCAGGACCGCGCAGACCCGCGCAGGAAGGCCCGCTGGGGACACAAAGCTCCAGCGCGCGAAGCTCCTGTGCCCACAGAAGTCTTCACAGTGGCTGCTCTGCTCTGTGCACCAGAGAGAGAGAGAAAGAAAGAAAGGACAGAGGGAGTAAGGAAGGGAGGGAAGGCATGAGAGTGAGAGTGTGTATGCACGCTGGGAGAGTACAGTGATCAAATTGGAGTTGGTGACCCATAGTTGAACTCAACATCTGGAAGTATCTCTTTGAGATACAAGATAAAGCCATTCTCATTACTTCCTAGACATGTTCTATGCCCTCAATTTAAAACATGGGCATTTCAACAGGCCAATAAAAATAAAATACCATGATGTGGAGTGTGGTTCAAAAAGAGGAGAGATATAGACAGACATACAGATAGAGAGACACAGAAAGAGGAAGGAAACCTGGAGAAATATGAAAGTCTTCTATAAATTTCCAAAAAAGATGATGCTAAGAAACTGCTCTCAACCCCTGTCCCCTAAACCTGTAGCCTGGAAGGCACTGTCCAGTACAGCTTTGGGGGTGTAAGGGAGCTATGCTCACAGAGGAATGAGTGCACTTTCCATGTAAACATGTTGACCTCCTCTCATGAGCTGAACAAGAAAAAGGAGGAGACACAGAATAACAGAAGGAAAATGAGGAGGCACCACCCTGCACTTGTGAAGTCTCATTTACCTTCCAAGTTCAAATATCTAGAAAACGATTAAATCATAAAACCTAACAAGAAACACTAAAATGCTATTCCACATCATACAACATGTTGCTTTCAAAGAAGGTCCAGAAATCACCCCTTTCCCCCATTCAATTACCAACCACCTGGCTAAGTGCATACATTACAGTGCTCAAAGATCTGGGTTCAAGCCCCAGGTCCCCACCTGCAGAAAGGAAGCTTCATGAGTAGTGAAGTAGAACTGCAGTTGTCTCAACTGGTAGGGCGCCAGACCTGCATGCCTAAGATTCCTGGCTTGACTCCTGGCAGCATATGTGCCAAAGTGGTGCTCTGGTGTTTCTCCACCCCATCTCATATGAAACTCTCTCTCAAGTATAATAAATAAAAAATGAACCTTGAAAAATGGTTTAAGGATCTGGGGATATAATTCACCAGGTAAAGCGTGTGCCTTGTTATGTGGGCACAGTTCAGGTTTGAGTCCTGGCACTGCCTGGGAGATGCTACAGCACTAGAGGAAGACCTGGTGCTGTGGTGTTTCTCTATCTGAAAAAAAAGGGGGTTGGGTGGTGGTACAGCAGGTTAAGTGCAGGTGGCTCCAAGTGCAAGGACCTGTGTTAAGGATCCCAGTTTGAGCCCTCAGCTCTCCACTTGCAGGGGAGTCACTTCAGAGACGGTGAAGCAGGTCTGCAGGTGTCTGTCTTTCTCTCCTCCTCTCTGTCTTCCCCTCTTCTCTCCATTTCTCTCTGTCCTGTCCAACAACGATGACATCAATAACAACAACAGTAATAACTACAACAATAAAAAAGGGCAACAAAAGGGAAATAAATAAATAAATATATTTTTAAAAATATTTTTATTTATAATTTATTCCCTTTTGTTGCCCTCGTTGTTTTATTGTTGTAGTTATGCTTGATGTCGTTGTTATTGGATAGGACAGAGAGAAATGGAGAGAGGAGGGGAAGACAAAGAGGAGGAGAGAAAGATAGACACCTCAAGACCTGCTTCACTGCTTGTGAAGCGATTCCCCTGCAGGTGGGGAGCCAGGGGCTCGAACCGGGATCCTTCAGCCAGTCCTTGTGCTTTGCGCCACCTGTGCCCAACCCACTGCGCTACCACAGACTCCCAATAAATAAATATTTTTTAGAAGAAAGAAAAAGGAGCCCAGTTTGGTGAAATCATGCATATAGAAGGCCCTGTCTCCTCAAAAAGAAATTGTGCAAAATATCATATGCTTGGAATTTCACAAATAGCAGCAGGGCATAGTAATCAGGAATAGATGCAAGAGGAAAGCATGCTCGTGCTCACAACTTCTTTTTGCAGACTGGATTTTAAATTTTCTGAATATTGAAAATAGAACATATTTTGACTTTAGGGGAGCTGCTATTATTTTTTCCCGTTAGGGGGAATGGGAATGGGAGACAAGAGATCATTTCCCATTGGAAATACTGGATTTTGAGAGGTTGTTTTTCACTGCTAATGAACACTCATGCTGATGGTTTTCCAGTTGAAAAAAGGTGGTGTCTGTGCAGCTGTTTGTTCCAGGATCAAGTTTCTGCTGTAAATAGGAGATTCTGGGATGAACAGACATAGGACATGTTTTGTGGGTCTGCAAATTGGGAGGGAGTTAAGACACAGCTGTATGGTCTGGGCCACACGTGCAGGTACGACCTTTCTTTGTTGGGGCTGTTTGAAATCAGATGTCTGCTCACCTCTATTTCTGATACACAAAGGCTGGGTCTGAGGGATGGACAGTAGCACAGCAGGTTAAAAATAACAACAACAAAAAAAGAGGGGGAAATGGCCTCCAGGAGCAGTGGATTTGTAGTACAGGCACCAAGCCCCAGAGATAACCCTGGAGACAAAAAGAAAAAATAAAGAAAGGTTGGGTACTACTATGCAATTCCTGCAAACTCCTGCTTAGAGATTCCTGTCAAGCCCTGTGTGTCATCATATATATATATATATATATATATACCTCCAGGGTTATTGCTGGGGCTCAGTAGCTGCACCACGAATCCACCACTGCTCCTAGAGGCCATTTTCCCCATTTGTTGCCTTTATTGTTGTTGTTATTGTTGCCATTGATATTGTTGTTGTTGAATAAGACAGAGAGAAATGGAGAGAGAAGGGGAAGACAGAGAAGGGGAGAGAAAGATAGACACCTGCAGATCTCCTTTACCATCTGTGAAGTGACACCCACGCAGATGTGGAGCCAGGGGCTCAAACTGGGATCCTTAGGCCTGTCCTTGTGTTTTGTGCCATGTGTGCTTAAGCCAGTGCGCTATCCTCGGCCCTTGTGTCTTATATACTTATGTGCATTACATCACAATATGTGCTTTACATGTGCTGGACACTGCACAGTGCAGTAAATGTACTCACAGTGCACTGTGTGCTGTACGAGGTGTAGCCAATGTGTGTGATGCACTAGTAGTCTGCACCACACCATGCATATATGTATATGGTTCACACAGGAGTGCAGGCTGCATGTACAGTTCATACTGCATAGATAATAAAATATAAGGCCTTGCCTCTTCATGCTGCAGATGAATAATCTGAGCTCAGAAAGGAAGCATCCAAGCAGGTAAAGTGGAGGTGCCTGTATCCATCACACGTTCAATTCCATCCTGGCTCTCAAGATGTCACAGAGCATCTTCCTTACTTCATAAAGTGTTCTACATGCATCTCCCAAGCACATCACCCCACCTTCTTGTGATGCTGCCATTACTGTGATCCCAATTTTAAAGGTGAAATGGAAACTCAGAGAATTTAAGTAAATGTCAAGAGTCATAAAATAAGTAGCAAAACTCAGACACAGAGCCAAGTCCTCAAGCTCCAAGCCCCGTGGTTTTTCCAGGCTCCTGCAGATTCATTGAGATTCCATGTGCTCTGCAGCTTTAATGCCAACCACGGCACTTTGATTTGAAGGATGATGATTCCCTTAAAGTCCTGGA
This sequence comes from Erinaceus europaeus, assembly GCF_950295315.1. Lineage (NCBI taxonomy): Eukaryota > Metazoa > Chordata > Mammalia > Eulipotyphla > Erinaceidae > Erinaceus > Erinaceus europaeus. The sequence goes on along the minus strand of NW_026647127.1, from coordinate 342,460 downwards.
ATTCTTTGTTACTGGTGGTAGGGCTGCATGTGGGGGTCAGAGCACTCACATGCAGCCATGTAGCCGTGATGACCTCATGTCCCATCACATAAGCCCCGAGTCCAGCTCCCCATGGAAGTAGTCCCAAGCCCATCATAGCCTCTGCCAATAATAACCTAGTCACCATGGTCACCAGGATGTCTGTATCTTGCTTTCTGACAATGGCTGTTTCATTGCTTTATCACAGGCTAACTTCAGAAGTCCTGAATATACAGATTTTATTTTCATAGGACAGGTGCCCTTTGCTTGGTCCAGGTATCACTGTCATGGCCTCTGTGGGATGAGTGCAAGGCTCAGAGCTTCCTTAGCCTCTGACACACAGAGGACACAGAGGGCTCTCTCATCTGAAAGCCCCATGGGCTATGCAAATGACACGAAACTACCCATTACACATGTCTTCAGATTTGAAGGCCCTCTTCTGTCCTTGTGTCCACACACTGCCTTCTTCCCTATCTGTTCACCCTTTTACCCACACTTGAAAATGTCCCTCCCCTCTCAGGAAAACTTGCTGGACTAATGTGAGCAGAAGGAATTGTTTATCTTTCTAGTTACTACCCTCACATTCTCAGACACTGTATAAAACTCACGTCTAACGCTTCCTAGCCCCATGGGCTCATGTTTCTGACAGCAGGATTCTGTGCATTTTCTCAGCACCCAGACAGCACTGACACATACTCAGAACTAAACATAATATGTGTCAACATGACAAAGTGCCACATTTAGATGTCAGTCCCTTCTCTTTGTCTACAGGGTGGTCTCACCTCTGGGTGAAGGCACTCCTTATCTGCTCCTCTCAGAGGAGGTTTTAACAGACACATCTCATGCTTTCTTAGGGAAAAGATCTAATCACAACTAGTTACTGCACTTCAACATCCTCTGAGAGAAGTGATGTAGCAGATGAATGTACTAAGGACAGACTGAACTAGTTAACATGAAAAGTCACCACCACCCTATAGCCTGAGACAGGCCTCAACTGTGAATACTGCACTGTGTGTATCTAGTGGAGAGATAGAGAGACAGACACAGAAAGAGAGAGAGAGAGAGAGAGAGAGAGAGAGATGGAGGGGTCAGGCACAGCAATAGTGCTTATCTGGTATGTAAAGGATGGGAGAATATATGAGAGTGGAAAACATGAACATGATCTCGACTCCCCTTGAATGATCACTGGAGTACAGGAGGGTCTGAACATCTGGTCCCTCATAACCCAAACACCTGTGACCTGATCTGGAAATCACAGGGACACAGAATACAGGACTTGAAAGAGCCCTGAGGGTCATCTGGTTGAACACCTATGAGCCTCAAAAATGAGAGATGCTGAGATATCGCTCAGCTGAGGACCAGATAGGAAGAGAGGTCCTTTACTGAGGGATACACAAGGGTCACCCCCAAGCCCTGGCCCTTTGGAAATGAGTGAGCCACAGGAACAGGAAGAGAGCCCACCAACTCTCTCACAGGGATGGATGTGATCCTGAGCCTTCTGCCTACCACGCGCCTCACTCAGGCTTTGTAGGGACGTATCCTCCACAGGGCAGGTATCCTGTTATTCCAGAAACCTTCTATCCAGTGTGGAGGGTTTTCTTTATGATGCAGGTAACATTCAAATAAATACACATTAACTGACATCTTTAGAAAGTGGCTTCCCTAGGGAACACGTCATTTCTGAAGAAAAGAATGATCATTAGACCCAGTCTCTAAAGAGTGGAATTGATGGGAAACTTGAAGCATCAGCTTTGTTGGATGTGACAGGTGCATATTTATTTGATGTCCATTGACGGGTAATGACGGCACAAGATGTGCGGCACAACTGAAGGCTGCTGCTGGAAGCAGGGATATAAAATGTACCTCTGTGCCTCGCTCATGTCTGCCCCTGGAGAGCTCCCCATAGGCAGGGGAGCCCCTGAGTTGTTATGGGCTTTGGGACAAAGCACTGCTGCTATTCAGGCAGAAGAGCTTCCTGGGAGTGTTGCTGCCCAGGCTCTGACATTCAGAAACCTTCCACAGAAGGTCAGCTCACTTGAAGGCCTGACCACCAGCTCTGTGGCATGTGTCTCTTCCTTTTTCTTGTTCAGCTCATGAGAGGAGCTCAACATGTTTACATGGAAAGTGCACTCATTCCTCTGTGAGCATAGCTCCCTTACACCCCCAAAGCTGTACTGGACAGTGCCTTCCAGGCTACAGGTTTAGGGGACAGGGGTTGAGAGCAGTTTCTTAGCATCATCTTTTTTGGAAATTTATAGAAGACTTTCATATTTCTCCAGGTTTCCTTCCTCTTTCTGTGTCTCTCTATCTGTATGTCTGTCTATATCTCTCCTCTTTTTGAACCACACTCCACATCATGGTATTTTATTTTTATTGGCCTGTTGAAATGCCCATGTTTTAAATTGAGGGCATAGAACATGTCTAGGAAGTAATGAGAATGGCTTTATCTTGTATCTCAAAGAGATACTTCCAGATGTTGAGTTCAACTATGGGTCACCAACTCCAATTTGATCACTGTACTCTCCCAGCGTGCATACACACTCTCACTCTCATGCCTTCCCTCCCTTCCTTACTCCCTCTGTCCTTTCTTTCTTTCTCTCTCTCTCTGGTGCACAGAGCAGAGCAGCCACTGTGAAGACTTCTGTGGGCACAGGAGCTTCGCGCGCTGGAGCTTTGTGTCCCCAGCGGGCCTTCCTGCGCGGGTCTGCGCGGTCCTGCAGGGTACTTTGCAGCGCCCAGGGCTGGGCTTGAGCGCACCGAGGTGGAGGCCTCAGCCCTGGCAGGACATGCTCCCTGGGCCCTCTGTGGTCCCCATTTCCCAGCTTTACCCGCGGGTCCCTGGAAACAATTGTCTGTTTGGAGGGACTCGGGGGTGGGGTGAAGGAGGGCAGGCTAGGGGCCTGGGCTGGGGCGCGAGGTGTGAGGCATCAGAGGCTGAGCGCCCCCCCAGGCGTGCAGGGGGCTGGCCCCTTGGGTGGACCGCGCACACCCCCCCACCCCCCAGTGCGCAGGTGCCTCCCTGGGCACTGAGTGCGCAGGCGCCAGCCGCTGGCACAGACCAAAACCAGGCTGGAGCGAGGTCACAGCGCTAGGCAGCAGCCGCGCTGCCAGCGCTGGACCAACAGGAACCCTGACTGACTGACCAATGGAGCCTCGAGTCTCGAAGACAACAGGACTATGATGCCCGCATAGGGGCCTGCTTGCCATGTGGCCGGCCACCTGCGGAGCCTGGAGCACTCCAGGATGTCTGCTCTGAGGAAGGTGCGACTGCGGGGCCAGGTCGGGTCGGAGCGTGGCTGCCATCGGGGGGCGGGCGGGGGGGTGACAGGTGGCGGGGTAGGGTCCCCGCGGAGCGTGCGGGTGTGGGCGGGGGACCCTGCGCGAGACTGCGTGGGTGCGGGAGCGCGTAGGTCTCTGCTCCCGAGCCAGAGCGAGGCCCCCCGGCACCTGTGCGTGGGACCCCGAGTTGGCAGCGTGGCCCCGCGCCCAGGCGGCACTGAGTGCCCGGAGCCAGCACTCGCGTCCTGCACCGTGGCGGGTCCCTGGGTCCCGGGCTCTGGGGTGCACGGCGGGCGCCGAGTGGGGCGCCGCGGAGGTGCGAAGGTCCCTCCTCGGCCCTGTGAGCCCAGTAGCCAGGATACCCATGGAGGGGCTGACCAGCGAGAGGGCTACATGCTGACTGGGAATCGGGTTCCTGCGCCTGAGGGGCAACCACCGTGGTGGTGGTGGTGGGGCAGGCGGCACATTGCACCCCCTCCCCAACCTCCTTGGTCAATTCCGTGTGGTGATGCTCTCTGGGACCCCCGGGAAAAGAGAGGTGTGGGGTCGCTGGTGTGGGGTGGCCTCAGCTGCTGCGACTGGGGTGGGGGGAAGGCGTGCGCTGGCAGGGGGTGTCCAACGCCCTGCTTTCCAAGTTCGAGGGAGCACGCTGGCTTTTTTAGGGGAGGTTGCTAAGCAAGGCGCTACACAGAAGAGGATTTTGTAACCAAGCCTCCCCTGGCTGCAGCTGTTGCTGCTAGTGCCCCTTCCCTCTCTTGGGGGCGGCGGGTGCGGCCAGGTGGGCTGGCTGGGATGTGGGTGTGTTGGGGGGCCGCTGCCCACCACCTCGCCCCACCCCCACCACCCATCCCTGCGATGCGCCCCGGGTGTCGGGACAAATTAGACTTGGGGAGCCTAAAGGAGAGAAGAGTTGCAAGAGGTGGGGAGGGGGTGGCGAGCTTGGGCGAGGTGGCTAGCAGAGGGGACCTGCCTGCACTGGCCCAGGAAACTCTGGGCTCCTCCTGGCTGGGGGACTCCACCAGCCTGTCGCTCTTGGTGAAAGTCTTGGGTTTCGGAATCCATGATTTATCAGCGGTGGCACTCTTGTATGGATTAACAATATGGCCATTGCCAGCAGAACAGTCTTCATTATTGATTGATTCTGCAGGTGCTGTGTTAGGGAGATTGAAGCACTGTTGCCTCTCCATCACCTTTGGCTGGAGTGCGGGGGGGGGGCACCTCACCTGCCTCTGAACTGGGGTGGAAAGGGTTGCTGGCTGGGGACTTCTCTGTTCTCACCCAGTCATCAATTTGGGGGCGGGTAGACCTGTGCTTCTGATTGACACTCAGGGACTTTAGTCTCCTAAGACTTGAAGACTTCTCAGCAAGGAGACAATTGGAGAGTGTCCCTGTGGCACATTCAGAGATTCCAAAGCCCAGTTAGCAACAGACCCCCTTTTAGCTCCACTTTCACCCCTGGGAGTGACTCATTTAGATTTGAGGTTGAGTTGCATTACAGCACAATTTTCAGTTTACCTGCTTTATTTCCCTGGTGAAAGAAGGTAATAGTTAACCAAGGCAAAAAAAAAAAAGGTAAAATGATAAAAACATGCTAATTTTTGGCAGGTCAAGTTGTTACTCTGGGTTTTCAAAAAATGTCATTAATCAGAATTTTCCAGTAGCCAAATTGCCTTGTGCAGGCAGCTGTGACTCAGAGATTTTGGCTCTAATAGTCGTTGTAGAGTGTGTACCATTTCCTTTAGATGGGGTGACTTTTTCATTGCCTGCAAGAGAACAAATGAGAATTATTTTGTACCCCACATCTGGCATTATGGCTAGTGGGATTCAGGGTGTATGGTGTAAGTGGGTACATTTGGACTGAGAGGTAGGGCCTTGCAGGCCTGCAGGGACAGGAACAGGAACTACACGCACCAAAGACACTATCTTCTCCACCAACATTTAGAGTCGATTTATCCTCTGTCAGTAGTTCAGCAGACCTGAGGGTTCTTCTCAGTAAAAGTTGTTCAAGGGGACTGCACTTTATACATGCAAATCACTCAGTTCCCTTTAGTAACTCTTTCCTCCATGTTTCTCTGTTCTTGGTTAAGAGTTCATATAAGCCACAGATGTCATCTATGTCACTTGTCATGTCAAACTTGTGTATTGCACTTGAGACTAAAAGGTAACTTGAGCAAAATGAGTACTATGTCCAGTAACCAAGCAGATGAAATAAAGATTCTCAGTTCAGCATTCTAAGTCATTGATTCAAACTCTTAATCATTTATTCCTCCTTCTTTGCACGAACTTTGCACTTATAGTATAATTATCCTAAGTGGTACTGTTTGAGACAAAAATAAACATGTATTCTACTTTCCAGTATTTCTGAATGTTATAGGTTACTTGTGGTGGAAATTAAATTTAACATGTAAAACCCTTCTATAGAATTCAGATTACTTTGGTATTTCTCCCCTTTGACATATATATCCTGTATCTCTCTGTTGTTAGGTTTTTTAAAATGGTATAAGTAACAAAATAAATAATAGCAATTAATAATAATACTCAATAGAAAAAGTCCTTTGGGGGGGGCTGGCAGTAGTGCTTCCGGTTAAGCATACATAGTACGAAGTGCAAGGACCTGTGAAAGTATCCCAGTTCAAGCCCCAGCTCCCTACCTACAGAGGAGTTGCTTCACAGGTAGTGAACCAGGTCTGCAGTCATCTCTTTCTCTTCCCCTATCTTCCCTTCCTCTCTCAATTTCACTCTGTCCTGCGACCAGATGGTGGCACACCTGGTTGAGTGCACATGTCACAATGTGCAAGGACCCAGGTTCGAGCCCGGTCCCCACCTGCACGGGGAAAGCTTCACAAGTGGTGAAGCAGGGCTGCAGGTATCTCTCTGTTTCGCTCCCTCTCTATCACCCTCTTCCCTCTTGATTTCTGGCTGTATCTATCCAATAAATAAATCAATAAAGATAAAAAAGGGAGTTGGTGGTAGCGCAGCGTGTTAAGCACATGTGGTGCAAAGTGCAAGGACTGGAATAAGAATCCCAGTTCGAGCCCCTGGCTCCCCACCTGGAGAGGAGTCGCTTCACAAGTGGTGAAGCAGGTCTGCAGGTGTCTCTTTTTCTCTTCCCCCGCTCTGTCTTCCCCTTCTCTCTCCATTTCTTTCTGTCCTATCTTAACAACGATGACATCAATAACAACAATAATAAAACCAACAATGGCAACAAAGGGAAAAATAAGTAAATAATAAAAAAATTCACTCTGTCCTATCCTATAAAAAAGTGCTTTGCAGAATTTAAATACATTGTATTCCAGGTACCTAGAACCTGACTCGTATTGAAAGTAAAGGATTATAATGGGGCTTTTCTTTTTATTGTTAAAGGATATTATTGCTCTTAACAGAGTATCTTTCATGAAATGCACATAGGGTGCAGAGATGCCTTAATGCTTTTGTTATTTAAAACAACATATTGAGGTGATGACTAGGAGATAGCTCACTTAGTAGAACACAAACTTTGCCATGCTAAGTATTCATAGGAGCACCATGCAGAGGGGAAACTCCATGAGTGGTAAAGTAGTGTTGTGGTGTTTCTCCTCCCTCTCTCCCCCCTCTCTCTTCCTCCTTTCCCCTCCTCTCTCTCTCCCCCTTTCTATATTCCATCCTCTGTATGAAAAAAAAAGAGATAATAGTCTACTTGGAGTGGTTGATTGTTGCAGACACTGGTGGCAAAAAAGTAAGTATATAATATTGATTTAAGAAAACATGGAAGTCATAGTTTCTCAGTTGCCCAAGTTATTGAATAATAGGCACTTTGACTACAGATTTTAAAGGAGTGTTAATTAAGTATATTATATTGACACACAGAATAGATATGCCCTGGTCTTTCACTGGACACAATAAAAATAACTATGCCTTTGTGTCCTGGGCAGAAGGGAGTCCTGTGTCAGCACTGCCAGTACATTGGTTATGAAGAGTTGTGTTCAGGAAATCAGTCGTAAGGACAAGATGAGTCAGTGGGCAGCACATATACCTTACCATGAGTTTTAGTCTTGGCACCACATGGGAGTCCCATGGATAGCACTGGGGTAGCTCCCCTGATGAGGCAGAATGATGATATGATACTCCTCTTCTCTCCTGTCCCCCAGATAGTGAAGAAAGAAAAAGGGCCAAAGAGGTCTCTCAGTAGTGTTATCTGCCACGCATGAAGCCATAAATTGATGTTGCATATGTACAAGGCTCAGAGCTCATTTCTGGCACTACATTAAAACAAACAAATAAGCAGGAAGTCAGCAAGCAGAGTGTTCTTGTGCAGTTAAATCACTTGTAAGGACTGACAAAGTTGCTCACTTGGATAATGCAGAGCTTTGCCACATGTGTGACCCAAGTTTGAGCCCGGGCCCCCATAGCATTAAAGAAAGCCTCAGTTCTCCGGTCTCTCTCACTCTTTCTACTTCTGCCCATTAAAAAGAAAAGTCATTCCAGCCTTTCCTTAAAATCATAGAAAATATGGTAATAGTAACTTTGTAAGTTTAGGTAGGCATTACCTTTAAAATGATGTACTATACTCTGCACAGAAGAAAAAAAGTACTGAACTAATCCACCAGAACCTGTAAGTATATATGTTAAGCCAGCCAAGATGTCATTATCCCCTTGTCTGTCATGAAAAGTTGTCCTGCTCTCCTGCATGAGGATGAATTGGAGCCCCCCTGGGGTGACAGTTCAAGTGGTATCACTGAGTTCTGATCCTAATACTCAAAAGGGGACAGAATCTATGCTGTTTTGATAGGATTGTCACAAGGATGAAGTGAAACTGTGGCTGTACCGCATACAGCATTTAGAGAAGCTCTGGAGGTGACTCAGCAGGTAGAACACAGATAGGACAGAGAGAAATGGAGAAAGGAGGGGAAGACAGAGAGGAGGAGAGAAAGATAGACACCTGCAGACCTGCTTCACTGTCTGTGAAGCGACTCCCCTGCAGGTGGGGAGCCGCGGGCTCGAACCGGGATCCTTATGCCGGTTCCTGCACTTTGCGCCACATGCGCTTAACCCACTGTGCCACAGCCCGACCACCTTGTCATTTTTTTTGACCTTTATTAACAGATACTTGCAGCTTGTTGACTTTTTTTTTAAATCAAGTTGTAAACTTTTATTACAAATTAAAAATGAGGTTCTTAAAAATCTCAACTGGACCAGATATGAAATAATTTAAAAACCTTTTAAGGTTTACTGAGAAAAACCAGGCCTTTTAAAAACACACACACACACACACGTTTGTCATTACCAAAAAGAGACATCTTTAGGTAAAAATAATAAAAACCCCATGCTGCATAGATAATGCAGATAGTCTGGTTATCTGCTCAAGGGGCAAAAAGCAAGCACTTAAGGTCTTCAGCTCATTCCTGTTGTTGAAACCATGTCCGTTCCTTACATTGAACCATTTTACTGTTACCATAACCTTCATTGCCTTGACCTTCTTGTCCCTGCCAGCAGGCGCCACCGATGTGAGGCTGCCTGGTCAGCCGCTCCCTGTGCCACTGCCATTGTAACAGGCTTGGTGTCGGTGGAGCTGAGGGCAGGGGCAGCTGGCAGCTGATGGGTCTTGGCCACCCTGCTCATGGTTGTAGTGATGGTGACTGGGGCCAGCTGCTGCAGCTGCAGCTTCTCCCAGGGTGTGATGGTAACTAGGTGGCGGTGGTGGTGGGGCTACTCAGGGCTCTCTGCGGTCAGCTCTCAGCTTGTCATTTTTAAGCCAGGTTGTAGTAGGAATGAACATGTCTGGCTCCACTCAGAAACATTTCTTTTTAATATTTACTATGGCTTTCAATTTCCCACCCTTTCCCATCCAAGTTCAGCTCATTAGCAAATCCTGTAACAAGTCTAGAATGAAATTTTCAAGAGAAAATGATCTTCTCTCCTACTTCAAAAAGCCTAAAGATTCAGTGGAAAGACAGAGGTATTTATTCCTTCTAGCATAGGTGATTGTCTTATGATTAATAAAGAAGTAGCTACAATTCAAGGGCCAGAGGGTAAGCTATTGCCCAGGGGTTCTGTTCAACATTTTGTTAATTAGGAAATTCCTGAGCCCAATTAGTCAAGTAATGATTTGAATATTTTCTTTGTAAATAGATTGAGGTAAATTAGTTCTCCTCCAGGACCATATTTAAAGCTGAATCTCCATCAAAATCCAAAGGCACACATCTGTGAAAAATGGCAAAAAAGGCTCCCAAGTTCTAGGTTTAATCCACCATACCACCATAAGCCAGAGTTGAGCAGTGCTCTGGTAAAAAAAAATAATAATATAAATAAAAAATAAATCTACCATCCTCAAAGTATGTCTTTGGGGGAAAATAATTTCATGGGAGGAGAAGAATAGAGATTCCTTTTGAGAGATAAGAACAACTTTTTGGGAAAATTTGACCAGTGAGGGAAGCAGAATTTTATGTGTAGACATGTTTTTTTTTCACCATGTCTCTTCTGGCTAACATCCTAGCTGGCCTTCTGTTACCCCTTCACAATGTTCTCGGTGTTAACTATTTAAAGATGGCATCGAAGAACACATGGTGAGTTCCTCACCATTTCTTAATCTCATATGTGAAGGTGGTGTGCATGTTACTAATCACCACTTATTTTTCTCTAATCCGTCTTCTAATGCCTACTTAAGCAGTATCTGAAGAACTCAAATGGGTAGAGGATAATATTGCCTGTTTGGACACCAGAGAACATTCATATTTAATCTTTTTTTCCCCTTCTTTCTCTCACTCATTCATTGGCCGATGTACTCCCAATGTGCAGGTGTTTAAAATCCCTGAAAATCATGCTTTCTCTTCATTTTTTTGCTGAGTTTATGTGTGAAGAAATATATTATTTTAAATGTCTGTTTTCTTTTTTATAAATTTTATTTTTGAAAGAGAAGCAGAGACACACACAGAGAGAAACCCATATTTAATTTTAAATGTCTTTTTTTCAGAAATGTTTCTTTTTAATATTCTATTTACTTATATATTACCTGGGTAGAGACAGAAATTGAGAGGGAAGCAGGAGATGGTGAGATTAGAGAAAGGACAATTAGGAAAGTGCCCTTCATTTTCCAAGGATGCCAGTTTTGACCTGTGAACTTCTGACCTGCATGTGGTGTGCAGGTGCCAGTGTCAGCAGAATGAGTGACTATTCCATGAACTATTGTCCCCACATTTGGCTTCTGTCTGGAAAGTGCTGGCTAAGGAGTAAAAGGCTAGTAGCTGCGGGACTAGTGTGGGAGAGGCTTCACCTTGAACTTTGCTGTGAAGTGTGCTGATGACAGTAACAGCCATCCAGAAATCAGAAGTGCATCTCTAGTCTCTGCTACTGTCTCCTCCTGTGCTGACTTCAGACTCAGCCATGTACTTGCTCTGGCCCCCGGGACATTGACAGGTGGGAATCAGCAGAGTCCTCAGTGCCTGTCTGGCTGTGGGGAGCCCTACTTCCAGCACTGAGGAAGCTAGGTGCCACCCTGTGGAGGCCTGGGGAACAGGCAAGACACACATAGTAGCTCCAGTGGAGCTGTTAGCTGCCTGCAGACACACGTGACCTCAGCTGATGCAGAGCTGCCCTGAGGAGCCCACCAAGGGCTGATCAGACCCCGAGCAAAGAGAGGGGTCATCTAAGGCACAGAGTCAAGAAGTGATATTTATTATAGCAATAAGCAAGAAAGTACAGTAAAAGACTATATAACTGCATATATACCATGAAAAGAATAATAAGTGAGAAATTTCTGTGAAAAGACCAGGGTGTAAGGGATCAAGGAAAATGACCCAAATGAAATGAGCTGGATATGGAATGTTGACATTTTCCATTGTGACCCCACTAGACAAAAAGTTTAAAAGAAGTGTCTTAGTCAGATGGCTTCATGTCTTCCACCAGGAGTTTTACACATAGATGGCAGGACTGAGGAATAATTCAAAATTCTGCAAAGTATTAGAATATAATTGCTCTCAATTGTATATCATACTAATAGGAAAAAGAAAGGGTCAGTTCTCAGAAGGGGAAGGCTGGCTGTAGGCATTCCAGCAGACACCCAGGTGGCGTCACTGATTGCAGACCTGCCAGGGGAGCCCCCAGCAAGGTGCTGAGAGGAGCCCTGAGCTCCTTAGCAGCTGAGCAGGGTGTAGATAGACAGGGTGCTGCCTGGACCCCGCTCAGAGAGGTCTGAGATGGTGCATCACTGCGCCTTTCTGTAGGTGTCACTCTCCCATCTTGGAATTAGGAGGCTGTCTTATTGTCATGCCTGAAGTGAAAAACAGAGAGCTGTCTTAGTTAAGTCACATTCTCAGATAGTAGCTTCCTCTTGATTCCTGAAGAAATGTATTATCCCAGGAGATAATTTCTCCAAGGAGATAAATGCATGAAGGGGCTGAGTATTGCCCAACTGGTGAGCACACATGCCACAGTGAGCAAGGACCTGGGTTCTTGCCCCCGTGTTCACCTGCAGAAAAGGAAAGCTTCAGGAGCTGGAAAGCAGAGCTGTAGGTATACCTCCTTCTCTGTCTCTCCCTCCCATTTTAATTACTGTCTCTAGCCATTAGGTAAATTTAATTATTATCAAAAGCATTAAATATATTAAAACCTAGTCAGCACATAGTAGAAACCTTTCCTCTCAAATCAATACAGCAAATGTCTGCAGCCCCACCCAGACTGTGCTGCCAGAAGAATGAAGTCTTGCCATTGTTGGGATGTGATTCTCTTGACTTGTTTCAATCAAGCAGAACACTGTGCGTCTCATACAGACTGGTTGCTAGAATAATCTCACATGGCCTAGGCTCACCCAGACTCATGGTGTAGATGAGCGGTGTCCAGGAGCCTGGTCACCTTTGTACCACTGGCATCAGTCAGGAAGAAGGCGCCTACCTCTAACAGGAACAGGGGACCAGGATGGAGGGCCTCACTCCTCCCTCTCCTCTTCATTAATCTCTGTATGGTTGTGGGTGCACAGCACGGCCATGAGGAAGGAGAACTGAGTGCGGGTGGCCTCCTCCTTCTGGTGGATCAGATGGACACAGTCCCTGATATCCTCCACTGCCAGGTTCACGAGGATGATGGGGTTGCCCAGGGCATAGTTGTAGAGTGACACCTTGTGGGTGGCCCTGTCCCCAAAGCCCATCAGATAGTCAACCCTGAGCTCAGAGGCGGTGAGGTCCAGCAGAGGCAGCCATGAGAGGGCCCCGTGCAGACGGGTGGACACGGAGCTCTGCCAGATGCTTTCCACATCATGGAGGACGGTGACAGTGTCACTGCTCTGGCCCACAGCCACCAAGATGGCCTTCTGGTGGCCTCTGCCAACAGAGCTGCCCAGGGTCCAGGTAGAATCACCTCCAGCACAGATACCTGTGAATATAGCAGTGGGTTTAGCAATGAACAAAGGAGGCAACCCAGAGAGCAGAGCAGAGGCAGTGAGAGGATGAAGGACTCAGAGAACCAAGGGGCCGAGGGTCCACTACCTCACTGACACCATTGCAGATGGACTGATGGGGAGAGCAAACACAGTCTAAAATCTTGGAAATGATTCTTGCATATCAGCCAGAAAATGTTTAATGAGGACTTGAGACAGGAGACCAGGAGTCCCTAATTTTTACTGAATTTGCAGGTGTGGAACTGGAGTTGGCTTTTTAATTGAGAACTTAAGAGGTTTCTGTAAAGTTGACACTGGAAGTTATCATGCTGGGTCATTGTTAATTCTGGTGTATATTCTGGTCCCATTTCCCCAGGGAGTTTGGTTTTCAGTGTCCTGAGCTTGTTTTCAGGAGGGGATAGATGGCCAGAGAGGTGGCACTTGCAGCAAAGGGTGCAGTTCCCCTCTCCCCTGCTGACCTGACCTGGGGACCTGGTCAGGCTTGAGGAGGAGCTGAGCTGGGGTGTCCTCTAGTAGCTGCTCCAAAAGGAAGGATTCCTGGTGGATGGAAGCTGAGCTGGAGTCTTCCTGTTCCTGTGACAAGTCCTCAGTCACTTGCGGTGGTACCATTCCATTTTCATGGAGATAGTCACAGTCTGTGAGGAGAGAAATCCAAGCATAGGTTCAGGCTGAGGTGCCGTGATGAGCCCATCATGACCACATAGTGTGCCCACAGCTTAACAAGGGAGCTGTGTTTTTCTTGGAGACGTGCATGGTTTCTGGGGGCTACTGGATTCCTGCCAATCCTGCGTTCCCCCCCCCATGGGATTGGTTTTCAGGGTCATGAGTTTGTTTCAGGAAGGAAGATCTGACCTGGTAGGAGGCATTTACAGGAACCGAGGGGGTCCCCTCTCCCCTGATGGTCTCCACATGCCAGGCTGGGGGAGTCATCCGCTGCTAGTGGAAGCTCCTCAGTGGCTGGCATTTGGCCCACTTCATGCTCCTGCAGATGTTTGCCATCTAGATGGAGAGAAACCTCAGTCTAGGTCCAGGCTGACCATGAAGAGACTCACCTCATGTAGAATATGACACACGGGCCTTCTCCTGGACCTTCTGTGCTAAGAAGGCTGTTTCTCTGTGTCTCTGTGTCTCTGTGTCCCTGAATCTGACAGGAGACCCTGCCCTAACATGTGCCCAAGAACAATATTGACAAAATAAAGAGGAAGATGCTCTTATACATTCCTGTGCCTGGAATGCCATGAATTCCTCATGAGGAAGAGCTCTACAGAGCAGTCCAATCTGCCACAGAGAAAGAAGTAGAGAAGCAAGGATTGTCCCTAAAGCCTGTTACAGAGCAGTGAGTTGGTCAGTGTCTATTGAATGCACGGAGGCCTGTTGCCTGTGCTTTTCCCTATCAGAAGGTATTGAAGCGAAGTTGGAAACCATTTACTCTGAGTCTTTGCAGTTAATGTCTCACTCCAATCAGCCTCTTCTCAGATTGCCCTGACACTCACCTGCAGGTGACTCTGTGGTTTCTTCCATTCTGAAACTCACAGGTCCCTGATCATCTTCCTCAGAGTCCTGGGAGAGAAAGAATTCAGGGTTACAATAAACCTTGGGAGTGAGCTCTGGAAGAACACATTTCCCAGCAACTCTGTTTCTCCAGAGAGAGAGAGAGAGAGAGCCCTGTGTCCAGCACCAAAGCTACTTGAACCCTGGGGGTGACTGTGGCTTAGAGTCGACACTAGAGTTTAGTGATTCCTTGGGTTTTCAGTGCATGTTCTGAAGTGTGTTGACAAGGATATGTGGTTTTCTTCCTGCTTGCTCTCTAGTCTCAGGATATACACACAGGTAACTCCCAGTTGAGTAATTTGTAATTTGAAGTGCCAACTATCTTGGGAGTCGGGCCTTAGTGCCGCAGGTTAAGCACACTTGGCACTAATCACAAGGACTGGTGTAAGGATCCCGACTCGATTCTTGGGCTCCAACCTGTAGAGGAGCCACTTCACAAGCAGTGAAGCAGGTCTGCAGGTGTCTATCTTTCTTTCCCCCTCTCTGTCTTCCCCTCCTCTCTCCATTTCTCTCTGTCCTATCCAATTACGATGACAACAACAATCATAACTACAGACATATAACAAGAACAACAAATGGAATAAATAAATATTTTAAAAAATTAAACTTTAAAAAATATGTCAGCTATCTAATCAAATTATTGGAAAGAAGAAACCCACATTTCCCCCAACGTGATGAGAAGCATTGCCTGGTATATGAAGAAGCAGGAAAGTGTCATCAATGCTGCAGAGTGAAGGCCAACCCTGACATGATGCAGATGCTCAAATTATGCAAAAGAAAAAAGAAAAACCCACAAACTTCTACTCCACCTATTGACATGATATAAACAGAAATATGTTCATGATGGATAAAAATTAGCGAAGAAATTGAAGTAATTTAAAACCAATCATTTAGTAGCTTAAAAAATATCTGAAAGTCACATATATTCAGTCCTTATTTAGTCCCACCAGCATTATTACTGGAGCTTTGGCAGGCACCACTGCCAGTGGCCATTTTTTCCTTTCTATTTTATTTGATAGGACAGAGAGAAATTGAGAGAGGAGGGTGACAGAGAGGGAGAAGAGACAGAGAGAGACACCTGCATGACTGCTTCCAGGATTGTGATGTCTCCCCTCTGAGTCACTCTAGATGAGGACTTGTGTGTTCAACCCGCTGTGTTAACCACCCAGCTGGAAAGGCTTATACTTAATTTAATTTAATTTAATTTAATTTATTTATTAGAGATATCCAGAAACAGGTATGGGGTAAAAGAGGGTGGGGGAGAGAGGGGGGAAAAGAGAGAGAGAGAACTGCAGCTCTGCTTCACCACTCACAAAGCTTTTCCCCTGCAGGTGGGGAAGAGGGCTGGTACCCAGGTCCTTACACATTATAATCTGTGAACTCAAACAGGTGTGTGGAAGGCATATTCTTGACACACTAAGTTGCTAGTGGAGACAAGAGTGGAGGAGGAATTGGTTTTATAATAGATCAGTATAAATCATTCCACCATAAAGGCGATAGAGAATTGAACAAACAGCATACAGTGCCCAAGGAACCTGCATGCATTATCAAAGGGTCTAATATATCTTTAAGCAGATCTCATGAGAACAATACAGAAAACAGGGAAGAAGAACTACCAGAGCTCATAATGACTAAGGATCCTAACACAGTGAGAGAAGTAAATCGACACATTTGAGACAGACACTCAAAGTTTCTATGCTCAAGTTCACATGACTCATTTCTCTGTATTCCATAAATGTGTGAAGCCACCTACTAGCTTTCACCTTTTCACTTCACTAAGCATAGTCACGTTCAGTCCCCCTCCCCCAAATGGAAGTGTCAAATTATCTCAATGTTTGTGAGAACTATGGAGTTATTTGTTATGGGAGACACAGAGCTTTGGAGTGGGGTGAGCATGGAAATCTACCCCTATATTTATGTGAGTTTATTAACTATTATTCAGTCACTAGTAAAAATGTAGGCAAGAGAATGTTTTTGGAGGGCCAGGCAGTGGCACACCTAGTTCAGCACATGTAATATTAAACACAAGGACCAGCGCAAGGACTCGGGTTCAAGGCACTGACTCCCTAGTTGTAGGTGGATTGCTTCACTAGCAACAAAGAAGGTCTGCGGTTGTCTCTCTCCTCCCCACTCTCAATTTCTGTCTGTCCTATCCAGTAAAATGGAGGGAAAAAATACGGATTCCAGGAGCAGTAGATTTTTAGTGCTGGTACTTAGTCCCAGCTATAACCTTGGAGACTAAAAAAAAATCTTTGTTCTTCATTATAAATATCTTGGATACAGCACTGCAATTCTAGAAATCAAATGATACACAAAGAACTATATTGCCACCAGGGCTTGGTGGCTGCATCATGACTCCACTGATCCTGGCTGCCATCGTCATCTTCTTTTTTCATTTTATTTTATAGAGAGGAAACAAGGGGGAGAAAGGGGCAGAGGACTAGACAGACACCTGTAGTACTGCTTCACCACTCAGGAAGCTCCCCTGCTGCAAGTAGGACCCAGGGACTTGAACCCAGGTCCTCTTGCATGGTGACATGTGCACTCTGCCAGGTGCACCACTGTCTTCCCCCACACCCTTTCTTGCTTTTTTCCAGTTGAATAAAGAAAACTGGGGTCATTATTTTCTCACTTAAAAGTATCACCCTGTCCAAGGGTAAATAATCTACTGGAAACGACACAGAACACTCTGTATATGCAAAAAATCCATGCGAATAGAAAAGCTGTCTCTTGAAAACAGTTCAGTACAAGAGACATCAAGGATTGACAGAAGAAGCCTTCTGGAAAAAAATCGTGACATTTCAGGTGCCATGTTCTCTCCATGTTTAAGTCAAATTAATTGTTGTTGCATATAGTCCCAGCTTCCTTTTCTGTGTCTGCAGGAAATACACTTTCCTGTCTGGTACATTCTGGATTCTTACCTCATCTCTAGATCTATTTCTGTCCAAGGCAGGAGCTTGGAATGGACATGTACGTTCTAGTCTTAGAAACACTTACACTGATGTCATCCTCCGCATACTTCAGCATGGCATCCACATAGTCCATGTTCTCACTGTAAATGTTGCTAATCAAGTCCACAGTGACCCAAAACAGAAGAATAGCTGTTAGCTTGTTTTCTAATCAACTTATGTTTTGGCTGATTACTTCAGTATTTTCCGCTACTTTTTCAAGATATCAACTTTTTAAAGATATATGCAAGATCTAATGAGAGAAACAGTATACAAATGTATTTTTGGAGAATGGACATATACCAGAAAAAGAAAAAAAAGCTATGTTGTCAGGTCACTGAGACCAGGGCTGCAGATCCCGTCCTCACAGCTTTCCTGCCTGGAGTCCAGGCCAGAACCTCACTGGCCTATAGGGCTGGCAGATGCATTTGCTTTGCCAACCACCCCACAGAGAAACCTGCCCTTAAGACATGGCAGTTTAATGCATGGTCCGGGGTGATGTTAGCTCCCATCACAGCATGGAGAGAAGGGGGACAAGAGGGAGAAGCACTGACTGCTAGGACTCTGCATTCTGAGAACTTGAAGATTTGAAGTATCATGGCCTGGGATAAAGTATTGGACTCTCAAGCATGAGGTCCTGAGTTCAATCCCTAGAAGCACATGTACCAGACTGATACCTGGTTCTTTCTCTCTCTCTCTCCTCCTTTCTCATTGATAAAATAAACAGAATATTCTTAAGAAATGATTTGAAATATGTGAACTAATGACATACCTACAAAGCTCCTTATACCATTGCTCCATCCTCTCAGATGATCTGAAATCCAAGAGGAGAAAGAAAGTTAGAATGCATAAAATTCACACAAACATATTGTGATTGCTGGCCAATGTAAACATCGACGTGGTGGTTATTGGTGGGACTGTGTGAGTCTGGAGGCCTGTCCTGTTACTGGGTGGTGAGGGTCCTTCTCTTTGACAGACAGCTTGCTGGGTTGGAAAGAAAAAATTCTAGATGGAGGATAAATTGTGTTGGGGGTTGGGCAGTTATACTGGTGGTTAACTGCACATGTTACCATGCACAAGGACATGGGTTCAAGCCCCTGGTCGCCACCTTCAGAGGGCTTAGCAGTTGTATGTGTTTGCCTGAATCTGATCCATTGGGGACAGTTGACAGCACACAGATGTTTTTGAGGGGGTCAGCACACGTTTGGCTAATAGACCCCCAGATGGAGCTGTGCTCCCCCTTGAGAGTCATGAGGCGAGAGGGCCAGGCTGCAGTCTTACTTAAAAGAGACAACGAAGCTGCGGTCAGCCCAGCCCAAGACCAGCGATGGGAGGATTCTTGAGACTTTCTTGGGTTTCTTCATGTTGGGTGCCACCCAAATGTCCAGCAGGGGCACCCAGTACTTGATTATGAAGTGACCCTTGAACCTGGAGAGGGAACAGAGTACAGTGCAGTTAGCCTGCATCTCCAGCATTCTGGGAGCAGCTGGGTTTCTCCTGGGGAGATGGTGGGTGTGTTTCTGTGGCTCCTTGCCCTCTGAGCTGAGCCTTGAGAGCACAGCAGAGGGAGGGCTGGGGCCTGTGTGCTGTGTGCTGACTGGAGCCCGGCCCAGGATGTCCCTGAACACTCCTTACCAGTGGGAGAAAAACAGCCATTTTCCTGAACATTGTAGAACAATTAGATATCCCTCCTATATTTATGAGCTCGCTAAGAGAACCTTGCACTCATTTAGCATCTTTCCATGTAGTGTCTTCTTTGTTAATCATAATGATCCATGATCATATTTCCCTTATTAATTGTATGAAAATTGTAATTAATTTATTAGGTAATTATTGTCACCCTGAAAGTGCTTGAGGATACTAATGAAATAAGTCATGCATTATAAGTTCAGTTAAATATATTTTCTATGAGACTGAAAGAGTTAAGATGTATTTTCCATGTCACTTTGTTTTAATTGCCACTGGGGTTATCACAGTGGCTGCCTGATGAATCCACTGTTGTTACTGATCATTCCCCTGTTTCTGTGTGTTTGTTTTTGAGAGGACCGAGAGAAATTGAGAGGGTGGGAGACTGAGTTGAAGAGAGGAATGAATCTGCTGCCCTGCTAACTGCTTATGAAGCTTCCCCTGCAGATGAGGAGTGGGGATTGAACCTAGAACCTTGGGCATGGTAATAAGTATGCACACTGAACCAGGTGTGCCACCAGCCAGCCACCCAGTCTCAGTTTCTAAGGGCTTTGCATACCTTTCCATAAGTTAGAGGGAAAATATTTACCTCAAAGAAAGCGTGCACATGTTTACAATGAGTCAATAAGTGCAGCAAGCAAGTAGAACAAAAAATAAAGACACCATAAAGCATTTAATCAAATAGTTTATACTTAGACCTAGATACCTCTTCACCCACTTCCGATTTCACTTCCTCGATCACACTAAGGCTAAACTTGTCAGACAAAGTAAGGACAACAAAAGCTGAATAAGGGCAAGAGACCAGCAGACTTCAGTGATGGCTCTCTTGGTCACCACCAGGCCACGCCATCATCTGGGGCCCAAGTCAGGGAATCCTGGGATTCCCACATAGACACGATGGGCCTAGATCTCTGACAGAGACCTGTCTGCACTGTCACTGGTCATCTCCATCAGGAGCAACACCATAAACCTCTTGTGGGCCTCTACAGGACCTTGCCCTCAATGTGGAACAGCAATGGTATGGACTGCCCCACTCTCTGAAGGGAGGTTGACTCAACATACTCTGCACTGGAAGAAGACTGGTCCTGAAATGAGTGCAGCCTAGAAATGTAAAGGAATCATGTGAGATAAGCCAAAAGGGGAAGGATGAGTAGAGATGATCTCACTTGTAGGCAGAACATAAGGTTCAACAACAGAAAGGAGTAACACGTAACAGAACGTGGACTGGTTTGGTGTATTGAGGCAAAGGAAAGGACTCTAGGGAGGGAGGGCAGGGAGAGGGCTAGGTTGGGGGTGGGGGACAGGGGGTGATTGTGGAGTCCTGGAGCATGATGGGAAAGGACCTAAGTCAGTGAAGAGAGTGTTTTGCAGATACCTATCAAGGTGCAATGTCAAGATTACCTTTGTGTCAAGAACTGTACTAAACCATAAACCTACAATAATATTAGTTTAAAAGATAAAAAGTCAAGTTATTTCAAACTTGCTTTATTAGTTTTTTATTTATAATATTTCACTTAACGTCTGGCCAAATGTAAAAAGCTGCCTAAATGCTGTGCCCATCATAAAGCCAGGTAGAGGCTCATGTGCCATGAAAAGGACCTTGTGCACAAGCAAAGGGAACTGCATAGTGGGAGCTGTCACTGGGTGTCTCTCCTCTCTGTTCCATTCCCCATATCCTTCTCTTTTCTCTCAGGTACTTTCAAAAGAAATTTGAAGAGGACTTTGCTCAACAGTGTTGTCCACTGACTGAATTCATTGCCTCGTGTCACACAAAATAAATTCAGTTAATGAATTAGTCATTCCCTCATTCCCAGGTCCCCGTCACCAGGTACAGGCTGTGAATAGAAACACTTTGCAGAAATTCAGTGTGAGTGTCTGTGAGTCCTGGGAAGCATGTCTGGCTGTGGCTTGTCCTGTCTCCCTTGTGCCCAGTTGGAAGAGCAGGCCAGTGGTGGGTCCTCCAGGCTGGGTCCCCGCTGGCCTCTGACTCTGCATCCCTCCTTCAGCTTCTCCACCCTGGCTACCCTTGCCCAGAACTCGGGACCCTGCCCAGTCTCCCTGCTTCCCCTCTGCTGCCTTCCCAGTGCTGGACAGAAACCTTGCAGAAAAGCCACCTCTTCTGTCCTCAGGGCAGCAGAGAAGCAGCAGCTGTGGGGTAAGGAGCAGGGGAAGCAGGTACGCACTTCCTGTTGGAGATGAGCAGCACGTTGGAATATAAGATCATTTGTCTTTTCTGCCACTTCTGCCCCTTCTGGAATTTGGCAGGGCCAAAGAGCAGGATGTGGCCACGAGGCATCACTGGGACATTCTCCTGTTGCGGGCCACTCTCCTCCACAGAAGTCCTGCAACGCAGCAGACCCACAGGGCAGCCTGTCAGCCAGCATTCTGGACACAGGGGCTCATGCTGATGCCAGCACTCACAGCATTACAGAGGAGTCTTAGTCCCCTAGAAGGACTCAGCACCCCCACTCAGGAGTCCTGAGCTACACAGAGCTCCTGTGAGAGTTGAGGTCACTGAGGGCCAGTGGAGATGGAGGGCAGCTTGAAGTCCTGGACACAGGGACTGTCACGTTAGTGGCAGGGGATAAGGAAACAGCGGAGTCACTGGACCTGGGAGAAAGGAGACACTAAGAGGGAGTGAGGGGGAGTGAGGGTTGGGGTCCTGGTGCTTGGTGCTGGGGAAGGAGCTGAGTGAGGGGTGAAAGTGTTCTGCAGATCCCGCTCATGGGGAGATGAGAAATCTTACCTGTGTCAACAATCCGCACTGTAGTGAATTAACACTGGCCCCCAATATAAGAATAAAAAATAAAAGGAGAGAGGATGAGAAATGTTTCAAAGACCCAGCTCAGGGCCAAGGCCTAAACGCAGCACAGTGTCTAGAGTGTTGTGGGAAAATCATCAACCCCAAGTATCATCTGCAGTTTTTGCTTCTGTTACTCTGCTTCTCTCTCTACCCATTTGTCTCCCCCTTTTCTTTCCTCTTTGCTTCTTTTCTCTTGTCTTCTCTGTCTCTCTTCCTCTGTCATAAAAATAATTTTAAACAGATACATGTGGGACCTATAGAGGTCAGATTGCATGGACTCCAAGAGTGTGAAGAGGTCATTCCATTGTGGTCTCACATTAACATACACACTTAGATAACAGGATTATTGAAAACTGACTCTAATCTTTAAGTCAATCTTCACTTTGGGGTTGAGGGGGGCAGGAATCCCACAATCAGCAAATAATAAATCAAACATCCAAATGTTTCTCAACTTAAGGAAGTACTAAGGTATTCCTGGCTATGCCCTGAGTGAGCCCACAGGACTCTGATCCTAGCAGGTCAAGTCTGCTCTCTGGCATCAGCAGGAGGGAATCTCATGAGCACAAGTAACTGTTCATGAGACCAGGGCTGAAGCTGAGGATTCTGTCAGTGGGCATCACACAGAGCACATCCTGGGACTGCCCTCCTCCTGCTCTGCCGGTCACACAGGGCATGTGAACAGACTCTACCTGAAGCAGGACAGACAGCCCAGACACCCTGAAAGCCGCGAAGACTTTCTGGTAGACTCAGACATCCTCTATTCTTCACTCCTTGACACTAAAGAGAGAGCTGGACACAGAACTGCTTGCACTGTCAGCTCAGTCTTCAAGACTGAAGATTCCTCTGTAGCCAAGGCCCCTGGGCTGTGATGTCATCGGTCAAAGGTCAGTGTCATAATTGACCAGCTGACAGCATGACTGACTCCCTGAAGCATGTTACACCACCACTCTTCATTATTAAAATAGTTTTCTTTTGAGATGACTGTAGACTTTCAGGCTTTTACTAGAAATAATAGAAATGTCACAAGCCTTGCCCCATTTCACACAGTAGTTATATCATTATATAATTCTAAACAGTAAATATCACAGCAAGATATTCACATGGGTGCTGTCACAGACACACTATTTCCAGGAGCATAAGTAGTTGTGGAGTTGGATAGGGGCCCCGAATATTGAAAGCAGCTTTTGACGTGAAGCCAGTTGTTTCGCATGTGAATATTTCCAGCTGTGCCCACCTTGTGATAACTCTGAAAAGGTGAGACGAGATAGTATTGGGGTCGCAGACTCTCCCCTTGCTTGGAAGGGTGTTGGCCTAGGCTTAAGCTTCCTAATAAAGGCTCTTACTATTGCATGCGATTCTGGTCTTTTTTGTGTGAGATCGGCACTCGAACTTCTGAGTATAAGATTAGAATGTGTGTGTGTGTGTGTGTGTGTGTGTGTGTGTGTGTGTGTATACACAAAGGAAATGTTATCTCCATGAACTCATTTTTAAAATAAACAATCCAATAGAAAATGAGTTGTAGTTACTCTTCTTTTTTAGTTTTATTTATTTTTTTGAAATATCTTTAATGGTGAATTAATGTTTTACATTGGATAGTAAATATAATAGTTTGTACATGCATAACATTTCCCACTATTCCATATAACAATACAACCCCCACTAGGTCCTCTGTTACCCTTTTTTAAACCTGTATTCTCCCTTCCACCCACCCTAGTCTTTTACTTTGGTGCTATATGCCAATTCCAGTTCAGGTTCAAGTTGTACATATTCTATGATGTCCTTAAACCCTAGTATAAAGATACACATCCGAGTAACCACTAGAGGAATTGATGTAGCTTAGAAGAGATAGATGCCTTAGCTTTTTACTATATTTTTCTGTTTTTTATTATTAGGTCTTTCATTTTCTTTTTAATTTGCTATTAATTTTGTTACAAGATTGTGATCACAGTGCACAGTTCCGCACCACCAGAGTACTGTATCCTCTCTCTCCCAAAGACAACCACCAGAGTTCTCACAAGTCTCACAGTTTGCTTGCTTCTGTTTTGTTTGAATTTTTCTTGACAAGTTTGTAAATCAAATCTCCAGATTCCACATATGAGTGAAACCATCTGGTGGTTGTGTTTCATATCTTCACTTATTTTGGTAAGTATGATCACTTCAGTTCCATCCATTTTGTCTTTTTTGATTGCAGAGTAGTATTTCATGGAACATCTATCCCATGAGTCCTTATTCAGTCAAGTCATCTCATGATGGGAATCTAGGTGGCGTCCACTCTTTTTCATTTTCTTTTTAATAATCATTTTATTATAGTTCACTGGACAGGGACAGAGAAAGTGAGAGTGAATGAGCAGATGGAGAGATAGAGAAGGAGAAGGAGAGACACCTGCTGCACTGCTTCAACTGCTTGTGAAGCTCTTCCTCTTCAGGGGGACCAGTGTCTTGAACCCAGCAGCTTGTAACTAGTGCTCTGAGTCATGTGCGCCCCACTCTGCTCCACCCCTCCATCACTTCTTGTTTTAAACAGCCCTGGTAAGATGCACTCCATCTGATCACAGACAAGAAACATACAGATTAACATCAGAGAGAGAGTCACTGGTCAGAACAATCAGGGTGCTGAGCCCCAGACAGGTGTGTTTGTGTCTGTGTCTGTGTCTGCTTGTGTGGGGAAGAGATGGGGAGAAGCCTGTTCTCACTGCCATGCTGCATGATCTGAGTGCTTGACCAGTCTGAGGGGTTCCTCAGACTCCTCTTTCTTTCTTACCTTTTCCTTAGTATCTCATAAGCTATTTGAAAGAAAATATGATGTGATGTTTGGACAGTGCTTTCCTCACTCAACTCATGAAATATGAGACACTTCCAGCACTGCTCATCAGCTCATAAAGCCTTCTCTCTCTCTCTCTCTCTCTCTCTCTCTCTCTCTCTCTCTCTCTCTCACACACACACACACACACACACACACACACACACACACACAAGTATGGACCCGGGACTTGAACGCAGCTGCACTGTGGTGGTAACATGTGCACTCTTCCAGCTGAGTCACCACCTGGGGCCTGGTCTTTGCACTGATTCCTCTGTTTGCAGAAATCAAGGGCAATTTGTG